>NC_091681.1:37931483-38238604 GCF_030179915.1 Drosophila takahashii | reverse complement strand
ATAAATGCAATATTCCAGGGCCACCTTCAGGTAATCAGGAGATATTTCAACACAATATTTTCACATCTTTCTAAAACGCTTAATAATTATTTCTTAAGTAAATAGAAAACTACTCAATATATTTGGAATCCAATATTCCAAATCCATTAACCATAAATTACACATTGCAGGCTAGTGAACCCTGTAATGGCCACCCATTACCAGACCTGCAAGCCCAAGAAACTCCCCCAGAATTACCCAGATGACTCAATGTTCTCCTCAGGGAGGAGAAGTTCATACCTTCCCCCCTGAAAATGATAGTCGGAAGGAAGCTGGACAACTTTTAATGCCTGCTGTCGATGGTCATGTGCATAGCTCATTAGTTTTTGCCTAATTTGAAAGGCAGGCGTTCGAACCGAAGTTCGGTTGCTCGGCTGGCCTAATGGAATTCAATCAATTTCCATTTATTTCGATAGCGAAAGTCGCACCACCACAAGTGGGGACCAGAAAAGTGGGGTTCCAAGAGGGGGAACTGAAAAATTTCTTAATTATCCTGACGTGACGCTTGTGGGCGGCTTGGTTGACAAGCTTTTTAGCCTCCGCCGCCTTTTCCTTTCCCCTGCCAAATTTGTGGGCAGTCTGTTTTCTTAATGTTCGCGGACAAAGCAAGACAAATGGGTCGGAATCACGTCGGGAAAATGTTCACATAAAATACTTTAAGCTGCAAAAAATACGCAGAAAATCTGCAAATCGAGAGCTTGGATTTCACTTCTCGAAAATTTAAACTTATACATTTTGATTGAAAGCAAATCGGTTTTTTTCGATAATAATCCCAGTTGAAAACAATATGCCACAAATGTCAATACAACAATACACGGAGCCAAAATGAAAATCCCTAAAAAATGCTGTCTTTTCAGCCGAGGGGCGAAAAAGGATGAAAATGGTGAAAAGCTTATATAATCTGCTTATCAAAAGGCTGCAGCCCTTTTTTTTTGCTCCGAGGACTTTTCTTTTGTCCCTATAGGGACAAACGCAACTGTTCCAAGAAAAATGGAATGAAATTGTAAACAAAAGAAGTGCAAATTTGATTTGCATTTCTATCACAAGATGAAGTGGAAATTCAATTGTTCTCATTTTTAGGTTTCATCACGCCTTTTTTGTTTAGTTTTTTTGTTTTGTGTTGCAGGGAGCTTTATCAAATTCATATTAAGGAACAGTCTTTCTAATTTTATTAAATTCTGTGTTGGACAAATAAATTACTTTTAATTATTAATTATACAATTTGTTAAGCTTTTTAATTTAATTAAATATTTCTAAAAAATAATAAAGGATCCCGTCTGAATGTCAATCACATCACCTGCCTTTTCTCGTTAAAAGCAATGACTATATTATGCAACATAATTGCCTATGTATCGCTAAATTCATAGCCCCTAGCTATACTACAAAATAACACTTATATATAAACGTATATTTACGTTGTACCCTCATTTGGATTATGCAAGACGTCGGTTCCAAAAAAGTGCATGCTGCAAGCCAAAGGGAAGTGCGCAAAATCTGTAAGTTAAATCTGGCTCTGAGGACCAGAGGCTGAAACAAGAGCAGCCGTCGAAAGGGAAACGAACTGGGAAACCCAAGGAGATTCCAAAGCCAAGATGCGCCTCAATTATAATGAGAAATGCAAACGAATCGGAAATAATTTTCAATTCACTTGTTTCCCACCTACTTTCGTGGGTCTTTCGGTTTGCGATCCTCAAATATTTATGCCCCCTTTGTTTTCATTATTTATTTGACTCGCCAAACTTTAGCCGGCAGCCCGAAATCGAAATCAGAAACCGAAACCGAATCAGACGCACCTTTTTTGGTAAGTTAAGGGGTTACCATTGGATTGATAAAGCTGTTAATGATTTTTAGGAACGGAGGATCTCGTGTCTGGAGGAGTGGCTTGTTTGCAAGCGATAAGCGCAGCTCCTGCGGCAAAATAATGAATTATTTATGTAAGGCAGAAAACAGACGGCTTGCATTTGGCATAACTGAATGAATACGTTAAGACCGAAATTAATTGGGAAGGACTACACAAAGGAAGGCTGTTATAAATCCAAAATAAAACCGAATTTAGCAAGGTTTTTAAATGGTAAATATAATTAATTTAGTATGAAAACAAATTAATATTTAATTAATATTAAACGGAATAAATCCGTAAAAATGAGATGCTTTTTCCGAAGATTCAGTTTTAATTTCAGATAGAAAATAGAAAATTTCAGATTATAAATCCAAAATAAAACCGAAAGTAGCAAGGTTTTTAAATGGTAAATATAATTAATTTAGTATGAAAACAAATTAATTTTTAATTAATATTAAACGGAATAAATTCGTAAAAATAAGATGATTTTTCCGAAGATTAAGTTTTAATTTCAGATAGAAAATAGAACATTTCAGATTATAAATCCAAAATAAAACCGAATGTAGCAAGGGTTTTAAATGGTAAATATAATTAATTTAGGATGAAATCAAATTAATATTTAATTAATATTAAACGGAATAAATCCGTAAAAATAAGATGCTTTTTTCCGAAGATTCAGTTTCAATTTCAGATAGAAAATCCTTTGGGATTAATTATAGCCGGAATTGAAAAAGCCAGTTCCGCGTGGACGCTTAGAGTCCTGATTCTGCTGATTCTCCATATCCTGGCGGCGCTTGAAGCCCGGCGGCTGACCATTTCCCTGGCGGTAGAACTTGAAAGGTAGCCCATTGGAGGTCCGATTCGCCTGGTTGCCCCCTTTGCTCGACCGGTCAACGAACTTGACCTGGAGCGGCTTGAAGCTGCCCCTGATGAGATGCTGATTCAGCCCGAACTTGGCCATCTCCGCGTGGCGTTGCTGCTCGAATCGCACGAAGGCCACTCCACGTGGCTGCCTGTCGTACTTGCTGCGCAGGACATTCACATCCAAAACGGGTCCGTAGCTGGCGAAGAGTTCGCGCACCCGCTGCTCATCCATGAAGCTCGGCAGGTGGGCCACGTACAGGTTGGTCTGGCCCACCTGGTCGTCGGAGGATCGGGCGTAGGACACCTTGATCCGCTTGTCGCGCACCTCGTACCCGTCCATGCAGATCTGGGCAGCAGCCGCCTGGCGGGGAGACACAAACTCCACGAATCCGTAGCAGCTGCTCTTGCCCGTCCTGGGATCCCGGACAATCTTGTGCTTCCGGATCTCGCCGAACCGGGAGAACGTGTGACGCAGCTCCGACTCCGTCATGTCGTGCGGCAAGTAGTTGATGATCAGGTTCGTCAGGTGGCCCAAACCATTTCCACCTCCTCCTCCGTCTCCTCCTCCTCCGCGTCCTGCGAACTGATCCACGGGGTTCTGCACCGGGGTCTTGGTTTGGAACACTCCGTGGCCGGCGTAACCCCAGCGCAACGTCTGGTTGGAGGACTCCATTACTCCGTGTGACTCTTCAATAGAAGCAGAGGTGTTAAAATTATTGAAATGGTGTTGTGGAAGTAAAAAACACATACTTACTTAAGTTTTCTGAAAATTATGAAATAAAATGACTAAAGTCTCCTGACAAATGACTTATAATACTGGTACCCCTGACTTTGCAGCACTACTTGACAGTTCCTAGTTTTGGAAAGCCCTACTTTTCTATGTTAAAACACTGAAGTTTATGGATAGCTCTGCCCGGCCTCTGTCGCTCACGTACCATGTAGAAAACAGTGGGCCTGCATTTTATTCGAATAGAGATTCTATAGCTTTAAGCTTTATTAACTCAGTCAATCCATTAAAACAGCACTTTTTAATCCTCAAGGCTGTCGGCAATGACTTTTCCCACTTCCAGATGCAAATGAAATAAATGAATAAATTCCTGCCATCGCTGATTTGGCTGAGAAGTTCCAAGGGCCCGAGACAAAATGAAACCCTTTATGTGCACAAGGTGCAAAAGTTTCTGAAAAGTTTTCCAGCTGTTTATTTATTTGTTTGCTGATTATGGAATTTCAACGTTGCCGATTCGAAGGTGGGAAACTGCACTGGGGAATGCGAAAATTGCGCAGGTGAAAATTAAATTGGATGTGGGATATTTCGGGGAAATCAACATGGAACTCATCGACCACTGATCGGCCATCGAATATTCCTCTGGGAATCGCCAAGAGTAAACTTATTCATTATTTCTTTTTGTTTTATTTAGCCTCTTATTAATTAATTTCCATTTCCGTTTTGCTTATCTTGGCTACGCCGATTTTTACCTTCATGCTGACTAGACAATTAATCAAGTTTAATTACTCAAACGCTGCGGGAGGAGGCCACCAGCTCCTCATCGGGGAATTGGGGGTGGAGGACTCCCCCGGGGATCAGGACCAGCGGATTCGCATTCGCCCGATGCGGTGGGCATCTGCATTAATCACTCGAATATGCTTACATTTCTCAGCGCCATGTGTGGGGTTGGGGCTCCCCCAGAATAAAACTGGGCTGGACCCAGATAAAACCCGCCATTAAAGGACGCCGCACGTAAACAATACATCCGGATGAGGTGGGTCGTTTACATATTTTCGCAGCGAATAACTTAGGAGCAGGCAGGGCAAATGGTTCTCGGCTGCTAGGTATATTTTGGGCAATAATAAAATGCTTTTTACAGCATACTAGAGGGCCTAAGGATTAATGATTCCCATATTCTAGAGAAGGCCGTCCTTTATGTTGCTGCATTTTTCGATCCTTCACACGTCTGTCTATAATAGGCTGTTGATTATTTTTTAGACTTTTCTTTAAGTCCAGACATTTTTTATAACCGGTTTTAATTTAAACCTTTTTACATCCCACATTATTTACATGTTGTTTAAGATTTCAAATGTAGTGGCGCCACTTCAAAAGTCTAGCAGCCATTTTAAATAACTCTTAAAATAAAAAAAAAATGTTTGGTAAAAAATTAAAACGGCATCGATGCCCCTAAATATTTTAAGAATGCAATTATAAACGGTAAAGGCCAATATTAAAAAAAAATTATTTTAAATTGAAAGTCAGGTGTCGCCACTTTGTTGGGTAGTAAAATCCTTGTAACGATGTCCCTAATTCTCCATGTAAAAAAAAATTTTTGTAAATCGGTTTAAAAATGTGGTTTAAATTCTGGAATAAACGTTTTAGAAGAGAGATTTAACACCCAAAATAGACACATTTCTTTGCGCTTTAAATACAAACTTTATTAACTTCACGTAATAAAAATCTTCACTCCATAAATTCATAGAAAGTGTTTGGGGCACGCTAGTTCTACATGGTCGGTTAACAAAGGAGCTTCGTCTCGAAGCCAGTTACTAATGATAAAAATGTTATACATGTCTGGGAGGATCACACAATAAATACGCAAGTTCAGTTTGACTACTAACTTAAGGTGTGCTAACAGTGGCTGTGAAAAACGTTCATAGGCGGTATGAACTCCATTTACTAAGGGTTAAGCCTCAATTCTACAGAATGCTACGATATTCGTCTTAGATTTACTTTCTAAAGGATCTCTTTAGACCTCTTTTGCATCGATGATCTCGAACCGCAGGTCATACTGCTGGTCGAAACCCATCAGGCAGTCGGACATCAAGTACAACGTGAGCTGCAGTCGTCCACGTCTTGGAGTTGCCTGGAAGGAAATGCGGTTGGAGCAGCGCTGGCCGCGAATGGTTAGCCGCTTCATGGCCAGGAGCTCGTCATTGGCCTGGGAGCCCAGTGTAAGGAACCAGGCTTCGTTCTTGGGCTTGGGATATTTGGGGCAGTGCACCGAGTAGCCTCCTTGTCCTCCGTTTCTTCGCTGTCCGCTGGCATTGAGACGCTGGAGATTAACGGTGAGAACGTAATCCTCGTTGGCATGCAGGGGCATCCATTCGCTTTTTGTGTCTCCCGAAAGTGACAAGGGTCTCTTGGCATATTCATCCTCCATATAGCGACCCTCCACGGATATTTGCAGTGCAATCTCGGGCAGATCTTGAATTACCTAGAAGGGTTAACAAATTATTTAGCCTTTATCCTTTGGTTAAGTAACTTAGTCACATACCTTATATATCTGCTCGATCTCGTGCTCCTCGAAGGCATCCCTTAGAGGCTTGGCCAGCACTTCGTACTCCCTTCGGCACAACTCCTTCAGCACGGGCAGCGTCAAGTAGTCGTGATCGTCGTGCGGTATGTTCAAAAAGGCATCCAGATTCTCCTCGTTCACTCCGGGCAGCGTTAGAAACTCGCTGCCGTCGAACCAGCGCGCCTGAATGACGCACTGCATCAGCTGCTGGACCACCAAAGTGGTCGATAGCCATCCCCGTTCCGCCGTGTAGTCCACCATGGCCTGCATCACTCGAGTGGCGTTGTCCAGCGCCGACTTGGTGTCCGTTAGGTAATCCGAATTGGGCAGCGACGAGCGGGAGAAGTGAGCCTGGAGGAGGAGGAAGGTCTTGGTGTATGGCGAGTCCCAGGAGGAGGATGGCGGCCTAAAGCGACTCGTCTCCGCCATCTGCTCGTTGTACTTGTCCTCGTTGTGCCGCACGGGCTGCTGATCGAATTCGTAGGAATCCGCAATGGCCAGGAGCACCTCCTTTGTGCTCATCCCGGGCTGCAGATCCTCGAGGAAGTGCTTCATTGTGCGGTACGACAGGTAGTAGTAGGAACTGATTCGCCCCAGGAAGGTGGGCACCAGGCAGCCATCGCGCTCCACCAGACAGGCGGCAGCGGAAAGCTCAAAGACCACGCGTTCTACTAGATTGGACATAAAAGCATTCACATTCTCCGGCTCCACGCCCTCCAGTTGGTAGTAAGAGGGATTCCGGAGCAGCCGCCTGAAGAAGTACGTCCACGTGAGGTAATCCAAAGCCGCCTGCTTCGACTGAACAGTTCCGGCCACGATCTCCGCATTTATGTGCTCCGCCAGCACTCCCAGCAGACTGGACTCCACGGGGAAGGGATCGTAGAGGAACTTCTTGTAGAAGTTCTTCTTCTCGTCGTGAACCAAAACGACGGCCACTCCCTCGTTGTCGAACTGCGGCCGCCCAGCTCTGCCCATCATTTGCAGCACATCCGTAATGGGCATATCCACGTACTTTTTCACCTTGCCATCGAAATACTCGGTGCCCTTGATGACCACCAGATGGGCGGGCAGGTTGACGCCCCACGCCAGCGTGGCGGTGGCCACCAGCACCTGGATCTTCCTGTTGAGGAACAGCTCCTCCACACACTTGCGATCCTGCTCCTGCAAGCCAGCATGATGCAGACCAATGCCAAAGGCCAGGCAGAACTTCAAGTTCTGATCACGAATGTTCTGCAGGATGAGCTCCATTTCGTTCTCGGCGATGTGCAGGAACTGCTTGGGATTCGAGTCGCCGGCCACGAAGGTGATGAGGTCCAGAGCCGTGAGACGCGTCTGCCGGCGCGAGGAGACGAACACAATCGTAGGCTCGCACGGGGAGTAGGTGCGAATGGCCTGGAAGGTGGGCCGGTTCATGGTCGCCATGCGGGGACAATAGTGTTTTCCTGGAAAGCCATTGATATGCACCTGCAGGGGAACCGGACGCACCGAGGGCTTGAAGTTGTACAGGCCCATCTTGGTGATGCCCAGCCAGTTGGCCAGATCCTGGGCGTTGGCCAGAGCAGTGGATAATCCGACGATCCTGATAGCTCGACCTGTGTGCGAGCTAATAAAGTTTGTGCGCGAGACAATCACTTCGATGACAGGGCCACGATCCTCGCCCAGCAAATGGATCTCATCGATGACGATTAGGGAGACATGCTGCACATACTCGCGCGTCTGCCAGGAGCGACTGATGCCGTCCCACTTCTCCGGCGTGGTCACAATCAGTTGGGATTCTCTAATAGCCTGGATGTCGGGCGTGACGTCGCCAGTTAGCTCTACTACTTTCAAGCCCAAGGAGGAGCGCTGGAAACGCTGCTCCCAGTCCGCAATGCGTTCCTTCACTAGCGCTTTTAGGGGAGCTATATAAACCACCTTGCACTTGGGGTTCTGGTTGAGAGCTCTAAAAATGGCAATCTCCGCCACGATGGTCTTGCCGCTGCCCGTGGGAGCGCCCAGCAAAACGTTGTTGTCGGTGTGGTAGAGGCAGTGGAAGATTTGCGTTTGAATCGGATTAAAGTGGCTGAACTTGTAGAGGGATTCATAGAGCACGTTCTTCAGGCAGCTGACAGGCAGAGGACGCAGTGGCAGAAGCTCCGTGAGCGGAGGATGATGCTCAGGCAGCACCAGATGTTGAAACGACAATGGAATGCATGTTGTGCTGCCCAGCCAGCTGTCGCTGCTCACGCGAATGTAGTACTGCGGCGGCAGCGGCTCCTTCAGCGGAATGGTCATCACCAGCTGCTGCGACTGGCCGCTCATCACCAGCTTGCGGCTCACCTGGAACAGCTCCGAGTGGTAGATGTAGTTGGACTCGGGATCCTCGATCCACAGCCAGAAACTCTGGCTAGTCTTTCCATGCACTCGATCGTTCCACGTGAAACTCGGCCAGATGTCCACCTTGATGCGCAGCACTGTCCGCGTGATGGGCTGCAGACTCGCCTCCACCTCCAGCATGGGCAGCTCCTGGGCCGAGCGGATCACCAGCTCCGCATAGCGATCGCTGCGCAGCCACTCCTTCAGTTCGCGCTGCTCCATGTCCCTCAAGCGAAAGACACTCAGGCCGCGGCGTTCCAGCTTGTCGATGGTCTCGGCATTGATGGCGGGGAACTGCCGCAGGTGGCTATCCAGATCCCACTGCCGCCGCTCGAACATCTTGCAGAGCTGCAGCATGCGTCCGGATAGAGTAGCATTATTCTGGCGCAGCACAATGGAGAAAAGAGCCCGGGTAATCCTTCCTATATTCGTGGTTATGTAGGACATGTCGGAGCTTAAAGAGAAGGACTTGACGTAGCCATTGGACAGGTAAGTCTGTATAAGGATATTGACCTGGGGGGGAAACCAATCTTTAGCAGGAATAAATTAACTGAAGGGTTCTGTGAATAGCAATACCTTCCCGTGGATATTCTCACTTCCTCCATAAGGCTTTATCTTACAATAGTACTCCCTCAGCTCGTCCAGCTCCTCCATCTCATCATCCCGCACCTTAAGCTGCTGGAACTCCTGCGCCTGGGAAATCATGGCCAGAATCTCGGCCTCGTTCATGAATGGCTTCATCAGTTCGTTAAAAGTCTCCACCGTGTCGTACTTGATGTAGAAATGCGAGGCAGTGCGTCCCAGATCGGTGATGTTCATGTCCATGGTGCGCTGGTTGAACCGCATCATTCGCGCCTTGTCCAGACTCATCGAGGCGGTCATGATCAGAGCTCTCCGTCGCGCCTCCAGCGTGGGATCCTTTTGCAGCTCCGAATATTCGATGCCGTAGACATGGGGATTTATTCGCATGCGCACAAAGAGGTAGCTGAAAGGGAGGAAGTGAAATAGAATCACTTAAATCCGGGTTATCTGGATTCACTTACGTGTAACTCAGCCACTCGATTGCCTCCTCCACATTGGTAATCGTGCCTAGACCTATTTCCGCATTCAGATTATCAGCCAGGCAGTTAACAAAGTTGGATTCAATGGGGAACTGGTTAGTCAGCAAGGACAAGTAGTGATTCAGCTTGTCGTAGCTGGTGATGATGGTGCCCACGCCACTCTTGTCGAACTGCGGGCGACCGGCGCGTCCAAAGATCTGCAGCACATCGAGTATACCCAGATCCACGAAACTACCATGCTTGGCATCGTATATATCCGTTCCTCGGATAATAACTGCGTGTGCAGGCAAATTGACACCCCAGGCGAGGGTGGCCGTGCAAACCAACACCGAGATGTGTCCCTCGACGAAGTACTTCTCCACCATCTGCCGGTCGGCGCGCAGCATTCCCGCATGATGCATGGCCAGTCCGCAGGAGAAGAGGTCCACCAGCTGCTTGTTCCTACTCCGCTGAATCGAACGCATGGCCAGTCCATGGGCATTGGAGTCCTTGGGCAGAAACTGGGTACTCGTGTTGTTCTGCCCCGCCAGTTCGCGAATCACATTCGCCGTTCGCACAGTGGCATTTCTGGCATGGACAAAGACCATCACCTGGTGGCCCTGCTGCACCATCTCCACGCACTTCTGATAGCAGCACTGATCCATGTCGGCGATCTGCTGCAGCGGCTTCACCGACTTGATGCCCACGAAATTGGTATCCAAAGGAACAGGACGGAAGCGGGAGTCGAAGTAGAAGAGACCCTTCATGGGATTCACGCGCAGAAAGTGCGCCACATCGATGTAGTTGGGCAGGGTGGCCGACAATCCCACAATGCGGATCATGGACTGCGAGGACTCGACGAGCCGAAGGGTGCGGGCCACCAGGGCCTCCACCACGGGACCTCGCTCCCCGTGCAGCAGATGCACTTCATCGATGATCAGCAGCTTGACCAGGCTAATCAGGGCCACGTCGCCGGCGCCTAAAAAAGAGTTTCAGATTAACAAAGAGTATGGGAAAAATTGTGAATTGCGTGAATCATGAAATTTTTTTTTTATCATAGTAGCCATGAAAATTCTGATTTGTTTAATTCAATTCTATGTTTTTCTAAATCATTTCGAATTGAATGAATGAATGAATAATTTTTATGAATTTTTTGAATTTTCCAGTTAATTTTTGGGCTTTCTTTTGAAAACAAAAAGTGCAACATTTTTAACAAATTTATGTTAACTGCTTAGTAAATAAAATTCCGACAGATTTAATCACAAAATTATGGCTCTTTCTTCTTTTAAAGAAATTGTCGTTTAAATTATTTCGGAATTCATGCCATTCAATCATTCAATTCTATTAAACTCAAAATTCTAATTAACTCATTCATATAAAACCAAAAATTCCAAATAATTCATTGAATCAATTCATGCAGGGCTCTAATAGAAAAGTATATCATAGCTATATCACCCTTTCTGGTCACCACATCCCACTTCTCCGGCGTGGTCACCAGTATCTGCGTGGCCGCCATCTCCGCCTTGGTCAGCTGCATGTCGCCCGTCAGCTCGCGCACAGCGATTTGCAGGGATTTCAGTCGCTTGGAGAAGTTTTCCACCATCTCGGAGGCCAAAGCCTTCATGGGCGCTATGTAGACGATCTTGAACTCGTCCCGGTTGATCACTCCCTGCTCTAAATGGCACCTGATTGTGTGCACAATGGTCAGCATGGCCACATTCGTCTTGCCCGCTCCCGTGGGCGCACAGACCAGCATGTTCTCGTTGCTATGATAGGCCACTGGGTAGACCACCGATTGGATGCGATTCAGTTCCTTGCAGTTGGCGAAGGCCAGCCTTCCCACGTCGTCCAGCTCCTCGATTTTGATGCGCCGGTTGCCCACCGTCAAAGGAGGCGGTTCGCTGGCCGGGATCTTGACCTCCTCCCACTGTTTGTTGTCCAACCGCTGGGCAGTTTCGGGTAGAGTGATCCTGCTGCCGCCTATAAAACCAGCGCTCTGTTTGGCTAGAAGCTGACTATCGAAGACATAGGGATAGTGAATGGGCTGGGAGGACTGCTTGTACTCCGACTTAACCGCCTTGGTGCTGAGCAGCAGTGGCTCCCGCTGGGCGGCCTCCAGCAGCTTCCGCTGGTGCTGCATGCGCAGTTGCTGCACGGAGACGGCCACCGCACAATTGGGATCCTCCTCGGGCTCCTCGTCTTTCAGGCTGCGCATGATGCGCTGCAGCTTCTTCTCCTCGCGTCGCTGCATCTTGCCCAGCTGCTTCTCCTGCGCGGATTGGACCACCACGGCGCTGGCTACGGTGGGTCGTCGTTCCGCCGCGGGAGGAGCTCCACTACGCTTCTGTTTCACCTCCTTAACGCGCCGCGATCTTGTGGCAAACTGGTCCAGCTGGCGGGCTATCTTGTCCCGCTCCTGGAGGAGATTTCCCACCAGTTCGAAGTGATCGAAGCCCAGGAGCTCCATCAGTTCGTTTTGCAGCTCCTCGCTGCTGCGCTTGGAGCCCAGGATGTCGCCCACGCGATTGAGCAGATGCTCGTCGTCCAGCTTCTCGGAGATGCCCAGCAAAGTCTGCAGCTCAGGGCTCAGTTTCTCGGAATCGGGATGCTTAACTGCCGCTGGGGCGGACTTGCTTTTGTACTTCATGGAGAACTTGTTGACGGTGCGGTTCTTGAGCAGCGCATCCGGCGCCAGATCGGTTAGCAAACTGATGTCCATCCACTCGGCGGGGGTGCATTTAACATGGATGTGCGAGCCCCACAGGGGACCCACTCCAGGGGCTTTGCGCTGCGCCTGCTGCCATCTTTTCAAGGCTGATCTCTCGTGCTCCTCCAGCAGATCGCCGATGGCCAGGATGCAGTCGTGGATCTGCGTCTTCTTGCGATCGAAGGTCTGGCCAAACATCCCGTGCAGCCGCTGCGTGGTGGCCACCAGGAGCACCCGCTGCTCGAGGAGCAGCCAGAAGAGATAGAGCGCCGCGTGCTCCACCACCTGTGGCTGCTCCTCGTAGCCCATGCACTCCTGCACCAGGTTGCGCAGCTTCTGCAGCTGCACCTTGGCGGCGGGCTGCTTTCCGGCGGGAAATTGGGAGAGTAACCTGGCGATGGTCTGCTCTGGATTGCTGGAAGAGATCGGGCATCGGTTATCTTCCATTTCACAGGTGGTGAAATCGCCGCTTACCCTTTTGCTCCCGTCGTCGTGGCGGCGGGGGAGGGGGTGGTTCGCGCCTGGCGCAGGATGCTGAAGCGCCGGCTCCGCGCCTCCAGCTCCGTCTTGGTCCGCAGGGACGCACTCAGTCGCGGCGGCTCCCACATATTTATTTATCCTTATTTTCCGCGATTCCGGGGAAGATACAATTTTCTGGCGAAAACACGAAAAACAGCTGTTTGTTAGAGGTGGAGAAACATCGACGAAAACATCGATTTTTTTTGGCGACAATCGATGTTTTTGTCACATTACCCCAAAAGGGTGGAAAATTTGTTTTTAATTCAAGTTTATTGCACTAATATATTTTTAGATATTAAGCTGGTGGTGCAGAAGGGAATATGCTGACCACTTAGATTATTGTTGATCAATTTTTTTAATTTTTTTGCGGAATAAATTAGAGTTATTAGCCAACAAATATAAGATTACCGCGATGTTCCTAACAAAATAAAAACATCGCTGTTTCTCCACCCTTATTAGTTTTATCATCACTAATTTTGCCGCTCGCCAAAAAAACAAACAATGAGGGGATTCCCTAAAGTTTAGGGCCTAGACTGTGGAACTGCTGAATTGTTGAATTTTGGTCAGCTGTTAGTCAGCAAATCGACAGCCTTGTTTTTAAAAATTTCCCTAATATTTTAGAACTATTGTATTTATTTATACATTTTTAGAAAGTACGTAAACATTTCAAATTAAATTCAAATTCAAAATACGTTAAAGTTCAACATTCAAAATGCGGAGCTGCCAACTTATTTTCTAAAAACCATATAACACTTTTTTTTAGCGAAGACACCTTTCTGTCCTAGCCAGTACACCTACCTAGCTTAGCGAAGGCAGCGGATGGTGCTACCAGACCGTCAAAAGTATAACTCATCTTCACGGAAGAGGAAGAATGGTTGGCGCCTTAATTCAAAACATTTGAAAAATGTCCAAAAACAAGGATTTTAATAGGATTAGATAATATAATGATAATAGATAAATATAAATATATAATAATAATAGATAAAAGTTGTGAAAACATAATACAAAAATCGAAGAACAATTTATGTTGTCTATTTTGGCGGGAGGATTTATGCACAAATAGACTTTGAAGGCTAAAAACAAGACCATTCCGTAATAATAAATACCTTAAGTAACTAATTTCCTGACACTCTTTTACTCGATTCCCCAACATTTTAGATATGCTAAACTTGTCGCTTGCCATCCCGATTACAACTTTTACAACCTGTGTCCAGCTGTTTTGATTTGTGGCTGCCCATCTACCTCCCACCCCCAGTTCACCACCCCCCGTAATAACAACCCCAAAATAACCCCATAAACTTGTTGCGCAAGCTGCAATTGTCTGTGTGCCCTAACTTATTATGCACTGCGTGTCCACACACTGGATACTCGATTCCTCCTGGTTATTCATCCTCATGCTTCATTGACCACTTTGAATGAGGGATTTCTCAAAAGTGGGTGGTATAAATTGGTATATAAACTCGAGAGCCGGCAACTCGGTCCTTTCAGTTGCGCTTTCTCTGGGACACGGAACAGGACGACCAGGAGAAGATCTCATATGAGTGGCAGAGCCTTTTGAGCAGACCGCCGACCAATGACCAAGACAACGATGCATTGGCTGGCCCACTTCCAGATCATCTTGCTATGTGAGTTTGGTTTACATATATGGGTTATAAAAAGACCTCTAGGAATCTGATTTTTCAGGCCTCTGGTTGATGTGCCCCAGCTCCAGGGCCATAAAGTGCGATACTTGCGGCAAGGAGTGCGCCAGTGCCTGTGGCACCAAGCATTTTCGGTAAGTTCCTGGATTATCTGATTTCCGATTTTCTGGGAATTTAATATTATGTATCTAAGGACCTGCTGTTTCAACTACCTTCGCAAGCGTTCCGATCCCGATGCACTGCGTCAGAGTTCCGACCGCAGGCTCATTGACTTCATCCTGCTGCAAGGACGCGCCCTCTTCACCCAGGAATTGCGCGAGAGACGACACAATGGCACTTTGATGGACCTCGGCTTGAATAATTACTACCGCTAAATTACTACCGAAGATGGAACGATTTTTTACCGATAACTGACTCCGATTTCGACTAACGATTAACGATTAATTATGATCCAATGGCAATGGTGGCATTCGAAATGCTTGAAATGTTAATTTACCAATAAAGGCACAAACTTCTTTGGGGCACTGTGCTTGATGAAGCAGTTTAGTAAGTTAATTACTCTAGTTCATTTTGATTTTGTATCAATTGCAGTTGTTATATTTTTACTAGATTTTTTTTTACATTTTTCATTGCCATCTTTTTTTTGGGTTTTCCTTGAGGTGTCTTTTGCAAAATAGTTGAGTCTCCTTTGTAGATCTAGAGCTGTCGGTTGTTCTTCTTCCCTACGTCTGCAGTCGTCGTCGTCGTCTCCGAATCGCCTAAGCCTGCGATTCGCTGATCTCCGCGGTGGCCTGAGTCCTCGAGTCCGAGGTGAGGTCGTCCTTGCCGCAGGCCAGGCAGGGCATCTTCTCCCGCAGCACCTGCTTGTACTTGGGGTGGCTAAAAATAAAGATAGGTATATCTGAAAACAAGATAACTAACCCAGAACCCACCTCAACCCGTAGACAATGGGATTGCACACCGCATTCGCCTTGGCAAACACCGATCCGCAGATGGTGCTCAGCGGACTCAGGTGCATGGACTCGAAGATGCCCGCGTAGTTGATGATGGTGTACGGGGTCCAGGCGAAGAACCACAGCGAAATGGTCGTCAGCGCCACCTTGGCCAGCTTGATCTCGATGGCCTTGCTCTTGTCGGCCTCGCTGTTCCGCAAGGAGGCCACGTTCATCTTTTTGGCCTGCTCCCGCATGGCCTTCTCGTGGGCAGCCACCGCCTGAAATGATGGGTATTAGTAAGTGGGAGAAGATTGTTCGTGAAAATAAGAACATTTGTTCTTGAAAGTCGTTGTTGAAAATGAGAGCATTTGTTCTTTAAATTCGTGTAAGTGAGACCACAATGCTCTTGAAAATGAGAACATTCGTTCATGAAAATGAGAGCATTTGTTCTAAGAAACCGTGTAAGTGAGAGCATATTGTTCTTGAAAATGAGAACATTCGTTTTTGAAAACCGTGTAAGTGTGAACGTATAGGTACCCAGCGGCGAAAATTGCCATTACAAAATGGATTACGAATGCATTACTTCTCCTCTCGTAATAGAGAAACAATGGATTACAACATGGATTACTTTGACATAGGCATGGCCGCCTTGTAATGTGGTCGGGAGAAAATTTGCATTACTAGTAATGGGAAAAGTATGCTAGGGCCGAATCACCTTCGGGTCTCCATTACGAATTCAATATACTTTTCCGAAATTGTAATGCAAAATGTAGACGGACTAGAGAAAATTCAACATACAATTTTAAAAACGTATGCTGAGTTGTAATGCATGTTCATTTATGAAAACAAAAAATATTCTTTCCTCATGTAGGAATTGAACATGGGTATTATTGTATAATGGATGGAAAGGCTAACCGCTCGGCCGTTGTCTGTGCTTTTTGTAGTTCGTCAAACTATATTTAGAATGCATGCTGTTATTATTAAAGTTCCGAAGCTCAAACGTGAGGGAGGGGAAACGAAAAACGAACACATAGACAATAATTTTTATGTGTGTTTGTGATTTTTGACGAAGGGAAATCGTTAGCGAACGAAAAAACGAAGTCATAGGAGCCCTGATTACAACTTCTCTAACGAAAAGCAGCGATTGTAATCGGTTACATTTTCTTTACAAGTAATGCATTTTTTCTCTAGACCCCATTCGCCTGTTCGCCGCTGGGTAAGAGCACATTGCTCTTGAAATTGAGAACCTTCCCTCTTAGAAAGCGTGTAAGTGAGAGCAAATTGTTCTTGAAAATGAGAACATTGGTTTTTGAAAGCCCAGTGTTCTTGAATTGAGAACATTCGTATTAGAAAACCTTCTTCCTGCTACTTTCAATAAGATTTAAAGCCCAAAATTATTTCTGCGTAGCAACAGTTATAAACCCACCTTCATGATGTGCCAGTAAGAGAAGATGATGGTCATCAGCGGGGTGAGATAGACCCACAGCGAGTAGACGATGATGTAGGACCTGTTCCACCAGTCCTTGGCAAAGTAATCCGTGCCGCAGGCGGTCATGTTGCCCTCGGGCACGTAGCGGTTCCACCCAAAGAGCGGCATCAGGGCCCAGGCTCCGCAGATGATCCACACCACCATGAGTCGCAGCACAGCCGCGGTGGCCGTCAGTGGCTTCCTGGCCATGCCCTTCACGATCACACAGTACCGATCGTAGGCGATCAGCGTCATCGACCAGATGGAAACGCAGCCGAAGAGCGAGCCAAACATGCCGTAGAGCTCACACAGGAAGGGACCCATGATCCATGTGCCGTAGAAGCCATTCAGCACCACCGGCGGGAACATGGTGAACATCATCATAAAGTCCGAAAAAGCCAGATTGACCACGAACATATTCGAAGGAGTGCGCAGTCCCTTCGACGAGGTGAAGATGTACATCACAATGAAGTTCCCGCATAGCGACATGGTGCCCAGAATGGCGATCACGAAGCCAATGATGCCAAACCACATGGGTTCGAGAGGAGGCCACTGGTACCAGTAGGGATCCACCATGTGCATGATCTCGGCGGGCACGCTCTCCGCCAGGCTGAGATTGCGGCCATCGTTGCGCATGTAGCCGAAGCTCGGGGGATTCAGGCTGGCCATCTCTGGGGGGGAATATAGCTCGTAGCTCGCAGCTCTCTGGGATCGGTGCTTCTTCGGTGGTGGCTTCGTCTGTAGTTGGTTGGTTGACTACTCGCTGTCCATAACTCTCGGGACGCGGACTCGGCGGCAATGCCTGAGGCGGAAACCCAGCCAGGTTTTTATATTGTCCAACGCCTTAGACTAATTGCCCTAATCCAATTAGGAGGCACTTGGCCAATCCAAAGTTAGCCATTCGATTGCCGCAAAATTGCTGTGTCGGATTACCAGTAAGCCACGCTGGACAAGGTCAAGTTTGAGGCAGCTCCCAACCACCAACCACCACCCACCTGGCAATTAGATTAAGACAAACGCTTGCCTGCCTCGCCAAGTTCACGTTTTACTGACATATTTTATTCTTTATTCAGGCATGCCATTGGTAGCCCAGCTTTCGGGCTCCCCGCATCACGGAGGACAACTGGAACTGCAGGCTGCCGTAGGACTCCATGGACAGGCCTTTGCATTTTAGGTTGTCCAGCAGGACCTTGGGATCCTTGAGCTCTGGCTCCCGACGTAGAAGCCAACTGGTGATGTCCGCTATCATATTGGGACACTTGGGCATCAGGATGGGCGCCTGCAGGAGGTCCTGATTTGAATCCGCAGGACGACGGGAGCCGAAAACGGGCAGGTGGATGTGGGCATAGCCAAGGAGCGTTTCCCGCCCTCTTCCACTGCTTCCGAAAACGCTCACCAGGATCTGGGGCCCTGAAATGGAAGAGGATTCAAGCAAGTATTTAATATGGATCTCAGTTACAGATAAAGAGGTTCTCTTAAATTTTAGTTCCTAAATCTTCTACAAAAAAAGTATATTTTATATAGTAGTTTGAACTATAAGATAGCCTAAACAATTAATAATATTAATAAAAGGTTCACTTCAATTCAATTCAATTAGTTACATTATATTACATTAAATTGAGTTATACTAACTTAAAACATCTTACTTAAAAATTTGTTTTTGGTATATACCAAATGTAATATTACAAATATAGAAACTGATTTTGTTTGGATTATGTTTAACTTTTTTTAACTTTCAAATTATTCTAACTAATTTTTGTGGATATTATTCAAAGTATTCTGATTAAGTATAATTTCTATATATATTTTTACTTTATTTAACTTTGAAGTTACCTTTTTTCTAGATATACTTCAAGGTATTCAAATTAAGTTTAATTTCTGTATATATTTTTACTGCGAAACTACTTAAAATATTTGTTCTGGGTATTATTTGAACTATTCCTCTTAACTTAAATTTCTTTATAATATTTTTACCCACAGCCAAAGGGACTGGTGCTCTTGTAGGTGACCTCGATGGGCATATTGAAGACGATGGGTTCGTTAAAGTGGCCCCTCTTGTTGGTGGCCAGCTGGGTGAGTCCGTGCTGGGGACCCGAGGCCAACTGCCAGTCGGGACCGGCGACCAGTTCGTAGCGCAGGAAGACGAACTCCTTGTCGGGACCCAAGGGAAAGGTGGCCGACACTATTTGGCCCACGATGCTCAGGCTGAAGTAGCTGGCAGTGGCTTTTGCGTCCATTGGATCGGGAATACTTTCTACTTTGGCACTCCTGGACTTCTTTCTGCCCTTCTTTTTGGTCCTTTGTTTATGTTTTTCATGCGGCGGAGTGGTGTCCTCGTTGCCCGGGAGACTGAGGCCCTCGCTGGCGCTCATGGTGGTGTTTTCCGACTCTTGAGGGGGTGTGTTTCCAACTATTTTCCACCAACTATTTTCCACCTGACAACTGGCAGCAATAAATGAGTGTTGGAAAAGGTGGACAGTTTTGACAACTTCAAAAAGAGTCAATCGATATATTAAAATATTTAGCTTCTTAGCTTGGTCAAAATGTAAATGGGTTAATATATATAAAATAAACGTAGCAATGGCAACAAAAAAATATAGGTAATATTGAATTGCCTTTTAATCAGAGAATAAATAAAAAAAATTTAGCTTCTATTGCAAAATAATTTTTTATGCATTTATTAAATTCTTTATAGAGCTTTAAACACGTGCCATAATATTTTTTACATGAAATAACAGAAAGAGTCATCGGACTTCCAAACATATTCACCATTATTTGCTATTTTGCATTTTAATGGCGTTGGTAGAACTTATAATTATATCACCGCACTTATGTAATAAATTCAATTCCTTATGTTACGCATATGGCCAGTGTAAAACAGAAAATAACATAAGATAAGCAATTTCTTCTGGTTTGTTTTTTGCTTTTGTTGAGAAATACTTGAGAAACACTCGACACTTATTGATTGTAAATCTGGATAGTATACGACCTGTCGGTATTTAATAATAGTTTAGATAAAGCTCCGTGGATAATTTGTATTTCTTGCTGATTTAATGAGCCAACATGTTCATAAATCACATTAATGATATCTTTCGGTATTCGGAATTGTAAGTACATTAGTAGTTTTCCTTTGTCTCGTTAATTTAGTTAGGGAAACAACTTATTTTATTCACACAGTTTGTCAATTGTCAAGTTCAGTTGGTCTGGTCATGTCGACGCCAATGTAATTTAATACCATCCGAGTTACAAGCTCGTTCTAGTTTGCATACTTCGATATCCATATCCAGCTAGGAATATAATATAGAAGTAGCATATCTGCACACCGCTAATACGTGACAATTACAAGATAATAATTCATTTTCAGCCGGCACACTGGGAAGTCTAGGCAGTCTAGGAGGGGCAAAAGGTCAATTACAATCGACACACGGCTCGAGGCACTGACTCAGCCACTCAGAGTCCAGCTTCTTGGGCTCTTTTGTGTAATTAATGCTGTAATGGCCATTTAGCAATTTATAGCTGCCAACGCGACATGCCTGTAAATCATTGTGACAATTGCCGGCGCTACCGAAACGGGAAGTCGCGCCTCCGATCTTCGATCTTGGATCTCCGGTTCTCCGCTGCCGCTCCCTATTTTACATGATGCATTATGCAATCGAAAACTGGCCAGCAGCCAGTCAGAGCCACTTAGCATTTCCATGCCTCTTGGCGTAATTAAAATGCGCCTCAAATAATGTCAATGGTTCAAGGCGAGATCCCAGGTCCAACACCTTTTATGATATGCTAAAAACATCTTCTCAAGACGCACCGATCTTCAGATTGGATCGTCACTGCAGCTGTGGTGCAGCCGGTGGTTCCGAGTGGTGCAACAGCTGGGCCATCCAAGTGGTGCTGCAATCACAGCCGGATCAAGTGCTTACACTGGGGGAAATAACAGTCAAATAGAAAATATATTTTTAATTTAAATTGCTTTGAAAATAAATAGGTATTAGGAATGTTATGAAACATTTTAATTTTTAATTGCTATGAAAATAGTTTATTTATTTCCAATATAAATATTTAAAAATATTTTTCGTCTATGACTATAGTCATAACTAATAGCTAAACAATAACATTCCTAAAATTTAAAACTCCTTGCTAATTGTATATGTATTTTTAAAATAAGTTTAATATACATAATTTGTATAGTATAAATCACGGGTTTCCAAAAGCATTCCCAAAATTCCAAAGTCTTTTCTAAATTTTTTGGGTCTTTTTAATCAAATAGTTTTTTATTCAAGAATATTTCCTTAAAAATGTGCTAAAATATAATGATATTTCTACTTAAAATACGATTAAAAGCGTAAATTAATCATCGCGGATTACCCATTTAAAAAAAATGATATGATGTTTCCGAAAATGCTGACTATCAAAACAATTTCTCCACGACTTTTGGAACTTACTCACGATGGTCGTACGATTTTTGACAGCATGTTCTGTGTGTGGTGTGCGACATGTGCAGTTCCTCGAAATAAGCTCCTTTGATAGCCAAAGCAAAAGCTTAGGCTTAGTCAGTCTGAGGAGAGCCGAAAGCAAAGTAAAGGCATCGGGCCATCAGAAATCGGACATCAGGCCATATGCCATAAGCCATAAGCCGTTTACTGCAATTCGAGATAATGCTGACGCAGCGCAGAATCGACATAATTTCGGCTCGGGTTTATAGCATTATTATGCCCCGCGATTTCGACAATTTTTCGCTTCTAATACTGCATAATACTCATACCCATACCCATACTCAGCCGAGTATTCGCAGTGCTATATCTGCATTCAATTACGTTTTCGGAATCAATGAACAGAAGAATTATTCAGAAAGAAATATAAATTTGGGGCCTTATATAAAACCGATTCATATCCATTGAATGGCCTGGTGTAAATGAAAAATTTTCAATTGAAGTCTTTTTTCGAGCAAGTGCATTGGCCACTGCATTGGCATTGCATTACTGAAAGCCGAGCGCCGATTTGCGCAATGCAAAATGCTCTGGTTTTCTGGAGCGGTTCAGTGGACGATTAGGGTCGGAATCCTATGCAGATGTCTAATATCTTTCCCCAACCGGGCAGACAGTTCAAAGAGCCCGTTCAGATCCCGGAAAATTGAATTATGCCTGCGTATGTACTTGAATTTTAGTCAATTTTTATGATCTTGCCTTTCAGCGGGCACTCATCTTTTATGGCGATAGAGAGCGGGAGATCGGGCTGCTCATTGTACTTCTGCTACTTTTAAAATGTTTTTAATTTCAACTCACTTCAAGTCTTTTCCACATGATACTCATAAATATTTGCAAGCCTAGTGGATATGATTTGCACGTCCGTTGCTGTGGCGTTCGCCATTCGGTCTTCATCTCAAGGAACATAAGTACACTGATCTAAAAAGGGGTTTCTAACAAGGAAATATATTTTAAAATATATGAAATTACATTTTAATTAATATTTATTTATTACATACAGAAAAAAACAAAGAACTTGCATATTGGATCACTTTGGGGTCTTAGTACACATTTTCAAATTATTACCGAATTTAGGTTTATTTTATAGATTTCTATGTACAACCGTTTTTGCTCCCTATTGAACCTCATTATATTTCTTATCAAACACATGTTAACTATTTAAGAAATATTCTAAAAAATAAAGTCAAGGCTACCATCAAGTTTGAGATAAAAATGTAAATAGTTTGAAATCAAAAATGGTGCCTGGTTTTGGGTGGCACATTTCCCTCTGTGCATCTATATATAAACCACTATTGGTTTATATTTTGCGCGTTGCGTGGGCGTGGGCTAGTCTCAGGGTCAACGCACGTCGGCCAGCTCCCAGCGATCCCCCAACCCCATCCACATCCCCATCATCATCTCTACAGATCTATAACCATCCCCGATTCGCATCTAGATCGCCATCGCCATCTGTGTGTGCTGCTGTCATAGTGGCTGCTCTATGCTGTAGTAGTTGAATGGATGATATATGCCATACAGTTAAGTGAAATGTATCTTCGAGATACATACGCCAACTATGGGAGTACAACAAATGCCTCTTACGCATGCCTCTCTATTTCGATTGCGATTCCCATTTCGATTCCTGTCGCTGATTGACAGCGCACGTAATTGAGTTTGATTTTTGCGAATTTCCAGAATTTAGACATCATCATCGAACCGATGAGGGCCTGAAATTGGGGGCTCTTTAAGATAGGTTTGTGTTTAGTTAGCCCACAAAAATATTTGATTCGATTCGCTTCGTTTCGTTTCGGTTTGATTGAGCAGCTGTCAGGGCAACTTTAAAACCTGAGCTCTCAATAATTCCAGAGGGATGGGAATCGGAATGGGGCTTTCGCAAGCCTTCGATCATTCAATCAGGATCAATATTTATCAATCAATCAAGTGTGTGGGTGAGTGAGCGAGAAGAGAGAGACTGAATGGAACTATCCGCGAGCAATACAGAGATACAGAAACGCGCCGAAAACTTTTGGGCCATTCCAACTCACGCACTTACTCGCTTACAAACATAATACTTGGGTATACAAACAGACATACCGACATGGACCGACGCAATTGACTAAGAGGCCTGCGCGTGTTGGACGCACGGACGGATAAACAGACAGCCAGTCTGACAGGGAACATCTGAGCATCTTTGATACTGATCCGCAGTCTAGGGCCCTTCAGTCTGCCAAGCGGAATTGCATGCAATATGATGCGATATGATGCAAGGGGGGATGGTTGGATCTTCACCTGAGTCCAAAAGGGGTTCCCAACTTATGGGGCAATGGATTCGCTGCTATTTTTACTGCTAAACAAAAACTTTATGGCTGCGCGTGCTGCCCGGCTGGCTAATGATCTAAATGCGTTAATTATTAAGATGATACAATGCGATGTGGATCTAGCATCTACACATAGATGGATAGACAGATAGATACATTGTGGTCAGCCTTTGGTTCCGCGTGGAGATCTCCAGATCTCGATCATTAACATCTGAAAAGCAGCGGCGTCTCTTTGAGCAGCATTTCCTAATTTAGACAGCATGCTGCCCCCTTATTATTCCAGATTAGCAAAGGATTCTAGCAAATCCAAAACATTATAACATAATAAGTCTCCAGCCGAGTTAGGTATTTATTTAGTCAGCTCTGTGAACATCGGTTCGCTGTAATAAAAACTATCTAGTGCCTGCAGACTTTTATGGCTCTTTTGTAAGATTTGTTGTTCTGGCTGCTGTTTTATGTTGGCTTCATTTTCGAATGCCGGCGGTTGGTTTGTTGTTGATTACAAAACAAGCAAAACAATGCAACATCGCTCTTCCCGGAATCTTTTGAGCTGTTTTTCATTAGTCCATCGCACACTCATCCCCAGACATATATCATATTTTAGAATATTTTTCGGACTGAATATTTCGCCGACTGGAAGCCAGCGAAATGGATTTTTAATTTCCAACTATACTTTAATTTGGCAAACGAGCTCTCGTCTTCTAATTGATTAATTCTTATTGCTGCGTTTGATTAAAGAAAATATTTAGTATACAATAGGGTCAATTGCTACATATGGTAATTTGGCATACAAGACATTTATGTGGAAGAGTTCTCGGCGTTCGAATAATGGAGCGGATCGCAACTATTTTTATTCACTGACGCGATCACTAGATTGATCTTGACCCACATCGGATGGTTTGGGATCCAGCAGATGTCGCACGCTCCTCGAATAAATGGCCTAAAAATCCAAATGTATCATAAAGACAACTTCAAACTGACACAATATTTGTGCAAAATTATCAAAGATGGCTAGGATCTTACATGGCTGATTAAGATAATATTTGTGACAGAGTGTTTATTTTTGGAAATGGGTAATTTTATTTGGAGAACCAAATTGACGCACTTTCTATGGATTTGTCACAATTTGCAGAGTGTCATGTAATTTAAAATACGTCAAAGTTATTGTAGGTATTTTTTATGAACCACTGATCTTTCATTCTTTGATTTTTCATTTAACTTCCGTTTTTTCGTTCATAATGAGTTTACAGGAAATCCAGCCAAAGTGTTGAGTAATGAGCAAAGGAATTTAGCATTAAAGTCATCTTCCGCTCTATGCTTTTTGTCATAACTACTTTTACTTTGGAAATTCAATGGTAGAGTTGAGTAATACTCATCGGATAAAATGTTTTAGGCAATGATAATTTTCTGGCGAAAGTTCCTAGCTCGATTATGTAGCACAATATGTAGGCAAATTTTAATGACTAGTAATTAATCATTATACTTACTCGGTTTCTAAAAATATTTTAAGTCCTTTTTAATAAAACAATTTTTAATAAAAATTATTTAATTTTAGTTAGCCAAAAAACACATAAAAAACCACTGCCGCGAATTCTTTAGTTGACATTCCACTGAACTAATAGCGAAAATCCATACCCTTCGTATACTCCTCAAAAGAAATACCAGAGCACTGCCACCAAAACAAATATTATTACATTATCTAAAAAAATATTAAATTAATATGTAATAAAAACATCTTGTTTAAATTTAAGTTGCAAGATAAAAAAAGTATATTTCTAGGATAGTGGACTTTCACTTTTATTCTTTTGGCCTGATAAGATTCTGGGGATCTGGACCAGTCGACCTTGCGGCCGGATGTGAACATTGTTACTATGTCATGATTAAGATCTTATCTGTTTGAACAACAAGATAGGGGAATTGGCCACTCTAAAGGTTATAGAACCTTGCCGAGCACATAATCCGCACATGTGCGAAAGTATCGAATAATACAGAGGGAAGTTAAGAGAGAGGGAGAGAGAGGGCGAAATTAAGCGCAAGTTTAAGCTAAGCTCGCCGCGGGTTTTTCTCTCTTCTTTGGCAGACCTCTCTAGTCTCTTGCTCTCGTTCTCTCTGGACCGGCTGACTTAGGATCGCATGGTATGGGGGTATGTGGTTGGGAGAACCGCTATATCATGGGCTTCTGGCCTCTTCCTGCGCCGGGCTTTATCAGCCAAAAAAGCATTCCCCTTGGGACCTTAGAATTCCCAGTATCCCTCCATGTGTCGGCGTTGCGATGAGAGAGTACGCGCTGCTTTTTTTGCCGCTGAGTGTTCGAGCAGCGATCTCAGATTGCTCGGCGGTCCGATCCGCTTGCCATAAGTTGCCGCTACCAACTGCCGATCGCGGAGCATTCAGTCCGCAGCGGGAACTCAAGCGAGCCGAAACGAAACATCGCCAGATACAGATACATATTGGCTGTTTTATAGCACTTGGTCAGTCGGCTCGTTCTCCTCGCTCTTTCGATTCTTTTCATTTCGTTTGTTTTGCGCGCGCGGCAATTTGGCAATTGCTTGAATTAAGTTTATAATTTCTATTCCCGAATAACCGAAACTCCCCGAATAACCGATCCTAACGCGCCAGTGAATCCCGGAATCCTAGATCCTGAAGCCATGTCGACGATGGTGCGGCGGTGATACTATGCCATCCAATCTCGTTCTTGTGAACTCTGACATGGTTCTCGGTTTTGGGACAACCTTCACCGCCGAAAAGCTGAAAAGAAAGCCAACCCAGAATGCCAAAGGTGACCTGACCAAGTTAATGGTGCAGCTCGAAAGTGAATGCAATCGCGATGTGTGAAGTTTAAGCTCTTTAGCTTAACATTGGCCAGCCACGAAAATTGTGTGATTCGGCAAAAAGATTCATCATGATATCGTACAATCGCTCCAGTAGTTTATCTTGGCTAATCGCAGCATAACGCATAAGTGTGAGTCGTTTTAAAGCCTTTTTTGCTGTTTTTCGACGGGTGCGGAGACTGTCGCATTTCAATTAACAAAATAAGCAAAGCCAAAGAGCCAAAGAGCCAACACAAGTGTATACAAATAGGTACAAAGCACAGTGGATTGTGGTGCGATTTCGCGCGAATTTCTGCACGTGCCACGCGAAGATTGGAATCGCCATATCATTATGTCCACGCCGGAAGCCGAAGCCGCCGGTTCACCTGGCCAGGAGGTCGAGTGCCATCGTCTGCTGGCCAGTTCCATCGAGCAGGTGGATCAGCCCAAGTCGCCCGCCTTCTCGTATGCCAGCACCACCCTGAGGTCCACCACTTCCGGTCACAGCATCCGTACGAACAGCACCACCATCTGCGAGTCACCGGGACTGGGAACCTCCTCCTCCTCCTCGGAAGAAGAAGATGACCTTGACTGCTATCTGCGGGGGGCGACGAACGACCTTGGGGATGCCGGCCTGCGCTACTCCTTCAAGGGATCACCGCCGGAGCTCTACTCGCCCAGGAAGGACTTCATATCAAAGGGACCGCTGCTGGACAGACAGGTAGGTGGTCCCAAAACTTGAAAGAACGATTTGCTTAGAGGCCTAGTATTCGTATTTCAACAGCCTTTTGTCTGGCGATTTTTCATTTATTTTTGTTTGCACTCCCCGCTTTATCGAAATCGGCTGGCCCAGCGAAAAGCAAATTCAAGTTAATTTATTGCATTGATTCCACATCGATGTGTCGAGTTCTTTCCTTTCTTTTATAATTTCGGTTGATTTGTCGATATATTTTGGTGTGCTCGTCTCGTTTTCGTGTGCCGCATTGTTTTCTGTTTCTCTCTTTTCGATTTTGATTAAATACCGATGGGACACAAAGAAAGCGGCGACCATCGCATTTGAATTCACACGCTTCACTGGGCACCCGGCAACTAAAAAGCGGAAAAGAGATCGCGATCGAGATCTCATTGTCGATTTTATTTGATTTTCGGCGACCTCACGGCTTCGGCGGCTTGAATGCGACTGCAGATTGCAACGTTTGTCGGATACTTCGGAGCACTTCGTTCCAAAAGCTCCGAGTTGCATTCGCATTTTGAAAAATAAAACCAAAATATAAAAGTGAGTCACCTGGTCTATGGTCTCTGCTCTATAATCTATGGCCTATGCCCATCCATTTGCGTCAGTTAGGGACTGCTGATATATTTTTGGGACGTGTGTTTCCGTCACTCCTTATCGCGATGGCTCTGCAGCAGCACTTTTTTTGGGAAAGCTGGTTCTGCATCTAGAGCACATGTCTCCCAAGATAAGCGGTAAAAGTTATCTAAGAAGGTGGCAGTTGGATAAAAAGTAAATAAATTTAAGACACTCCATATAGTCATCCACAAATCCCAGGAAAAGACGCCCCTGTCTGGAAGAAAGCTCTAAAGCGATAGTACGAACTGTTTGTTACCCATTAGTTGGCCGAATTTACATGCAAATGCTGCTCATTTTCAAGATCGCTTTAGGAACTACCCGACCTGGTTGGAAAGCGGCTGATAATTAGGATTTACAGAGCTCAACAAGGTGTGAAAAGCAGTCGTTGGGGACGTGACGAAACATGGCCAACTGACTTACAGGCCATTAGAATTTTATCAACGTCCGCCAGGCGACGGGCGATGTAAAATTTGAAAAACAACACGAACCCGGGACTCGTGAATACATAATACATTATGTTGGGTGCGAATTAGGAAGTCTGTGGGCTATAACCCAGCGACTATAACTGATAACGGGCCATGTGTAACGACGTAACCCCCTGGGGACCTAAAAAATAGGATGGAACGGAATGGTAGGGGTTAGTTGGGCGTGCTGAAAGCTGTCTATATGCATACCCTCCCATATATAAAGCATCTATTCACTGAATTTGTGACATATTCAGTTCGGTTCGGTTCGGAAATCTCTGTGCACTGACACTGGCCGTTTCGAAAATAGATTTTCTAATTTTTTATGTGGCGCCTAGTCTCCCGGCAATTTGAGGAATACTTGTAAGTAACGCTCTGTGTATTAGGGTGCGCTGTCCAATTTGTATTTCGACGATGAAATTTGCACAATGTGTAGAATTTGAATATTTATTTTCTTGGCTTTTTGTTATTGTTTTGTTTTGTTTCGCCTTTTTTTTCTTTTGTGAGCCGTACGTCGTCGCTTTGCGCGTGTTTCTCTGTCCCCGTGGCTTCTCGTTATTTATTTTGTCTTCAATTTATTTCGTCTACTTTAAATAAAAATGAAGAAAATTCGTAGCGTTCATTGACATTAAAAATGAGCAAAAATAATGCAGAGGAAAGAAGTCTGAAATTGAACATTTGTCAGTCGCCAAAATGTTTTAGTACCCGAAATATGTGGGTGTTGACGAATCCGAATTCGCGGATGACCCACGAAGATCTGCAGAAAATCGGATTGTGGCCTACGTGTAATGATCGTCAAGTATTCAGCTCGGCTCTCGGCTGCCCGGTGATTAATGCTATATATAACCACATAACCATAACCGATTCTTATGCAAATGAGGAGGGCGTGGCCTTGCAGCCCTTTTGCTTGTCCGTACGGGGTGACAAATAATTTGTCGGAATATTAATGCCGTCAGAGAACAAAAAAAAGAAACCAGATACAATGGCAAAAGGCCCCAAAACAATTTCAATTTCAAGTAAAAAGGCCAAAAAACCAGCAAATAATTTTAAGTGTGATGCCGGGGCGTGACTTTGGGGTGCTGTGCTTATGCTTTTCGGTGGGTTATTTTGAATTTAATTTATATTTCTTTTGGCAAAAGATATATACGTGATCTGCATGCAAACACTTCGGCGAAGGCCCGCATCCCCCGCCCCTCCCTCTCCCCCTCGGGAAACCACCCACGTTACCCGCGATACCAAAGTCCCAAGTGCTCATTTTCTAGCTTACGAAAACTGTCAAAATGATGAAAAAATGTTTATAAAAGTCTTAAGAAATATTTTATAAAAGAAAGTCGAAGTTGGAGTACTCTCTTTTTATATTTTATATTAATAAATCTTAAAATCATGTCATAAAATTACAGAAAAATATTATTTATAAATTTAAAAAATATCTTCATTAATTTATGGGTAGTAATTTTATATCTTTTGTTTACTTTGCTAATTAATAAGTCATAAACAAAAGGGTATAAGAAAACATCATCAAAGCATTTCGGACCTAGACAAGTGATTGCTCATTTTAATTAATTCTTTTTTAATTTATCAGTCAAGATTAATGTTAAACATGTTCAATCTGGCTAGTGGTTGCTTTTGGAAACCGAATTCGGATTCGAATACGGCGTTGGCCCAGCCGGGGTTTCTGTGTTAATAATTTAAATATGGATTTTAGCGGCCTTTTTCGGCGGGGTATTAGCATAATTGGGGGCCAGTGTTCATCCCCGGACAAGCTGCCAAGCTAATCCACTCAAGGCGAAAACACCTCTAATAATTACCTGTCCAATTTTTCTTCACATTCGGGTGATTTTTCTATCGATTTAGTAACTTGTGTCTCTGCTGAATGAATTTTTCAACAAATTATTTGGCTATTTTTGGGCTTTTGGGTAAATATAAAAATTTGTTTAACCGACTCCGTGGGCTTTACATCAAAAGGCGGAACCGCCCATAGAGCGGTTTTCAGTTTCAACTCGGCTTGATTGTCTTCTTGCCCATTTGAATGCTTTATTTGGTATTTAGTTTTTAGTTTCTGGCCCCATCCCTAGTAGGACGGGTCGGACCAAAACCCGACTTACCTGCCCCATTCCGAAAAACGACAACCTGAGCCTATCTTAATGATTTTTTATTTATTTGCTGCCATTTGTTGTGAGCCGTCTTATCGCGTTTGTGACCATTTCGAGCCAGAGCGTGTAACATCACTTTACATAAATCCATTATATTTTATTTTTAACGACACTCTTTTAATTATTTCGCCCCGCTGGTGGCATCATCATCATCAAACTCATACCCATCGTGATCCCATCTTCACGGTCAAGGCAAATGCTGGATCATCGCGGCATTATCGATACTGGCGCTTTGCATATAAATTTTGGGAATCGGACGAGACGGCGACGAGGACAGAGACTCTTTGGGGCGGTGCGTCTTTATTCATATGCTAAACTCTTCTCTTCTGAATTCAGAAGTCAGAAGTGGTTTAGCTGGGCTCTCGGGCTCGGCATTTATTTGAAAGCAATTTGGAAACCTTGGGGCATCATCACTTTATCATCGCCGGCGGTTAGGATGGGTGCAGCATAAGCCGAGCGCAGTCCGCGATCTAAATACAAAAAGAAGGTTCCTTAATGGCATCGCTGCTCTTTTTTCTTTCCATTTCGTTATTGTTTTATTATTGCTGCCCTCGCTGCTTTTTATTAATATTTTTCGAAGGAGGAGGAATTCGGATATTTGTTGTGGTTTTATATGTGTCTGCTGTGCCTTTGTTTCGATTCCTCGGAATTAGACAATGTTCTTGGTCTTCGATCTATGCGGGGTGCTATTTATCCATATATGTTTGAATGTATTTTACTCCTTCATTCGGGGTGGCATGATTTATGGGGCAAGTGATGTCGTTTTGATGGCGCATCACGTATACGCCCAGCGGTACCATGCAGTTCGCCAGAAACCGCAGCCCCCAAAGCCCGTTCTTCTGGGATCTGGGAACCCCGAGAGCGATACCTGACATCTATAAATATAACCTATAATCGCATTATTGCCACACGCCCTCCGTTTTTCGATTTGGTGAAATCGAATCCGAAAATTCGCCATCTCTGCCGCAGGGCATTTGCCTAACGGTTTCGACAACTGAGCGGCAACCTAAAACAAAACAGCTCGTCATTTGCATAGAAAATCAATTCAAAGCCATTAATAAATCGACCTGTTTTATTTATTATTTATTTACATTTCGCTCGTCGCTTTAATCAAATATTTCCGCCTTTTAACATTGCATCGGATTTATTAGACCCATGATATGATAGCTAATCCGCCGAGATATATATGACCTGCTATGGTTTATAACGCACATAATGCAGCAAGTAAACAGCAGCAGCAAACAGTGTAACACAGATTGTCTCATCTCGTTGTCCTCTGAAATAATTGGTTTACTTTGTTGCATTTGTTTGTTTTTAGTTTTATCATTTTGTCACCTTTCACGGTACATAACCATTGTGATTTATCAGTAGTTTTTTATAGGTTTAAAGAAAAATTACACAGAACAAAATTTGATTTGCTTTAAAATTTTAAAGATAAAGTTTTGATATTCAAAAAGTTTTAAATTTATTATTTCAAAAAACTATATGTAAATAAGTATAATAACTGATACAATACTTTATTGATATGTTTAAATTATAAAATTTACAAATTCGTCTTTTTATTGATATAAAATAAGGTAGAATTTACCCCTATCTCATATCAAATTTTATTTTGTGTAAAGAGTTTTTCTCTTTTAATCTGTTAAATTTTGCACTCTTCGCACAATTTATCATTAATAAACCTAGAACCACCCACGTGCCAACCAGAGTTCCAGAGCTTTAGGGCTGATAGATAGACCTAGACCACAGATCGATCAGCTGGCAGGTGATAGATAGGTGTTAATTTGCAGTGACAGAAGTGCACGTCACGGCAAATTTGGTGTTTACCCAAATGTTTAGCGACGAAAAGCACACATCTAGCCTCCAGAACCATGCTGCTACTTTATAGGCGGGAGCTTACAGGGCGTATGAGTACTCAGAAAAAAATGTATTTACAGAGAGTGTTTCTCAATGTGTTGCCACTTCTGTCTAAAAAGTGTAAATACATCATCTTTTTAAAATACAAAACTTGTACTTTCCATTTCAACGCAGAAATCACAAACTACTGAATCATAAGCGTGTTTTTTGATACATTTCCGCTTTATATATACACTCTTTTCATTATAATAGCTTTTATTGGTCCCGCATGACAAGAATAACAATAAAAAATCGTGTTTATTGCTAAATTATGTTATGACTTTTAGCTAGTGTGCGATATTAGTTTCACGACACGCCCGAAAGCGTTTAGATATTGGAAGAATGATGTGATAAGTTGCTCTGTACTATCTCTTTTCTCCCTGTGTACTTAAACCCGCTGAGTGTGTGAGTGCGATCGATGTGATCTGCAAACGATCTGCGAGGCAACGCTAATTAATGCTGGTAGCAACAAGTTCAGCTCCCTTATCTGCCTTTTTTTGCCGGTGAGCCGGGTTCCTATAGAGTATATAGAGCTATAGAGCTCAGCTGTTCGGCTAGACAAACACACGCTTTTTGTTTCTTCTCATAACATTAAACACAAAATTAATAAAAATCTATGCTTTCTATTTTTGGCGTCTCTCATGAGAGCTGATAAGAATATTGCTGGAAATTAATAATATTTCCCAACCCCTTGGGACTTGATTAATAGCTCGATTGGACCTCCGTTTTCAACATCCATACATTTAGCATGTACTGAGTGAACTTGGCCCGTTCTATTTATTATTTACGCAAGTGCACTTACCCATATGTTGAAACAAATATATTTTTAACACGTACATTTACTTGTGTCTGTGTGTACTGCCCATTTTGTTTTTATATAAAATGCACATATGAAGTGAAACATGAAATTCTATTTACGCAAATTGGAACATGAGCAGTGCGATGCTCGGATTCCCGCTGCCAAATAGCCTTTGGCCATTAATGCAGAGGCGTGTGTAAATGGAAATCAAATTTAGATTAAAATAAACTCCCCGCATAATATCGTGCACTCGCACAAACACTCGCTTCTATTTGCCAGGGGCAAAATTCAGCCTTAGCCATAAAGATAGCGCGTCAAAGGTGGCAAAACGGAGTAAAAATAAACTGAAAAACCTAAGCACCCTTTAATAATTTTAGCACTCCAGACAATTGCCACAAATTTTGGGTAAAGCAGGCGTGTCAATTGCTGTACAATATAAACAAATTACTGTGTTCGGCAGCAAAACTTGAAGCGTTTTTGCTGCCGGCAGCAGGCGTGAATTTGTCAAAAATGATGGCCAAAAAAAGTTTACACTGGCTACCGCTAGGTGGCGCTGCCAATCATAGAGGAACAAGCATTTAGTGTATGCCCACATAATTACGATTGTATTCGCCTGCGAATTAGTCGCTTTCGGCCAATACGAATACAAATTACCCCCAACTTCCCCTTCCCGCCTCGTTATTGTACAATTAGTTGTATTTATGCTGTGCGACGGCTGTCGCTGTCTGTCATACAATAATTATACGACCATTAGGCGTATTTAGCGCACAGCTCCGAAATTTGGGTCATTACCAAAGCAAGAAATCAAGAAATCAGCCCAAAACAGAGCAGAGCCACACACGTGCTGGCCGTCGATCGGATGTGTTTATTATTATTGCGATTATGATTATGTACGGCCTGTCTGCCCGTTGCGGCCACCCCACCACCCTAGCACCACCCACTGGCCAAACGCATCTTGTCTTTATAAACATTATGGAATTCATAATTTAAACCAAGTTGGCCGCCAAAACAATGTGCATCAATATCCACAGAAATAGCAATAATAATTACAGAGTTAGAAGGCGAAAGTCTGAGGCTGTTACAAGTAGCAGCTGTATTGATGGTTATCCTCAATAATATATATATTTTAAAATTAATGGAAAATAAAATATTTTAAAATTAAATTTAAAATTTTAAATTTAAATAAAAGAATTTATCAATCAACCAAAATATGAATATTAAGAGAATAAGTAAATGCTTTTTTCTTCAATTAACTAATTATTATAAATATTTTATCAATCGGATATTGAATTTGGATTGTAACAGAATTTTCTTCAAATAGGATAATTTTTCAATGGATAGAATGCCATATCATATGCCCCCGCAAATATGCAATGAAAATCCCAGCAACATCTGCATATTGCAACTGAGATGCAAAATGGTTTATACCAATCTTTTAACTCCTTACTAACAGGTATCTAATATTCGAGGCTAAAGAAAAATCTTTTTCTAGCTTATACATAAATACCGAGGCGTGCGTGAACAATTCGAGGCGTGGGAACTTTTGTGGCCGGGGTTCTTTAACTCGATTAACAATTCGCGATCCGCCATCCGCAATTCTCCATTCTCAGTTCTCAATGAACGTGGCCGCAAGCTGGGGTTGCTCTTTAGCGCCAAAGACCGCGGGTCTCCAGCGGTGTTGGCTGGATAGGTGGTTTTCGCCCGGCTTTTGGCCCCCGGGGCAACTAGCCGTGTTTATGGGCTCACTGACAAACTGACACAGCCGACAACTAAACTCAATTATGGCCTAATGAAATCGGCAATTGGCAAAAAAAAGAGACAGCGTTTTGGGCCGGCGAATAATGAGAGCTGCCAACGCCCCGCTGGAGGAGAGGGCCGAAAAAGAATTAATTATTGTTAACCGTAACAGTTTTTGTTTGTAAACCTGCCAGGCATGTGTCAAGGAAATTGGGTCAGATTGCTGGCCCAGGGCACCAGAAACAGAATCGCAGTGTGGAAAAACCCGTTTCTTGGGCCCCGAGTGAAAAGATATTATACCCTCTATACAGTATGTCCACCCACAAATGAACTCTTGTTCAATTTGTCATGCCGAGCGTGACAATCGAATCGATCGTTGGCCAATGGCCATGCTAAGTAGATTGATGGCAGACCTATGCCAAATTAGAAAAATTAGAATAAGAACGTGGTTGGCTTTCAGCTGGTAGCTGGAATTGGGGGTCATAAATACGGTGCGGTTAACGAACGCCGTTAAATGGGATACTCAGACAATGCAAATCGATAGACAAAACCCATTTGTATGGATAGTACGACCCATTGATGTCGCAATTCCAATCGATTGAACGATACGATCGATTCGATCGATGGGGCCTTATAATCCGGTCTTCGAGCAGATGTGCGTCGCTTTGAAGAGCTGTGCATATAGCATAGTACTTATATAAGTACTGGCACACCTTCTGATTAAGAGTGGCCAACTATCGTGCATAGTTACTTGTCTTGCGAAACTGCGGCACTACCCACTAAGAAAACACTGCGTTGTGTCTCTTTGGATTTGGATGTGACTAAGTTCGAGTATGTGGGTCTGTTTGCTCAACAAGAGCATGTGTACATTCACCGCTTTTCAAGTACATCAACCTCGAGTGGATCTCGTTGGGTTTGGGTTCGGGTTTCGTCTCGTTTCGTTTCGTTACCAAATAGAATACACTTGTGCCGAACTGAATAATTATTATTATTCATAAATATTAAAAATGCCTTATTTGTTGTGGGTCACAAAGCCTTCGACTGCACTGGTTAGCCCACTTGGCTAGCAAGTTACCAAATTGGTAGCCCAGACGAGACGAATCGATAGATGCCGATTCAAATTCAGACAGATAAAAGCCAAAGTGGTTTTTCATTTGCCAAATTTGCATGAAGATCTTAAGCGGTCCTCTCCTTTTCCGTGCTAAACAGCGTGCAATTAAAATTAAAGCAATAATTGCCTCTTGCCATTGTTGCGAGCAATCAAATCTCATTTTTGGTCGTCGCCCCATTAATAAAACATTTTCGTGGAGTTTCGAACTCAAATCATTTCCTCATTTGTCGCCGAGGTCGAGAGATCACTGGGGCTCTTCTCCCGGAAGCCTTTAAGCACCCTGCCCTTTCAGAGTGTTTTTATGCCTCCCTCCCCCAAAGAAAAATCCATGAGGCAAACCATCTGCTCCCCATAATTATCGAATACTCTAGACTAGGCCAATAGCGCTTGGTTCTTGTAAACATGTCAAAGTGAAAACAAACTAATTGCCTGAGCACATCCGACAGCTGCGGGAATCTGTATTTAAATCTTTTCGGATCGGCTATATATAATATATAGATATGTAATAAGTTCCAAGGCCATCGAAGATGGGATGACCAAACTTTAGCGATTTGAATGTCAAGTGCGTTAGGCGCTGACTACTCGAACAGATGCTGCCAAAATTAGAGCGAATTCACAGAGGACAGACATTAATTTTGATGGCGTCTAATTGTCAGAAATATAAAAACGGCCTTTTAATGGAGTCCACAGATCTCACAGATCTATTGAATGGCAAATACCCAGAATTTTGGATTGTCATGCCCGCTGTTAGATGATTCTTGTAAGACCCAGAGACAGAGATACAAATAATAATAGCAATTTCAACACATTTTGTTTGATGAGAAGTGTCAAGAAAATTAAGAAATTCCAGCAGTACAGTGGCCATCAGCACCATCGACGTTCCATTTCTTGGTTGCCGGCCGCTCGCTCTCGCCTAGTTAATGAATATAATCTCTTTTGATGGATTGAACAACCCAACCCAACCAGGCCCAAAAGCCCAAAAACCCAAAGCCTCAAGCCTCAAATGCGGCTTTCAATGGCCAAGTCAACTGACAACTGCCATCGCCATGAACTTGGTTTCTGTTTCTGTTTGGCTTTTTCGGTTCAATTCATTGTCTTTGTTGCGGCCTTTTTGTTTCTCCTGCGTAATAATATAATACAACAAAAAAATTTATTAATTTTTATGGTTTATATTTTGTTGATTTCTTCTCGGACCGCAATCAGTTGCGTATGAGAAGTGTCTCAGCGGTAATCATCGCCAGCTTTTCGCAGCTGCTCGAAGTTTTTTGAGATAAGTGAGCGCCCACTGGCGGATACCCTATATGCGTAGAAAAACCAGAATATATTTCCCTATCAGCTTAGAATCTTGGCTTAATTAGCTCAGCCGCAGATCAACAATTAGCATTTCGGGGTGAGTTAAATAATTTGGCAATTAGTTGGGGGCCTTATCTCAGATCCTTTCGCTAAAAAATCCTAATCATTGCTAAACACCAGTTCCGGTTCAAAGTTTCGGGCCAGGGCACTTGCCAGTCTCAATTAACTTGGATCTTATCGGCTGGCTGCCTTGAGTTCTCTAAAGGAATCCGCCTTATCGATGGGTTCTGTTCTGCCAAACCAGTTTCTACACTCAAGTATTCTTAACCTTCTGCCGGGCCTCTTGGGCTGACGTTTCGCATTTGCTTTTGTGGGCGCAAACGGAAATTTAATGAAGCGTTAATAAGTACCCAAAACGGGGCCCTTCAGGCCTTCAGCCAGAAAAAGGGTCTTAAATACCTTCCAGACATATCGACAAAGGCTGGAATGTCATGTATGGTTATGGCTGGTAGGTAGGTATGTTTCTTTGTATCTCTCTGGGGTCCCACTTGCTTTTACGATATCCCATATACCATATTCCATATCCATGTGGGGTATGCAAACACCAGGCCTATTAACAGACCATGCTGAGTTGAGCCCGCGAATCCGAATACGTATATTGTTAAATCCATCCAATGTTCCCTTCTCATTAGTGTTTGTACAGTTGCACAGTGGGGCGCCTAGAACAAAAAGTCTGCCAAAATGGTTTTTTTTTTTTTAAGATTTTCCAAAATGTTGAAATGCAACTTTAAAAACAATTGAATTCTCTATACAAATCAAAAGGAAAGAGTGATCTGTGATGAATGGTTCTCCCACTACAGATTTTTAAAGTATATTTTTCGAAATATAATTTTAGCCAACAAGAAAAAAAGGTATTTTTACACATCTTTGAAATTTTTCTGAAAGCTCCCAAGGGCCTAAGTTGTATATGTAACGATTGAAATTTTAAGAGCAACCAATTCTTAAAATATTAAAAAAAAATAAAAATTTTAGATACATAATTACTATTTTTTTTTAATTTTTTAAAAGTGGTCCAAAAAAATTAGGTTTTGTTGGATATTCTTGGACGTAAAGTAGTGTTACACCCTAGATCCCCGTTTAATTCTTTTTTTAAAAAAAAGTTTAGATATTTAACTACATTTTCTGAAAAAATTAGCCTGCCCTTTTGTGCCTCTTCTGAGAAAACCGCGGTTAAAGTTAGCAAGAAATTTACGTAATTTGAATAGTTGCCAGCCCTGGGTTCTCCGCGCGCACTTACAGCATGAATCCCTAGTTGTATTACTAGTCAGCTGTTTCCAATTACTTTTGTTTTCCTTTCGCGGCAAGCTGTCCAATTATTTTGTATTATCAAATTTAAATCCAATTATAATGGAAAGTGAAGCCGGAGGTATTTATATTGTGTTCGTGGCGTTAAATATATTCTTACTAATGTGCTGTATTCGTGTTTTAGAGCTATTGTCATGTTTTAGAAGTGTGAAAAATTTTGATTTATCTTGTGGGTAAAATTGAATGTGATACATGTTATCGAAATATAATCAAAAACGTGATTTATACCCATTTTTTTTAAATTATGCAATATTTTCTTGACAGAAATTACAAGAATAAGAATTAAGAAATTACAAACCAATTTAAAAAAAATCTAACCATTGACGTAAATTGATAAATAATGACTTAATCCAAATTTACATAAAAAATATGAAATAGAACCGATATATTCCCTTTTGTACTAAGCGTTTATATGGCAGCTATAAGTTATAGTTGACCGATTTGAATAATTTTTTTTTTTAAAAATCAAGTTAAATTAAAAAAAAATATTGGGAAACTTAGAACCCTATAACTAATTTATTGATATTTTTTTTCTTAAAAAAACAATTTTTTTTTTCTTAAAAATTTTCTACAACAAAAAAATTGCACTAAAAAAATTCACCTTATGATGTTTTTTTACATATTTAATTGCCTTTAAGAATGCCTCATCAAAAGATATTCGCTATAGGGCTCCGCTGATTTAAGGCAGGCTTTTGGCTTTTTCGCCCCACTGTGAGTTGTTGTAATTAAGAGCATGATGTGTGTTTCAGGCACAAAACTTCTTCAATCAGACGCCACCACGGACCCCGTAATTATTTCAGCCCATTTTTCATTAAACTGTAATAATTCATTAGGGTATTATATACAAAATATACAACTTGTTCGCCAGATCCGAAGATCGGATATTGCAGATGACAGCAAAGGCGACGGCGACTTCGCCCTTCCTTGTCTTTAGCATTGTGTTGCTGCTGCTGCTGCTGCTCATGTTGCTGCTGCTGATGTTGCTGTTGCTGCTGCTGCTGCTCTTGTTGTTCTCGCTGGAGCAGCGAGGCAAAAACCAGCATCTGCCACCAAAACACAAGTGATCTTTCAGTCGCTCGCGTGACGCAGAGCCGATCATATTTGCCTGCTCCTCCTACGCGAATCTGTGTCCCCAGTCTCTTTGGTTTATGCTGCATGCTGTCTGCAGGACAAGGACCTCCTTAATTTGTGGCGAGGCTTGGCTGCTTTTAAAGGCCTTACAAATTGCGCAGGCGCAGCCGCAGTCGCAGTTTAGTGAACTCGGTGTAGAGATCGTGGCATTGTGATTGCAAAAGTTGGCGTTGCGTTCAGTGCGACATTTCAGTGCTAAATCGGTGGGCACACAGAGTGCAGCGGTGAAAACTCCCACGGCGAGATAATGAAAAACAGTGAATAATAGTTGCAATCAATTAGAGACGATGTACCGCAAAATCATGGCTGCTTCTAATGGGGATTTTCGACCAGAAAGACAGAAGAAAGCACCTCAGCCCATGGCTTTCGTGGAGGTCATTAAGGTAGGCAACCAAAACTGATAAATCCGCCAGCAGCAAATAGCCATTTATTTACATAGTGGACCAGTAGCAGTTCCAGTGGCCCATTGGCCGACTCTCAATTACTTTTTATGGTGGCCAAGAGGCGACCTCAATTGTTGGGCCATTAAATTGCCTGCCACACAATGTCTTAATTTTTTTAATACCCCGCGTGTGCTGAGAATTTATGCTCCGAAAGCTCTGAAAGCAGCATAGAGTTATTGCCTTGTTTTCGAAAAATTCTGCACAAGTAGTTGCAACAATAAAATATTCTTTTAGTGCCCAATTATGATTTGATATGCTGCTAATTAGGAAATCATAACAAACAAAGGCATAGTTAAGAGCTTTTTTATTGGGGCGTTTGCCAATTAGTGGGCTAGGATCTAAGATCATCGACCAAAAAACCATTTTAGAGGTGCAATAAGACATGGAAATTTTTAACAGTCGAATTCGGCAAGTTTTTCATCTGAATATATATCTATTATATCGAATTAGTGTCACCGATTCAGGGGCAATGCCATAAATTAGAGTTAATTTGAGTGCGAATGGCCCAATGGAAGCTAGCCAAGCCGTTTGCATAATAAATTGCATACTTCCTGGAAGACCAGTGCTCCGAAAATACGAAAATCCGAAAATAACCAGAGAGATCAACGCTCCCACATGTCGGTTCGGATCTCAGCGGATCTCGGAATTATTGCCTTATGTCACAGAGAACACAGAGACACTGCGGGTGAGGCACGGGCGTATATCATAGACGTTTGGCAATTAGAGCCAAAAAGCGGAACAGCCGGCAGTCGACAGAAGACAGACGACGGCAATTTTCAGAAAAGTCAGGGGCCGAATTTGTCAGGGGCGTTCCGATTTTATTTGGCCATAAATTCGCACGAACTGGGCGTTGGTATGCCGACCTAACGAACCAAGACATCACTGTCGAGGACGCATTGTCGGCACTCCCCGAAATCCCGAGACTCCAGAGTCTAGAATCCATTATGTCAGGGCACGTTCCACTCAGAACCCTGATCCCACATCCCAGACTTCTTTCATTTAGTTTCGAGGCTGGGAATGCCGATTGCCAAGAACTGCCAATTGAAACAATAAACTTTTCCGCTTTTCCCACTGAGAAACTAAGGCACTGAGGTCAAGTGCAGAGCGACGGGCCCACAGGGCGCCAGCATTGCTGAGATTCTTCCTCTTGAGAGATATGTATTTTCGCAATTTGCATCGCATTTATCAGATTGTCAAAATCCGTTGCAGATGGTTGCAATCGAGCACTGCGATATTATTAGTAAGTTGGCACACAGAATGGGCGAAATAGAAAAAATAGAAAGCATATTAGAGAGCGGTGTTCTAAAATTATTTCCGAGAGAAAGACGAAAAACTTTCGGCTAGAGGTGGGTGCGTGAGTTTTTCCGGAGAGAAAGCTCCTCTGCTTGGAGTCCGGAGATCCTACACATGCACATACACCCACTCCGTGCTACCTGCTCTTCTAACCTTGTGAATACGCACAGCTTTGTTTACACAGGCCAAAACGCTCGCGAAAATCTAACGCTGAGCAGGAAAATGCGAATACACTCTGTATGTTTTCTGAAAACGTTCCCTCAGTCTTATTTCGAACTTCGCGCCAAGATCTCTGCACAACTGCTGCAAGCGCCGAAATATCGCGGGATTTTCTATTTTCTATATGCCAAGAACTTGGCGAAAATTATAAATATCATAATTCGGGTGGGATAAATAAAAATTGTGCAGCGGAAGTGCAGAAATAATTTACGTACACAGTCAAATAAAATTGCATAAGATTATTGTGGAAAAATAGATAAAATAGTTCGACGAATTTTTGAAGATTTCCTAACTTGAACTGGGAAAATCGAGAATAGTTCGAGTGAATAGAAACATCAAAGTGCGAAGAATTGTCATTTCCGAGCCATTGACTCAGAGGTGAATATATTTTTGGATTATTTTCTAATATAAATTGAAGACCTGTCGAAAAAGAAAATTAGCCATACATATTTTTGAGCAACTTAAAAATTGTATTTTAAATATTAATGGCCAAATTCCATAAAAATATGAAACTCCTCTTCAAATTACAAATTAGCCCGCAGGCTAAGAGATTAGTTTTAGTACCAAATATTATTATCCACATATCTTTCATCGGCTGGAAAAAATACCACAATTTTCGAGTACCATAACTTTAGACCAATCTATTAATGCCCGAGAGGCAAACAACTTAGGCTATTTGCTTACACACAGTGCCCACTAAAATTAATGTTCAAATTCCTGAGGGTAAAACACTTGATAAATATTTCGTACAAAACGCCGACAGGCATAAGAAATCTATTTTAAATAGATATTTTACACGCCGCATAGACTCGAATTGAAATTGAAGCAATGTTTATGCCAAACTTTCACACATTTCAGCGCCACTGCTGAAATAAAATGAAATCGAAATACAATAAAAATCGAGAATTAAGTAAACATGCCCTTTACTAAAAATAGTGATACCAACCGAAAGCGAATTTCTGGCGCTGTAGGATGTGGGCTGGCCAAAAGGAAAAAAAAGAAAAGAGCTAAATTAATTTGTTAACTTTTTTCTTTCGGGCGTTTGGCGTAAGCAAACAAAACAGAAGAGAAATGTGCGTAAAGAAAATGTTGGGAAAATAAACAAAAAACGCCGAAACTGTGCTAAAAAAAATTTAGACAAATGATGAGTGCGAGAAGCTTTGAGGTTAGATTTATGGGAAAATAAAATTTCCAATAGAAACGCTTGGCGAAAAAAGCTAAAATAAAAAGAAATGCATGGCATGGAAACGAGAGCGATCGAGGACGCCAATGCCGGTTCCCAAAATAGCATAGTCAGTTTTTTTTTAAATTTGCCATTTATTTTTTCTCATGTTTATTTTACCTTTTTGTGTATTGTATTGTACTTTCTTTTCAGTTCTTTTGTGTGTAGTTTTTTTCTGTTTTTTTTTTTGGCCAACAGACAGAAGCGTGTCAGAATTTTGATGTATGTATTTGTTTGAAATGAAATGAACTCTTGTGTGCAGCGAATTGAACGTTTGTCGGCTCGAGAACGGCCATAAAAACTATGATATAATATTGCCAGAAAGCAACAACGAGGAAACAATAAAACTGCTTAATTAACCTACCAAAAAAGCAAAAGAAGCCGAGCGAAAGGCAGCAGCTAAATGCAATAAAAAATTGTGATATATGCAAGGCATAAACAAAAAATTATAAAAATACACCAGCAATTTGACAATAAATAAGGCAAGCGAAAAAAGATCGCCGGCAACAACAACAGAGCCAATAAAATATGTATTAAATATGTAAAATAAAAATAAATAGCAGACAACAATAAAATCATAACTGAGGCACATGTGGGCCGCTTATACGAGTGCTTTTGTCTGGGGAAATATTTTTCGTTTATACGATTTATTAGCTGCGACTAGACATCTACGGTTTGACTTACACATCTAGAGTCTAGAAATGTATCAAGATATTTCCCCAGAATTCTCTGCCTCTTCGTGTGACATTTTTTTAAGCTTTTGGAATTAGGCGAACAGCCGGCGACAAATAAATAAATGTTTGGGATGGAAAAAAAACAAAACACACACCGAAACCAGAGGCGTTAATTTTTTGCAAGCCATAAATAAATAACAGAAAATGTTCTTATGATCTCCAAGCTAAGTGGCGGGTGTTAAAATGATATAAATCTGCATTAGCATGGTGCATTGGTATTGCTATGCAAATAGGAAGCACTTTTTAGGCGCTGCAAACCGCACAATAGAATGTCAGCGGAAAAGTCGTTAATAGACATATCTAAAAGTGTTGTTATTGCCACTCGGTTTGACGCTCTGACAACTACGCAGGTGTATATGCATATGGGAAACAAAAGCAGGAGAAAGAAACGTGTCGGAAGTTGCACGACAGCAAAACACGCTGATATTCTCATAACTCTCGTCGAACATTAATATAACATTTGTCTGATTACTTGCTTTACTTGACCCGTGTTCGTGTTTTTTGTTTTATTGCTTTATTTTATTTGTTGCTTCTTTGCTTCCGTTTATTGTTGTAAGATCGATTTAAAGAAGATCCTCCCCCGAACGGCAGGGCCATCAATTTTAATTATCGAGCAAATTAATCAGTCGCAACTTTCGCATCATTAAGATTAATGATGCTGCCGGTCAAGCTGGGTGGCAACACCAACAACAACACCAACAGCTAGCAGCAATATCGCCCCTACAGCAGCAACACGTCGCCTGTACAGCAGCAACAATAGTGGGCAATACCAGCGAATATGCAAAATAGCGCACTCGCGCTGAACTCGAACTCGAACTTGAGTGTATCGCAATCCAAAAAAAAAGGCGAAAAAATTCAAGATCACCCAGGGGATCAAGAAAGCGAACCAAATGAGCTGTGGCAAATGTGATTAGAGCGCCTATTAATTGCCTGTTTAATTAGAACTCAGATATGAGCAGGGTTTTCCCCATTCCCCCACTCGCCCCACTCGCAGTGCCCCAAATTCTTAACACCCAATCTCGATTCGGAACCATAAATAATGTCGCGTTTTGAAAAGTGCACTGACCCCCGGCCAAATTTTGATATGCTCAGACATTCAGACATGCAGACGTACTCGTACTCGTACTCGTACTCGCTTGAAGAACTGCTTATGCGGGTAATACTCGAATGTTTGCTCGACTCTGGGCTGATTCATATGTCCCGTTGGCTTTTGGCTTTCATTCGTATTGCAGCTTTTGGGTTTCGGGGAATAAGTGAAACGGGAATCGCCGCCAAAATCAAATTCATAAATGCAGTCAGTGGGGGTCAGTGACGTGCCTCAAAACGTCAGCGGCCGTCAAATGTCGTCGCCACTGACGTATCTGCCAGATACAAAATGTCCAGCTCGCAGGGATTCGCAATGAATAATTTATGAAATGCAAAGGAACTGCCTGCGAGATCTGAATGAATTGAATGCACAAAGACAGGAGAACAGGAAAAACAAATGTTAAGATGTCAGTGCCACAAAGCAATATCAATTGTTTACATATGCACTGAGCAAATAAATTCTTATTATTATTTTAAGAAAAAGAAATTAATATTGCTGTTTATATTCTCAAACTGACGATTTTATAGATAATATCTATAATGACCGATCTTTTCGCTTTGCAATTACTTTCAAATTTCTTATTTTAAAACAGTTTTTCCTAATAAATAAAATGTTTTAAATATGATATTATTATTAAAATACCTTCTTGAAAAAATGCATTTACTTAAGAATCAATAACAAATATATAACATATGTTAGAGTCATTTTCTCACTGTGCAGTTTTGACTCCCATATGAACTCTGCTTTTGGCATGCACTTCAAGTCATGGGCATGGGTTTAACTGCAGGGCCTGCTAATGAGCCGAATGACTGACTGAATGACTGACTGACGAAGCGAATGAAATACGAGCACGAGCCCAGTTGCTCATGCAAATTTTCAGCGATTAAAAAGCCATAACTTACAGTATCAACGCAAAGCGCTGAGGTTAATTGACAGACAACCAGACAAACTCGCCCAGACACAGAAACAAATATAAAGATACACAGCGACAGAGATACAGATACATAGTGCTCTCAAATTAACACTGCACATAAAGTAAAACAAAAAATGACAATAATTAGAATAAATGCGATCGCTCGAGGGTTTCGCAAGGCTTTTCCGCATAGCTCGCGGAATGCAAGTCGCCAGACGACGGATCGCGGGAGCACGTGTTCTTCAAATTTCACAGCTGAGGCCCCTGGGTCCCCACAATCCTAAAAAAGGTCCCATTGAGTACTGTTGGGCTTCGCCGGAACCGAATTTAATACAAACTCGAACTGCTGATGGCCATTTCCAGGGAAGTTCCGCGGCTTTGAATTCTTGACGTGACTTGTTGTCTTGCGAGATTCCCACAGACATGCTTAGTCAGGAGGAATTCGAAGGGAATGGGAGCTATGTATATTAACTGGAACCACTGGGTCCAGTCCATCGGCGAAATCGATATTCTTAATTCCTTGCTTTCTATCTTTTTAATGCGATGATTGATGTGGCGCCATTCCACATCAGCAAAATGCAGTGGGGGTACAGATCTTCTTTTTTATATTTTCTTAATGCCAAGTGACTGCGACTGTGACAGTGACTGCGAATGTGACAGTGACAGTGACGAAGGCGCCCCCACTTGGTTTTCTGAATACGGAACGCATTCGAATGACAGATCTTTTTTCTGAGTTGCCCGATCCTCCACATTCCTATAGAATAATATGAAATTCCAGAAACCAATTTAAATTGTTTGGTTCTTAGAGCAAATTCCATTTCTTTCCCCTATATTTTTTTGGCTCCCAGTTGGCTCTCGATACTTTTGTACTTTGTACGAATCCCCCAGGCGAGCATATAAAATTAATGAATCTCACCTGGGCGGTGGGCCATGTTTTCCTTAGCCCGCCACAAGTCTTAATTGCCAATGTGAATTTTCCGAACTCATAATCCTAACATATTTGCCATTCGGTTATTTAGTTATTTGGTTATTGGGCTATTTTCAATGGCCGAGTGTGTGCCTGAGTCAATGAGTCAGACCTTGGCCATTTACCTGTGAGTAACTCAGGTCTGCGTGTGTGGCAAAGGAAAATCACATAAACGTCTGACTATTTTTGTTTAATTACCCCAAATATTTCACTCATCATAACCGAAAGCGTACCTGGGTGTAAAAATAGATTTATAGCTATTTATTGACTTGATGAATTAAAATAGCCCCGTGTGCTAATGACTCAAGTCGATTTATTGACTAATGGATGTGTAGTGCAGTCCATTCTTGATTCGGTGCCATTCAGGGGCGTAGTTTGCTTTACTCTCCTGATATATAACCCCCCTTTAGTGGCGCCCCTGGAAATGCAATTCATCAAACTGCTCGTTTGGCATTCAATTGGTATTTCTGATCGACTGGAAGGGGGATGCCATTCAAAATAAACGACTTGGCCTGCAATTTGCCAGCGCATTGTCGATGTCAAGGCGGGGAAGACCCCTCCTTCCACACATATATATCCAATCAAACTAACGATCGCGTCAACACAATGTTTACATGATGATGATTTTGATCGGCGATCGTCGATCGGCGTTCGGCGACAAGGATGAGGGTTTGGGAGGCTCAATTGAAATGTCAGACTGGGACGTTACTCAAATGCATAATCAGAAACAATTAAAAGCTGCATTGCCCAATGCCAAGCACAACAACAAGATGGTTTAAGAACAAACAAAAGCAAACAATTAATTGTGTTGGCATTTCAAGTTTATTCACATTTTCCTGCAAACACCTACTACAAACGGTGGATTTATTTACCCTGTTTGTTTGTTTGCCTTTTTGCCAGCGAGAGCGAGAGGATGGCACACATGGTCAGCCGGCTGGCCAAGGCAGTATATCAAATATATACATCAGATACTATCCATCAGATATTTCGTATCTCCCAGGTGCTGCATACACAAAGGCGTTCCATTGCCTCAAGTGCATCAGGTATTCCGCTTACGCACTTGGTGATATTTTTTGAGTTTTTTGAAATATTTATGAGCTGCCCAACAATGCAAACAGATATATATTCACATAGTCATTGTGTCATTGACACTGATGAACATGGAAGAAGACAAGGACGTCGTTGGCGTTTCAGTTTCAGCGGTTCGGCGGCTAAGAAAAGATCGTTAACGCAAGTGAAATATAATAAGAACTTGGAAATAAGAATTTCGGCATTTCTGGCATACCTGATGCCTATCGCATTTGTTTAGATAACTCTCGGCCCGGCGATTATTTAACCGAATAGAGAGCTTTTTAATTTGCAACCTGAGCGAACCACATAAAAAATAAACAACCTGCTCTTCCGCCGCCCGGCATTCCTTTAGTTGCTAGGCCATTTAGCCACATCCACACCTTGTTGCCTCGAATGGGCCATCTGTTCAACACCACCGAACCACCCACCTCCCACTGGTTTCGCAGAAGAAGCGCCTCCTTTGAAGTGGCCAGTCGAGTCGAGTAAATTCGGTTAATTTACAGCGTTTCCAAAATCATTTAACAGAATTTAAATTTATATTCCAAACGGGTGCGTTACCAAAAACGAAACGGCTTTTAATTAAGGCTCGGATTTCGGCTTTTTCGGTTTCTTGATTTCGAATTTCGGTCTCCAGAAGGTGTGCCAGGTGCAGAGCCTGTTTCCCACTCCTCGCCGCGGGGATTTCATCTTGAGCTGTCCAAATAAACACGCACACACTTTGTAAGCGGCGCAGAGCAAATAAATATTTGTAATTTATATGTTTCGTTGGCCGCGTGGGCAACACACCGCAGGTACAGTAAATAAATCGGGTGTGAGAATGTGATCTTTGCGAATGGAACCAAGGTTTGAGTCAGGAAATGCATACAAACGAGTTTCAGAACCAAAAAAAAAAATGATTCGAATTTATGGGAAACATTTATAAAAAAATGCATTAATTTATCAACTAATTGCAAGTTTGCACAGCCTAACAAATTGCCAAATGTTCGCACATTGCTCATACGCAGTGTATGCCCATAGAGATATATATTGGCCTGTCTACGCTTTTCATATCGCCCGCCACTCGCAAAAGTGTGCCAAATAAATCAAAAGCAAAGCCATTAAAACGTGTATTAAATAAAACCCGAGTAAACAAACAAAACGGGCTTTAATCGAATGACAAAACCAAACAAAATAAAATAAAAACGAAAAACCCAGAATTACAATTTAATGGGCAGTACAATTTTACGACGCTTTCTGTAGAAGTGCAACAGGCTGCAACCAACTGACTCATCCCCAGCTTCCCACGTTCCAAAATAAACAGATCGAAGTTGCACAATATACGCAGAAAAAAAATTCGAAAAGAAATATGGTAATTTCTACCTTATTTCATATCAATAAAAATATCAAACAAATCAACTTGATATTTTATCATTATAGAAAAGTTATAAAAATACTGTTTTTTATTTTTTGAACAAATATTGTGAAATAAGATAAACATAATCTTTTTTTTCATATCATAATAATTTGAATAACTTTATCTTTAAAAAATATTAAAATAACCTGCTCATACCAATCTGATATTTAAGTTAATCTCTTCGATCGATCGATTGTCTTAGAGACGGTGGGAGGTCGGTCGTTTTTTTGCTCTGCCTTTTTTGCACAAATTTTATATCGCAACGAAAGCTAAACAATGTTGATTATTTTATATTTTTGAAACGATCCAATAATGTATAGATATATCATGCGAATTCAAGGTTAGACCGGCAGCAATGTGCTTTTTAAGCAACATAGGAGGCCGGTGTGGCAGTAAACAAACATTCCTGCCCTCCAGTTCTCCACCTTCTCCTCGGGGAACTCACCATATATCCAATGATCTTGAGAAGGCCAACACATGGCAAAAAAAAACAGGCGTTGTCCAGCCAGCCAGTCAGGCGACCAAAAGCCAGACGGCTGTCGATTCTGGTCGATTCTGTCTAATGCATTTTGTAGCCCATTTTCAATTAAATTTTTGCACATTTTTCGTCTTTCGGCCAAGGTTAATTGATTGAATTTGCGATGATGGCTTTCAATTGTGAATTTGAAGTTGTAAATGCACTTTAGCCACCAAAGGCTGATTTCAATTTAGATATACGATTGCATTTATAGTTCATGGAAATGCGTCTATGCGGTCATAGACGGTTTTAAATTCAAAATTTTGGTTTTGGTTTGGCGCGTGGGGCATGGGATTCACCGGATGACCATTCGACTCAGAGTTTTTCCAGGGAATCACGCAGAATAGGATTTTTATGGCTCTGTTTTTCGCCGGCTGTTTACCGGGGTTTTGCTTTTTGTTTTCGTTTTTCCATTTGTTATTTTGCGAATTTCAAGGGCCACGCCGCATCGCGCTTCCCCTTTTGTCAATTCGGAAAAAGAAAAATGGGAAATGGGAAAAACATTTCCACGAATTCTGAATGATCGGTTGCACATTAAAAATATTTACAAATACTTTCAACGTAATTCCTGTGTTTTCGAATAATTGCTTGGTTGCATTTGTTTCACCAGAATTAGCTAGATTTTTTTAAAGAATATTTTGATCTGCCAAGAGATTTTAAAGTAATTAGAAGAGAATGATTTCCATTTCCATTTCGATTTCGATTTTGTTTGAGGCAGTCACGCATCGCGCATGCATAACGGCCCCAAAAATCGCACGACCATAAAGTGTACAAGTTTATTTATCATTCGCCAGCAGCGGCAGGCACTGTAAACACACGCGCCCCAAATTCTACAAAGTGGAAAAGTTTTGTATTTGGCCATACAAAGTAGGAATGCCAAGAGATGCATGTTGCAAATCGCATATAAGGTCAGAAATGGCCTGGATATAAATTATTGTGTGAGAGAATGTAATTGAAATCGATCGATCGGATGCGCTGCCTCTATGATTTATTCCAAATATGTTCTCAGCAAATGTGATAATTTTCGGTTTTCCATTTGCGCATGCGCAACTGCCACTTAAATCGCGTATACGTAGCGTTGGCCAAAAGCGGCACAGGGCGCCAGTTTAGTTGGCCAGCAGTGCAATTAAGTCATTAAATACAAATTAACAGCCAACAATTGCTGGCTGGGCAGCATCGTCGAACACACAGCCGTGTAATTAAGCATACGCCGCGTTGTCTGGCCAGTCGCTCCACGCATTCGTCGGTTAACACCTCTGTTGGCCGGTGGTTTACACCGGGGAATAGGTAACGAAGCTGCGGCCTTCACGGGGACAGACTGAACGGCGACGCTCCGGCTCTGCAGACTGTGTGTCGGCCATTCAGCCGAATAACCACAAAGCCATTGGCATAAATTATGGCACTCGGCAATATAAAGCAATCGACTGACACACAAATCGCTTGTTTGTTTCCATTCTCAGTCTCGGTCTCAGTCAAGTGTAAACAGGTTTTCTCGGCCGCAAAGATGTGCTTCTTCTGCTGCCGAACCATCGAATTGGTCAATTAGTCAGAGAGTAATAATAAATTAAACCGAAGATACCAAAAAACTCCAAAGAATACACCAGAGACAATAAGAAGCCCTAAAATCAAGAGGAACGGCACATCTGCAGGGCTACTTAACCAGGCTTAACGCTTCTCCGAATAAATAAGAATATTTATAAGGCCGCTCGGCGAAACAAGTTAATAAGCAGCACTCCCCAACGCATGCATAACTAACCAGCCGCAGAGAGATAAGGCCGAGATCGCCAGAATGGGGCTTTAATTAAGTACATAAATACATGGATATATCTTTGGGGCATCGCATCGCGGCATGCCCGATTAGCATTGCAAATTGTGCACAAGCATTTAAGTATGGGATGAGGTTTACGATAAGCCTCACACCAGCCAACCGATCCAGATTCTTTTCAATTCGTTTCACAGAACATCTTGACCGATAAAAATGGTTCTGGGTAACCCGGGTAATTCGACGATAACCCGGGCCATTAATCAAATCGTTGATTGTGTGTTTGGAAAGATTGGGTAATGCGTATTTAAATGGAAAGTTTAATGAACTAAGGTTACCCATATATTATGGGATCTTAGAACTAAGAGAACTGTTCTCAAAAGTAGGCTGCATAGTGGGTACTTAAGAAATTCTGAACTATACCACTAAGTCCTTAGAAATTCATCTGTGTAATGACTATCTAAATGGAAAGTTTAATGAACTAAGGTTACCTATATTCCTATATTATATGATCTAAGAACTAAGAGAACTGCTCTTGAAAGTAGGCAACATAGTTCTTTAGCTAAGTAATTCCAAACTATACCACTCGATCTTTAAGAACCCATTTGATAATAATCTTCCTGATCGTTAAAAGGCCTTAAAAGCCCAAATGTGGCACAGGGCGCCGACACTAAACCTAATGAGAATTTTATGGCCCAATGTTCTCAGCTATTTGCCAAGACAAAAACTAATTAATTTGTAACTTTCGGTGGCGCTGCGAAAGGTCAATAGCAATTGAGAGGAATTTCAAGGACAAGTTTTACGCCCTGAGTGTGCTCAGTTAAATGTTATATTTAAAGTTTTCCGAATAGTGTTTCCCCCTTTTGCGGTTTGCAGTTCAGCGCGAGAACCGCAAAAGTGCTTCATTATACGCCGGAAATGTGATCACCACCGGAATGAAATCACACGGCACGCCGAAATGCTGAAATACTAAAATACTGAAATATTGATATAACGACTTCTGATCCAAAGACATATCATGCGAAAAAATGCAGACACTGTGGCCAATGAGCATAACGAATGTGTCGCCGGTTGTAGAGTTCACCGAGCTGCCATAAAATTATGTAAAACAGCCCATCATTTAGCGGCATTAATTCGCTAATTTCGCGGGGGAATTTTAATTTATTTGCGCTGATGTATGAATTGGCCAAAACAATTTCGGCGGAGGAGGTGCAAACAAAGAGCTCTCACATAAATTTACAAATTAGAGGCAATTTAAATTTTATTTTCTGTTGGCTTTCGGGGTACTGAATCTTTTTATTCGCATTTTTTCGGCATCGCCTCGCTTTTGTTTTATCTTCTCGAGCGCAAATTGCCGTTGGCACACTTTACACCTCAGCGTTCGAGCGTTTATTTCTAAACAACAAAATGTGCAAAAATTCGCGGTGCGAGGAAGTGTTTTCAACAGCTTCTCTTCCCTTTTGGCTGCAGCCAAAGGCCTTCCTCCTCCTACCGAACATCTCACAGGTGGTCAAGGTATCTGCTCGCCGGCGGCGGCAGTTCATCAATAATTCTTTCAAAAGTCAATCGCTCACATCGCAGGGGCACGTGGAACGTGCTTAAGCACTTATCTGGCCAGCTTTTCAGCTTTCTAGCCGCCCCCATCGAACTAATCGAACTACGCACCCAAGGTGTGAGAGAATGCCGGATAGCATGGCCCATAATCTAGTGTAGTCTACTACCTGCTGTTAACCTGCTAACCAGATCCCCTTTCTCCCATTTCCATTCCCATTCCAGGTCGTGCTGAAGAAGAGGTGTGAATGGTGGTTCTACAGGTACGAGTGCAGCCAAAAGATGTCCACCCACTGGAGGCAGCACGCCTGTCTGTATGCCTGCGGCATCGCCTTCCTGCTCTTCATGTGCATCATGTTCTTCCACGGCATGCCGAGTGGCTATAAAGTGCGAGAGGAGGTGGATCTGCCCCTGGGCAACCACTCGCTGAAGGAGCAGCATTTAGCCAAAGTCATCAGCATACCTCCTCCAGCCCCAGCAGAAACATTTAATACCGAAAAGTTTGGCAGCGACACTTTGGCGGAGCCAAACCCTCCCGACGGCCTCGAGGATCTGGAGGAGGAGGAGCACAGCGCCTTCGTGACGCCCACCAAGGTCTACAACTACAGTCTCAGCGAGGGCGATCTGATCTACGAGTCGAAACGAAACAGCGATATCAACAGCTTTCTGAAAGGTGAGTTCTTAACTTGATCCTCTCTATAGGAATATATAAAGAAAATATTAAAAAATATATACCTATACTGCTACCTATACTACCTTTATAGATCTGTATATTTAACTTTGTCTAGATAATAGGTTATATTAAAAAATTAAAAATTTAGTTCTGTATAATACTGAAAATGTTTTATGTTAATGGAACCAATAAGATGTTTTTAAAAATTACTTAACTTTTTATAGATTCAAGATTATAGGAAGTATTAAAAAATTACATCTTTACTTCTTTATAATATTGAAAATGATTTATGCTAATGGATCCTATCAAATATTCCTTAATATTTCATATCTTTTAATAGATTAAAGATTATAGAAAATATTGAAAATTACTATTTACTTCTTTATAATATTGTAGATATTTTATGTTAATGGAACCAATAATATACTTCCTAATATTTCTTAAAGAGTCTGCATCGGCCTTCAGCATGACGGGAACGTATCGCAACCTGAGCAATGAGATCTGGGACCCACATCCGCAGTACAACCTGAATGTGTTTGGTCGCCAGTTGCATTTGGTGCTGCGACAGGACTCGTCCTTCATCCACAACCACTCGATGCCCCGCATTCGGATCCTGGAGGAGGGGCAGGAGAGGCAGGAGGGAGAGCCAGAGGAGGAGCAGGATCAACGGCACCTGGGCTGTCTGTACTCCGGCTACGTCGAGGACGATCCCCACTCCATGGTGTCCGTCTCGCTCTGCGGCGGAATGGTAAGGCCAACAAGTAGCTCCTGACTGCCTGACTGACTGACCTTCGATCAGATCTCAGGCATTTGCATATCGCAAATTATGCTTATCAATATGCCGCCGAATATGACTACTAATAACCATTCCCCCTCTCATCTCCAGACTGGTTATATCAAAACCAGTTTCGGCGCGCTGCTCATTGAGCCGGTGAACCGGACCAGCAGCGATGAGGTTTTGCACCGGGTCTATAGGAAGTCGCACCGCAACGCCAGACAGGCTGTCTCCCAGTTCGAGCTGGGCCTGGATGCCATGGTTAGCCAGCTGGAGAAGGCGCAGAAGGCCAAGTCCCCGAATTTAAAGCGACGAAAGCGCCACTACAACGACGAGGACAACCAGGTGTACACGTTGGAGGTCCTCATAGCGGTGGACACCAGCATGGAGCGATTCCACGGGCCCGATCTGCAGTCCTACATCTTCATCCTCATGTCGATCGTGGCCAGCATCTTTGCGGACGCCAGCATCGGCAACTCCATTCGCATATCGCTCGTCAAACTGATCAGCCTGCCCAATTTCAATCCCCAAACCAAGTCCAGCAACGAAATGCTGAAGCACTTTTGCAATTACATCAACAAATCGAACTACGGCAGGGACACGGCCATGTTGATAACGCGGTGAGTGGAAGGGAATATATCCTAGGGGTATATCAATATCAATATCAAATATTTTATTTACCCATCCAGAGAACCTATCTGTGGCAACACGCCGGGCAGCACCTGCCACATGCTGGGTCTGGCCGAACTGGGCACTGTTTGCACTCCAAGTTCCTGCTCCCTCGTCCAGGACACAGGACTACCCACCGCTTTTACCATGGCCCACGAGCTGGGGCATATGTAAGTAATAATGGTTATAATATAACCACTAAAAGATTACACTTTACAACTGAATATTAAAATTCTGCAAAATTAAAAGTGTGATTTTACATATAAAAGTATTATTCTAAGTAAGAATATTGCACACTGTGCGTGTGGCGGCAGAGGTTGGGCTGTAAACTTTCAGAAACATTTAAAAGTTTTTTGAATCTAGTTAAAATTTGTATTTTATTTTGTATTTTATTAGCCTGAACATGCACCACGACGACGACGACAAGTGCATTCCCTATGTGGCCAGGCGCAACAACAGCAAGGTGCTTCACATCATGTCCAGCGTGATGGGCATCAACATGCACCCTTGGTCGTGGTCCAAGTGCTCCCGCCACTATGTCTCCGAGTTTCTCGAGTAAGTGGAGCATTCAGTTACCCCTTTTTTAGCAGAGTTACTAGAGTAATTCTATTCGTTCCCCGCCAGGAAAACCGACAAGTCCTGCCTGGAGACCTTCGTGGGCAGGGACATTGACTACAGCAAAAAGCAGCTGCCCGGTGAGATCTACTCGCTGGACCAGCAGTGCCAGCTGAGCTTCGGCAACGGCTTCTCCTACTGCCCCTCGGGCGAGGAGTGCCGTCGGCTGTGGTGCAACCGGACGTGGGGCAAGACGGACGACCAGTGCCGCTCCAGCAATTTGCCCTGGGCAGATGGCACGCCCTGCGGCAGCGGTGGCCGCTGGTGCCAGCGGGGCAAGTGTGTGTCCAACAAGGATGGCTACGAGCAGCAGGTCAACGGTGGCTGGGGACCCTGGACGCCGTTCACTCCCTGCAGCTTGACCTGCGGCGGCGGAGTGCAGGAGTCGTGGCGGGAGTGCAGTCATCCTGCGCCGAAGAACGGCGGAAAGTACTGTACTGGAAGCAGGAAGAAGTACCGCTCCTGCAACACCCATCCGTGTCCGCCGGGCAGCATGGACGCCCGCGAACAGCAGTGCTACTCGATGAACGGACGCGACCTAAACATTCCGGGAGTCAACCCAGACACCAAGTGGGTGCCCAAATACGAAAGTAAGTGGGGGTTTTGTTAGGTTATTAAATCCTTTTTTCTTAAAAAAAAAAAGATTAAAGATCGGTCTAAGCTCTGGCTCTTAATTTCTCGAAAATCAATTTTGAGAGTAAATTCGCCTTGATTTCAAGAAAAAATTCTTCTCAAATTAAGAACATTTGCGCTCGCTATTTTTCTGGATGATTGAATCTCTGAGCTAACCAACCCCCTAACCCTTTCTTTACCCTTTCCAGAGGATGCTTGCAAGCTCTTCTGTCGCATGGACATGAGGGTCACCTACTTCATGCTTAAGAACACGGTCACCGACGGCACCTCCTGTGCGGTGGACAGCTTCGACAAGTGCGTCAATGGAATTTGCCGACCGGCGGGTTGCGACAACGAGCTGAACTCGATTGCCAAGTTGGGTAAGTTGATTCCCTGCGATTCTCTACGGGATTCCAATGACTAATCGATTTCCGCTGTTGTCTTTGTAGACAAGTGCGGCGTGTGCGAGGGCCGCAATGACACATGCCACGAGGTAACCGGAAATCTGCGAGTATCCAATCTCCTGGGGCTTAACGATGGGAATGACCCGAAAAAGACACTCTACTATGTGACGAGAATACCAAAAGGTGTGTACCTATTTGCAATAGCAAACAGCACACGACATGTGCTTGTCTAAATACATTTCTTTAATTAAGTTTTGGCTAATAATTTCCTCAATGAATGCTAATGGTATCTGTTTGTGCCTTTCGGGCTTAATGGGCGAATCGCTTACCTACGTGTTTAGTTGTGTGGTCGTGGAGAGCTCATGACTTGCGAGTATAGTATATAGATAGAGTTGTCGCCGGATGATCAGGTACAACGGCGCCAGGTGAACGCACCCCACCGCCTCACGTACGCCAAGATTGCACTCTTTCCGATTCTAGGGCTATCGGTAGTCGCCTCCGTTTCAAATTGGCCATTCATTATACTATTTATTGCTGGGAATCGATGCACCTTATCTGCCTCTGGCGCCACCGGTAATCTGAAACATTCCAGGCCTTGTGCAAAGGCACTCCGAATCAACTGCATCATCACTGATTTTAAATTTGCATTAATAACATTTTTTTTATACACTTGGCATTGCCATTTCTTATCTGCGCTACCGGCAATATTGTAAATTGAATGCATTTTTAATATTCTTGAGAAATTCTCACACACAAAGGTTTTGTTCCATGACATGACGAAATAGTCCACGAAAGCCAATGGTGCTAGAAAATCCCTAAAAATACCGGATACATTGAATGTGAAAACTATCAAAAATTTATATAGAATAGAGGTGGATAAAACATCGAAAACATCGATGTTTGCCTGTTTAAACATCGAAATTTCCACAACCTCTAATATAATAGGATGTTCAGACTTAGGTTATTTTTTATACCCTACCTACGATTAACTTAAAAATGATAAAATAATTGAAGGTGCTGAATAATTTTCCTTGTTCCGATCTGAGACTGAAAAAAGCTGCTTTTGCAACAGCGTTGGCCAGTGTGAACAGCAATTTCGCAATTTCAAGTAGATGTAGCTTTTAAATAAAGTATTCAAATATTTCTTTGCATTCATCCACAGGTGCCTCCAATATTATGATCACTCAGACTAGCTATCCCCACCAGAACTACATAGTGTTGAGCGATGACAAGGACAAAAACCTTCTTAACGGTGAGCCCGGCATTAAGACGTATCCCCTGAAGTTCGTCTATGCTGGTGTTACGATGCAATACTCCGGCGCCAGCAGTGAGGTGGAGCAGGTGAACACGACCTACTCATGGAAGTTGTCACGTGATCTAATAGTACAGGTACTACTAAAAGATATTCCTGCCATCTAGAAAAAATCTAAAGCCTTTATGTTAACTTGCAGATCATTTCCCTTGACGTGAGTACGGACAAGAGTCACGACGCCATACTGATGTCCTACTCCTACACCATCGACAAGGCCCCGGATCACGATACGGTGGAGATCTATCGGTGGGAAATGCAGGCGCCCAGCAACTGTGATTCGCTCTGCGAGGGCAGAAGCCATCGGCAGCCGGCCTGCATTAGTATCACCGAGGGTCTGAAGGTTGCCCCGCAGTTTTGTGACAAGTCCGCTAAGCCCAAAGTCGAGGAACGACCCTGTAACACCGACTGCCGCCTCAAGTGAGCTTTCCATTATATATTTTAAAGCTAATTACTAAATAAATTCACTTTCAGTCTCACTGTGACGAGCATTTCAGAGTGCTCGGCCGCCTGTGGAGAGCTGGGCACCCGCGAGAAGACCTTTTCCTGCGTTCAGACATTCACAAATATGCAGCGTTCGAATATTGTGGACATGTCCTATTGCAAACTGAAGTTCGATGTGGCCTATCACGAGGAGTGTCGCGAGGGCTGCTGGGTTCTATCGGATTGGTCAACGGTGAGTTGGTTGGAGATCCTTCAGAAGATACAAATTATAATCTCCCCATTACAGTGCTCCAAGACCTGTGGCACCGGTTCTCAGCAACGTAAGGTTGAGTGCCAGCTGCAGGGTTTCCCTATAAGCGAAGATGTGTGTAATCCCCGAACCAAGCCGCAAGTGAATGCTCTCATCAGGGTCTGCAACACAGAGTCCTGCCCCACATATACCGAATCACCTGTAAGAATTCAGAGCCTGGAGATATCCTTAAATATCTATCTATATCATACCTTTATCCCATTTAGAATGCCGTGGCAGTTAGTAACTGGGTGATTGGAGAGTGGGGCGAGTGCAATGACTGGTGTGAGAAAAAGCGATCTGTGAGTTGTTCAAATCCCTATGGCATTGGCTGTGGGAACAGGAAGCCCAAGGACGTCCGCAAGTGCTGCCACATCAAGTACACCAGCGATTGGACAGAGGTGTGTTGACTAGATCTTCTTAAAAACAATTGAAATATCTTAAAATATATCATTTTATTATTTAGTGTTCGGTGCAATGTGGCGAGGGCGTCAAGAGGAAGAAGCAGACCTGCACGCGGGTCTACAAACCAGATGTGCCTGGCACTCGCAAGCGTCGGGTTTACATCGATGAATCCTTCTGCTTGAGTCGCAAGGTGCATCGTCCCAAGCTGCGCACCACCACCAAGTCCTGTCGCATCAACTGCAAGTGGAATGCCTCGGACTGGAGAAGGTGTTCGGCAGACTGTTCGGAAGAGTACCAGACGAGGGATGTGCGATGCGAAACGTGGCAGGGTGATGGCGTGGAGGACAAGCATTGTGATGTCAAGAAGCGTCCTTCAAAGAAACGCATCTGCAGCCACTGCGTGCGCCGGCAGTCAAAGGTCGTGACACAGGTAAGTAAAAAATAAAAAACATTAATAAATAAAAAAAATAAAAACTTTATACAAAAAAAAAAAATAAGAATATAAAAACACCAAAGATAATAATTAAAAAAAATAAAAAAAAAACTGAAAAAATGAGTAAAAAAAAAAAATGAAAAATCAAAAAAAAAAAATTATCAAAACAAATAAAAAAAAAAATCAAAATAAAATCTGACAATTAGTAATTTAAATCCCCTTCTTTCCAGTGCAACTGCGAAGGCGTTGAGAGAAGGCGGGACATGTGCTACTCGCGCAAGGGTCGCATCCAATGTCCCAGTCGCACCAAAGTGGAGAGGCACCGCTGCACTCCACCGGCCCACTGCCGCAGGAGGAGCGCCATTGGGAGCAGCATCAGCAGCAGACCCAGGAGCAGTAGTGCCATTACCACCACTGGAAGCAGTAACAGCAGGAGCTTGAATACCATTACCAACTTAAGGCACCAGGGAGGAAGAGCCCGTAGCTGTTTGGAACTAAGAGAGATGCACGGCTATAATCAGGACGGAAACTATCAGCTGGAGGTCCGTTCGCGTATGGTGAACGTCTACTGCCACCAGATGGCCAGTAGGACGCCCAGCGAGTATGTGAACGTGGATCCGCAGGAGAACTACTCCATCTTCTACGAGTACAGGACGAAGCAAACGACCAGTTGTCCGCCGGAGTCGCGGGCCCACGAGTATTACAACGACCAGAACTCCGGAAGGACGCACTTTAGTAAACTTCGACTTAATATAACCGATCTGCGGATCGTGGACAATGACTTTCAGTTTGCCGAGACACGCGGATTGCCCCAGAAGCTGGGTTCAGCGGGCGATTGCTACAACCGCATCGGCCAGTGTCCGCAGGGCGACTTCTCCATCAACATGAAGAGCACCGACTTTACCATTCGACCGGGCACCGTGTGGAAGACGCACGGTCAATACTCGGTCATGAAGCGTATCAGTGAGGTATGTTAATTACTAGACATTGGATTATATGCAGAATAGTATTCTTGAGATTCGAGGTTAAGCTTACATCTAATTTTTAATTTTTGAGAACTTATTTTTCTTTGTTCAATGGAATTCAGACAGCGACACAAAGAAGAATCGACGTGTGCCCAATGCAGAATAGTCGTGCGACTTTAGAAAACTAAAAATGCTATTTGCATTTAGTCCGATGTCTTTAAGTTACTTATTCCAATAACTAATATTAAATCACGATCTCTTTTTCCAGTTCGATACCACATCGGTGATGCGGAGGGGATTCTGCGGAGGTTACTGCGGCGGTTGCTACATTGCGCCCAATTCGGGTCTCTACCTGGACGTATTATGACTGCAGCCACTGATTAGTCAGCGGGAAAGTTTGTTTGACCTTCCCACGGTAATCGGGTCTACGTCCCGGGAAGGACCAAGGGTCAAGTTAATCCAGCATTCGAGGGTTACCCCAGCCAAGCATTACCATTACCAAGAGCCGAGTGCAGCGCAATAACCACTGTCGATGGTTGAAAGTATTCTCGAATATTAGTTAGGATAGACATATGAAAAACCTTAGGAATCGTGTCGAAGAAGCCCGAACAAAAACGCAAAATCGCAAAAAGAAAAAAAAACGTCTGTACATATTATATATTTCACCCGAAATTAGTAACTAGATATTATTGCCATGTAATGTATTAAGTATTGTAAATACTAGTGGACAAGAGCCTTTAATATAGCGAATGGGGAGTTACGTCTGTGTACTATCTCATCACCCAGGGGCGGGGGTAAGCGATGATGACGTAGGACACGGACAGCTCCCAATTTTAATTGACCAAAATACAATCCATAAGTCGGACGGTAACCGTTAGGTAATTAAGGCCGCTCAGATAAACCCGTATTTATGCCAACGATATACAGTGATGGAAGGTACTTGTTAACTTTATCTAGTTAAACTCTAGAAATGCATTTTTAACTATTATTGCATGAAAAAATTCAAATTGGGCCTATTCTTATGCCGCCAAAAAAATATATACAGTCTTTAAGTTAACATAACTTTCCTTCTACCCTTACTCTTATTCCCATAACTTTATATTTACCTTTTCCATCACTGACGATTTCCGAATATCAAGAGCTCGACTAAACTAGTGCAATGCCGGTCTGTACAATAATTGTATTAGCTAAGCTTCGCAATAAATTAGTTAAGAGAGAGAGAGAGAAAGAGGAGGAGAAATTGTATGTGTAACTAAAACGAATACTCATATTATTTAGGATACCCCGACCACAAGCACAAGCCAAAACCAAACTATTCATCTAATTAACACTGCTGAAGAGAAACATTTTGAAACATAGAATAACAATCACTGCCAGCCCTTAAATGTTCAATCCATCATATCCCCACAACCAATCGCCTAAGTCCCGGTACCAAGTATCCTCGCTGTATTTTCATTTAACTTTAACTTTAACGACGTAGCTAGTCTAAGGCAAAACACCATGTTAACAAAGTAATTTAATGTGAATTAAAGGAATTTAAAGCTGTTACCAACCAATCGCTTTTCTCAGTACACCGATGGGGGTAATAGAAAAATGTATTTATTTAAAGTATTTAATAGTTTTAATGGAAGATATATTTGGCTTTCAATTCACTGACTAGGGTTTAAAAGCTCTTCATATACATTTTATTGCTATTCGACATGGAGCACAGTCACGATTCTTATGGATAAATCCGTAATATTCAAAGGATAAATCCTCTGAGCCTGTGCCTCTGCCGATGAAGTGGCCATGAAGGATGAGCTGTAGTTGTGATTTTGAATCTGAGTTGGATGATAATTGTGCGATGGGTTCGCTGCTTTTGTCTATCACTGTGCGAGCTGAGTTGGTTGTTGAAAAGCTCGTTGTTGGTTCTGAGTGGTTGGTCGTCGCTACTGGTTGTTGCCTTTGAAGAGCTTTCGCAACGGGCGAAAGACTTAAAAGCACTTGCGGTGGACGATTCCAGGGCCGGACTCGTCGTACTCCTGCTTCGAGATCCACATCTGCTGGAAGGTGGACAGCGAGGCCAGGATGGAGCCACCGATCCAGACGGAGTACTTCCTCTCGGGTGGCGCAATGATCTTGATCTTGATGGTCGAGGGGGCCAGGGCAGTGATCTCCTTCTGCATACGATCAGCAATACCTAGGGGTGTTTAAAATATTTAATTATTAAATAGATAAATAAATTAGTTAATTAAGTAATTAACTCACCTGGGTACATGGTGGTACCGCCAGACAGCACGGAGTTGGCATACAGATCCTTGCGGATGTCCACGTCGCACTTCATGATCGAGTTGTAGACGGTCTCGTGGATGCCGCAGGACTCCATGCCCAGGAACGAGGGCTGGAAGAGGGCCTCGGGGCAGCGGAAGCGCTCGTTGCCAATGGTGATCACCTGGCCGTCGGGCAGCTCGTACGACTTCTCCAGCGAGGTGGAGGCGGCAGCGGTGGCCATCTCCTGCTCGAAGTCCAGAGCCACATAGCACAGCTTCTCCTTGATGTCGCGCACGATCTCACGCTCGGCGGTGGTGGTGAACGAGTAGCCGCGCTCCGTCAGGATCTTCATCAGATAGTCGGTCAGATCGCGACCAGCCAGATCCAGACGCAGGATGGCGTGGGGCAGGGCGAAGCCCTCATAGATGGGCACCGTGTGCGAGACACCATCGCCGGAGTCCAGCACAATACCAGTGGTACGACCGGAGGCGTACAGGGAGAGCACCGCCTGGATGGCCACGTACATGGCCGGCGAGTTGAAGGTCTCGAACATGATCTGGGTCATCTTCTCGCGATTCGCCTTGGGATTCAAGGGGGCCTCGGTCAATAATACTGGATGCTCCTCGGGGGCCACGCGCAGCTCGTTGTAGAAGGTGTGATGCCAGATCTTCTCCATGTCGTCCCAGTTCGTGATGATGCCGTGCTCGATGGGGTACTTGAGGGTGAGGATACCGCGCTTGCTCTGCGCCTCATCACCCACATAGGAGTCCTTCTGACCCATGCCCACCATCACACCCTGGTGACGGGGACGGCCCACAATCGAGGGGAAGACAGCGCGGGGGGCGTCATCACCGGCGAAGCCGGCTTTGCACATGCCCGATCCGTTGTCGATAACTAATGCACCCGCATCATCGTCACACATCTTGGCAGTTGATTATCTGGGGGAGGGAATGGCAAAATGAGCTCATTTTCAAGAAGATTTATTCCTCTTCCTATGCTACAAAGCCACCAAATACTATATCTGCTAAATTGTTGGAAAACTAATTTTTGTCTCAACGGAAAATATAATATTATAATATTTTTTAGCGAAATAATCATTATATCTGAGTGATAAGCAATTAATTGTTAATTGTTTTATTTAACTGATATTCTCACATTACATTCTTTTAAGCTGTTCGTTTATATATTACTTTAATATCCTACATAATTCGTTTTCAATATCATTTTTAATAAGAATCACAAAATATTTATTTTAGTTGGAGTTATGAAGACTTTAAATTTAATTGTGTTCCAATTACTGACGATTCGTGTTATTTAGTTATCCACTTGAATCAAGAACACTGCTCTAAAAATATCCTAAAAGAACAGTTCATAGAACTCAAATTAAACTGATCAAATTAATTAGAAATTCTTCTCGATTCGATTACTCTTCACTTTATAAATAGAAACTGAACTTTAGAGTGGGGACGGAAAGTAAGAAATCACAATAAATTTAAACCGAAATTTTAAATTTTAAAATGCTGTTTATCCTTAATCCTGATGGCTTTGTTCTGTGATAATCCTTGAATCCTTCGACATTGCGGTCGCACTCACACACCTTTTAGGTCAACGAAAGGAGGTAATTTGGATAAAGTCGCACGTTCGATTCCTGTTGACGGCTAGACTCAACAACAAATGGCACGCCGTGCGGTCTGTCCTGCCTTTATATCGAGGCTCTCGCACGAAGCGATTTGAGTTGGCTGCCATTGCGGCACTCAGAGAAAGATTTGAGCGAAAGTGCTGCGGAGCAATCAACTCGAATCGATCCATATAAGCAGTTTTCATTGTTCTACTTGAGCATGGCAGAAGTTTGGGGATTTATTTATACCAAAGCGACACATCAATGCGCTGCGGCAATAATTGGGAATATATTACATTTAAGTTACATCAGTGTGATAGCAAAGCAGAAAGACAAAAAAATAATCAATATCCATCCAAGATATTTTAAAAATTATATTATTAGATGAATTAAATACACATCTTTGGTTGGAGGAGATTTCTAATATATGGTTATTAAAAATAATAAATTGATTTTCCAGCAAAAATATTTTAAGATTTTAGTGAACTGTTCTACGTTGAGGAAAGACTTGTGAGTTCCTAGAACATTACCAAAAATCAGTGGCGGATCTAGGATTTTGTTGTGAGGGGTGATATTGGAACAATTTTTTTGTTGCATACTTTTGGAATACCAAAATTTCTTTAATTTTCCACCCGAGTGGGTGGTGTTATATCACCCATATTACCCCCCGTGAATCCGCGCATGCCATAAAATTTATAATCCCTTATTACTAGAATATTTTAATAATAAATAGGTGCTATAATCCCATATTATTAAAATATATCAATTAGGGTAACTAGCTTAGAATATCACAGGGCTGCAATGGAATGTTAATCTTATAAGACCTATAGGACACTTCCCAATCATTGTAGGGGTTGTCACGAGAGAAGGCTCGATAAAGATAAGAGCAAGATTTGGTCGAGTGATTAGCAGATGTGCGTGACAGTCGGAGGGAGCATGGGCCACCGCGGCGGCAATCAGTGCTCTCGAGTGGCCAATTAGCCCCGTTCCAAGTCCCCCATCCTGCTGGTGGCCCACTGCAGCGGCCGACGACTCACTCGCCTCGCCGAGAGTTCAGAAAATAGCAACGGACCTTAGAAGGACCGACGCAAGACAATTGGCATCCACATGCACATCCACACATCCACATCAATGGGAGGGACTGGGAGAATGGGACATTTCAACGGGCACGCAGCGAGGCAAAACCAAAATAGATGCGCCAAGCAGAGCGACACCTATAAATCAACATCAAGGTTGATCGAGATCTCCGCGCGCGGTGCTCGAGGAAGCTGCAATCGCATTACATTCACAATTACATCTGCATTGGCGGCGCCGATTCAGTCCCGAAGTTGCGAAATCGCCGTGCCGACGACCATTTATCAGAGCAATTAACCATAGCCAGCCAGACCGACGGAAAATGCATTCGCATCTCGGTATTTTAGTTTTTCTCAATCGATTTGTATTTATCCTTTTATGTAGATTGAATTATTTTTTAGTTCTTTCTATTTACATTTTTAATGCTTGGCCACATGTATAATCGTATGTGATTTGGGCTAAAAATACCATCTGATTGTTCGGAAGTGAATTGGTGGCATTCCCAAAGTGTTTTATTTGGTAATTGCCTTGATTGTCATCGTGTGTTGAGCAAGAGCCTGGTGGCTATGGGCAGAATCGTAGACATTTCTACAATCACGTTGGAATTTATCAGTTGATGATTATTTAGCAAAGCGAATTAAATTAAGAAAATATTAAGAAACAAATATATAAGTTAACAATAATTAAATATATGTTCAATTTTCTAACCAAAATATTGGCTTGACAACAGAAACAGGATTTTTGTTGGCAAATAATGGACAAAACAGCTTAAATGCCAATCGATTGAAAATGTTGTGCATTGTACTGAAAAATGTTTATTTCGATTGTTTTGGCCATAATACTTATTGTTTTGGGTCAGGATCTGTATTTTTGGCTAAAATATAATTTTTTATAATTGTCCAAAATTAAAAATGCGTACCGTTTTGAACAGCTTACAATGATATAAATTAATTGCTAATGTCTTATTGCCTTAATATATTAAATTTTAAACTACATAGTCGAGACATAAACCTGGGAAAGCATACTTTTCGGCTTTGTAATTTATAGGTGGCGCTGCTGATTTTTCTTACATTTTGTGATCGATCCTATGGGAATGATATATAAAATATATATGTTATATATCTCCGATTCGTCTTGTTCCGTCTTACAAAAGAAGGTTTGGGTTAGGAAGGTTTAGCCTAATAGCTTAAAAGCTGAGATACGGACGAACGGACAGTCGGGCAGATGGAGATGGCTAGATCGACTCGCCTAATGATGCTGAATATATATATCTTACAGGGTCGGAAGCATCTCCTTCTCTGACTGAGATCATTTAACCCTCTGCAAGGGTATAATTAGAAAGAGTGTTATCCTTTTATGTCCTGATCAGTTTCGCAGATTCTAAACTAATAAACTATTAGAGGAGTTTTAGTGTAGACCCCTGAAAAGCTCGACAGAACCCGTTTTCGCTGGCAGCAAAGGCACCTAGTCGGTGAAAGAGCGCAAAGCGAAAGCCAAGCGAAAGAAACGTGCTCCCCGGCCAAAACGAAAGACTTAAGGCACGAACCTGAAGCAGAAGCAGAAGTAGAAGCAGAATGAGAAAAGCAAAACCAAAACCAAGCCGAGTTGAGCTGGAAAAAGAAAGTGCAAGTGGACGCGGATGCTTAAGTATTCCGTCAGCGGAGTGGTCGTCGGGTTTATTTTGTTATTTCGTTTCATGCTTTTTGTTCTTCGCGCCTGTGTTGGTTTCACGGGCAGAGCGCCGAGCTCCGCTGGAGACCGAGACCGAGACCCAGACCCACACGAGCACCATTACCATTACCACCATAACTAAAGCCACCATCACCATCACCACCGGAGGCAAAGTTAAAGCCAAAACCTGAGCCACGAACATTGGAGCGTTGGCGATGGCGATGACGATGACGCCGACTGAGGCTGCGACTGCGCAGTGGCCGCGCTGCTTGACCCACTTTTTAGTCCATACAATCAGAATGTTTCATGTTTCGATTTTATTATTTTATTTTCTGTTTCTCCTTTCGTGTATCTTTTCGATTTGCTGGTCAGCTATATAGCTACGTTTGTGTGGTTGTGTGAAGTTACTTTTTCTTTTCTTGCCTTTACTGCTCTCATTGTTCATGCTGCTGGTCGCTTTTAGGCCTATGAGAAGAGATATGTACGTGTGTAGATACAAGAACCATTTATTTCGTGGCATGACTTTCGAAAAGCTGTGTTGCTGTGCGGGGGAAAAATCCACACTTCGCTCCGCAGATATGTGTATTACTTTCAGATTTTTCGGTACTCATTGCTCATTAAAGAAGTAACGGAAAATCAATCTGGATTAAGAATTAAAGGAACGCACCATCTGCTCATCGGATTTTCGACTTCATGTTGCTGCTGTAGATGTTGCTGGTGTTGCTGGTGTTGCTGCTGCTGCTGCGTTGCTGCCGGCAGCATGACATAAACTTTCGATTGTCTGCCCGTCACATAACTGTTACTCGTCTTGTGCCTCGGTTTCCCCACATTTCCATTTCTTCTTCTCGTTCTTTTGGGCCATTTCTTCCTCTTTTTTCGGAGCCACCACATCAATTTGGACTTCGGGCCTAAATGGGTAAGTGGGTCAGTCGCCGGGAAAAGCTATTCAAACTCATTTCACTTAAAATTCTTCTTCTGGCTTATATATTTAGTGCCCGCTGTTAGTCATGCGGCAGCTGGGCTCTTGTTCTTTACGAGACTTTATGAAATTCGGAGATCTCTCCTTTCCTCTCTTCTCATCGCATTTTACACAACTTTCTTGGTTTATTCTTTTGTAGCTTTTTTTTAAGGTGCTTAATGCGTTTGGCATCGTTTTTTTTTTGGGATCTTCGCTGGTTCTGCTGCTGCCTCGCCCTCTGCACCTTGTCTTGTTAATAATTTTATGTTAATTATTAAAAAGTGAAAATACGATTTTGGCTTTTGGGGTCTCGGCTTTTGGCTGCATTAATCACTTGGCCGCGATTTATCTTGACTCGTTTTCTTTCTTTCTCTTCTCCCAAAAAGCAGTGCAAACGGTTCTGGCCCAGCCGAGATTGGGATTTATATAACGAACCGGACCATCCAATTAAATCCATTAGCTCTCCTATTCACAAAGCTCATCGTTTGGCAATAAAATAAAAATGCGTTTTCGTTTTCAGCAGAAACAAAAATATTCCGTTGCTCATTAGCATGTAAATACAAATTCGGGCCTATTAGAGGCTGGAAAGTATCAGAGGTAGTCTTGCAACACATGATTGAGCACTGCACTATGACTATGACTAAATGGATCTTGGTTCTGCATCGCAATGGAGAGATGATTTACATCTCTATATGTAACATCGAGCAACTTTCACCCAGCTGGACTCTATCTGGATGGTAAGAGAATCGATCAATCGGCAGCGGTGTGAAGTGACAAGCATAGAATACATTGAAATTCTCGCCGACAATTCATCGGGCTTGGGAAAATATCGGAAGAAAGAAAAAGCTGACAAACGGCGAGTAAATAGAGGCCTACTACTGTGCCGGGAGGGCAGGGGAAATTCAATCCAAGTACAATGGTAATGGGTAGGGGAAGTGCTGCAGACATCTTCTACATTAGAAAGTTTTCTACAGCTACAGCCAGAGCATCGAGTGTAAGACAAAGAAACAACTGTAAGTGCAGAGAGCCCGATCCCGAACCCCAAGCCCCAACCCCCCTCAAAAAGCACCCAGACTCTAAACTCCAAATGGAGCCTGCTGAAGACAGAAAGAGCTTTGCAACGCTCACTGCGCATGGGTAGACCAGTACTAGTACCAGTACCCCACCAGTACTACCAACAATGAGAAATGCAGCGGTGAAAGATTTCCAAATGCAACTCCTCAGCTCTCCACATCTCCACACCATTTCTACGCAGGCAATTAAACTATAATTAAGAATCTAATGGAGTTTCACTCTCCTTGTGCGTAATTAGCCATGCGGTTTATGCAAAGAAAAGTAAAAACGGCGACGGGCAGCACAATGGAAAATAAGACTGCCAGCGAAATGGGGGCCAAAAATGTGCGACAAGAAGCCAGAGCGTTTAAATTATATAATTATAAAAAAATCTTGACAAAAATAGACGAAAGTTGTAATTTGCAGCGGTTGGCGAGAAAAAGAAGAGGAGAGGTAAAAGCTAAAAAACTAAAACTTCGAAGCGGTATTAGAAGGCAGCGATGAAAGTTAAAGTTATAAAAGCAGTTGGGGAACGCACTGGAATCGAAACGATGGATGGTAAGCTGTAAATAATTAACCGTCGTTCGCTCCCAAGGCGAAACTCTTACTCAGAGCACATGGCAAACGAGCCAGGCGGCGGACCAAAACAAAAGACTTCAACGAAGAACCAAACTTGAAAAGGCACCTCACTGCAGTTGTATGTGTGCCGCGGCGTATATGTATACAGAGAGAGAAAGAAATGGTAAAAGCACTCTGCAGCCGAAGAACCAACTGCCGAGCTTCAACTTTACCCATGTGTGAGTGCGGCAAGCGAAAGCGTCGCTGCTGCCGAGAAACGAAATGGAATGGCATGAAATTTCTTAGCGATCTTTGAGGATAAGCGCTGGTTTCACTGCGCGCTGCCGCACAGACGTCTACCGCGTTTCGAGGCAGACGTTACGTTCCACCGTTCGGCGCGCAAGAATCGCTAACCCACTCGTAGAAAGTCGCGCCTGCGCAGAAACTTCACAAATAAAAAACTGAAAAAAAAAAACAGAAGATATAATAATAAAAGTGTGGAAAACCGAGTGAAGACCAGACCACAGCATCATGCTGCCTAAGTGCAATCAAAATGTTGTCCTCTTTTGACTTTGCGGTTGGATTTTGAGCTAAAGTTTCTCTGTACCCCAACACCCCCTCAGATTAACTGCCTTGTGTTCTGCGCATATCAAAACGCAAAAAAGTGAAAGTGATTTTTCGGAGTTTCGGTGCGTGTGAATGTGCCTCTTGAATGACAAATATTGATATTGGTACCATGAAAACCAGGCAATTCCAGCCAACCAAATAAGCGTCGCAGAGAAGAGAAACTATCGAAAAAGAAATACAATTTAATTTTTAAAAACCCATTTGCCCATTGGATTACGGAAAGTTGGCGATACCGAGCTCAAGGATACCCAGCGGGATTGCTATTATCTACAAACTATTGGAATTGGATATGGCTGCCAACGAGATTATGTCACCCATAGTCAATGCGACACCCATAGTCAATGCGAATTGTCAATACTCGACCAGATATTGTTGTAAGTGTTGGCTTGAACTTGGGAACTTACTAACTATCTGTTGGGATTTTATAATTCTTACAGAGTTATAGAGATCCAACTGTACTATGATATATTACAATCTCTTCTTATGAACCCATCATCCACATTTCAAACTTGTTCTAACAATTAGTGGAGACTAAACTCCAATCGCCCACACAAAAAAAAGGGGATAGGGGTTTTTTGTTAAGCCAGAATGCCCAGCGAAAGCAACAAACAAACAAGCATTCGGGCAACCTGCGCAGCAAGAAAGAAATTTTCAAAACAAAAAGCAAAAGCTGCTTTTTTGTAGAAAGTTTCCCCAGGAAGGGGAGCTCCAACTCCGAGTCGCAGCCAGTTTGGAGTCGCCCAGTACTATACTATCCATGCTGCATGCTGTATGCGATGTGTTGCCTTTGTTGAGCATCGACGGTGACTAGCAGTTGTGGCTTCTGCTTCTACAGTATCTGTATCTTTTGCTGGCTGACTGTATCTCTATCTGTCCCTGTCTTTTGGCCCGACTTTAGCTTTAGCTTTGGCTTGGCAGCTCGCTTCTGCCGCTGCTACGACACGAATATTAATAGGTGAAAGTTGTTGCTTCGTTTCTTCGGTTTTTCTTTCTCGTTGAAGCCGCCGTCGCAGTTGGCGTCGCTGCTTCTGCCGACGTCGCTGCCACTTCTACAGCCACGAACAAAAAAAGATCCCTTTTCGCTTGCAGAATTTATGTTTCCTTGCAGTCATCCAGTAATTTCTCCTCGCTGCTAGTAAAGTCAGGCAAATCTTTAAAAGCACAGAAAAAAATTACCCGGTCCTACATGAGTTTTTTATTATTTTTTAAGCTGTAAATTATTATACAAAAATTAATTATTTTTAATTAGTAAAAATATAAAATACCATTTCAGACATTTTTAAATCTATCTGTTAAATTTAAATGCTGATATCAAGCTGTTTATGAAAATTTATTTTATTAGTCTAAAAGTCAAAACCAGTAATTGTAAATAATTTGTCTGATATTCCATCTCCATTCCCTGTTTCTTTCTCTGTGGGTTAATGTTGTTTGTTCGCTTTGAGTCCTGTCATAAGTTGACCCACTTTCTAGCACATTTCATTGCCATGCAAATGGTTTTGATCGCGAACCAGAAGTGCATATCCCCAAAAGCGCAGCCTTCAAGCTTGTTTACCATCCACCATTACCATTTACCATTACCACTGGCTCACTACCTCAATACCTCACCACCACTTACCATTGCCATTCCCACCGAAAGCACAGTTTCTGGCTGTCGTTTTGGCATTTTCATTTCCATTTCCATTATAATTAAGCGCTTACATAAGCCAGGTTTGTTTACAAACTCAGCTAGCTGGGCAGGTTGGCTCGTTCGTTTCGAGTTCAATGTCCCATTCGTTGGGTCTGCGGATTGCAACAGTTCCTGGCGAGGCGACGAGGCGACGAGGCGCGTGTGGATCTCTCTCGAAGCGTATACGCAATATTTCTAGGGCTAACTCGATTTCGGTTTCAGTTTCGATTTCTGCTCTGCTCTGCACATATATTTATAAATAGTTAGTTTCATAAATATTTATTATGGCTTTCTGGCTTTCTGGCTGGCACGCGCAATTATCGGGAATGACGCATGGGATTTTCGGTTGGCCAAAATAAATCGATGCCAAAACACTGAAAACACCGAAAACTGAAGTACATAACAAGAAAATAGTTTAAATGCTGGCGTTGGCGAGCCAAGTGTTGGAGTGGAATGGGAATTCGAATTGAAATTGGAGTGGTGGAGGTTGCCCAATAATGCCGTTAGATGATAAACCGCTACAAATGATTTTACACACACATCAATTTCTTTAGTTTCTGTTTCTTTTTCTGTTTTCTATTTTCGATTCGTATGGGTTGTTGTTATGCAACATATCTTGTCAGCTTCGTTTTGAAGCTTAAGGAAAGTCAAAAAGATGCCATCAGATCAGCAGATGATCAGCAGATTGGCCATGAATCTTGAGAGTGAAAACGGAGCGGCCTCAGTGCCCAATTTTCAGATGATATCGTAGTAAATGCCCCATTAGCTTTGGCTTTCTACTCTGAACTTGCGTGAATTTCTGCCTTCTTCCTAGTTTAACACGTAGCCACGTTATTATGCAATTGCTTATTAATTCTTTTATAATGCCTGCGTTGTGGGTTAGTGCTTTTTTCGGCCCCCGTTTAATTGGCCAGCAGACGTGCGAGCTTCGGATGGAGTAGAAGTGCCACTGAAAGCCAGGAAACGCTTCAGATTCGCAGACTTAAATGTGAGTAGCTGGCGGCAGATGTGGCTTTTTGCAATCTGTGTAAAAGACTTTCGGCTTGGCAACCAAAACTTAAATGCCCAGCGGTGATCGATAGAAAGAAAAAACCAAAAAACCAGATACATTTCCCCCTTGGAGTTGCAATTAATTCGAAATTACCTGTAGAATCGCCTTCGCCGCAGACATTATTGTTCGCCAAAAAGAAAAGAAATATAAATGAAGCATTTGTATTTCGCACGAACAGAAAAGACTGGCAAAAAAGCTTAAGAAAAGGCAAAGAAAGAAATGCTTAAATTTATTTTTACCTTTCTTTCTTCGGACTACCGCAACAGTGGCGCCCTCTGTGCAGCCGTCTCTTTCGCACTTGGTTGCATATTTCTTGTAGCGCTGCTTTATTAGAACTTTCACTTTAGGTCCGCTTCAATTGGGGGCCTTTTTCGCACCGTTTTTCTCGTCTCTCGGCTGGAAATGGAATTGAATAATAGGTGGCGAAGAAGAGCTGACCCAGAAAGTGAAGATGCTGAGAGATGTCCAATCAGGGCTGATGAGTAATAGTTTCCCGACATCAAGTGGGATCTCAATAGAAAGTTACCAAACTAAGTTTAACCACAAGTCATCTCATTTCGAGTGGATAATTGCAAGTGAGGGCGCAGAAAAATGATCAAGAAACTGCGAATAACAAATAAATCATAAACATAAAAAAATCAGAAAAAAGAAACATTTTGACTATCGTGTGTGTGGGGAAGGTTAAGTTTTTATGTAAGATGCCGCAGTTTAATTTGATTTTTATTTTATTTTCTTGGCTGGCGGACAAGATATCTTGAGGTTCGCCAACATCAACAATAGTTTTAATAAATGATTTGTTGTTTTGAATATATTTTTCGGTTTCGGGTTTTTTTCGCAGTCGCTTTGAAGCTTTGTTTCAATATATCTGGCCTGAAGTATCGGCAGCACGTAATGCCATGCGTATATATGTATACCTGTATGTATGTTGGCTCTTACCGCTATTTACATTAACATTAGAGCTTTTTTGTTTTCTTTCTTTATGCTGCTGCCTTCTGCGCTTCTGACAGCGCAAAGTGAAAGTTTTTGGGCTGTAAACTGGTGAGTGTGCTGAGCTCTGAGCCAAGTTAAGCCAACGAATCGTGCGAACGCACCGAAATCAGGTGCCTATATACCTCTGATCACGACGATTGGCCAGCCTCGGTAAGAATATTAATGCGAGGGACTGAAATCAAAAGTGATTTTCTCAGTGACACATATGTATTTCGCTTTTTCAAATAATACCCGACTGCCACTCATTAGCGTGAGGCGTTAAATCACAGCGGCAATTACTTAGAAAAGCGCCAGCATGCAAATGGTAAATGTTTGTACACAGAAAGATCGCTCAGCCGCCGTGTTGCACTTTCGAAAAATAAAAGTGGAGGTAGAAAATATGCACTCCACTCCAAGTGCATGAAAAACGGCGGAGAGAAAAATCTTTTGTAAAAGTTCATAAACCTTCTCGCAAACAATGAGATTACCTACAAGCGAATACAAAGACGAATTTTGGCTTCTGCAAAATGCAGGCAGCAGCTGGAAAAGCTAAGGCAAAGGCAGAAAACCAAACTGCATACATGAAAAGCTACAATAAAATTTTCCCAACGAAAGGCAGCGAAGTGCACAAAGCGGGCGCATAAAAAATATTTTTCCTAAATTACTTCTGACGATGTCGAGGATAATGATAATTGCCGCGATGATGATCGTAATGCCAACCCAATGATGATGTTGCCGATGGTCATGATTATATGTAGTGCGGAATTTCCACAGTTGGCTAGCGTACATTCAACTGCAAAATGGAAAAGCAGAAAGCACAAAGAGAAAAGCCCGCTGGCGAAAGATAGATAGAAAATTCCCCGCAACAACAAGTTGCCTGTGCCTCTGCCGTCGCTGCTCGAAATCCACGACTCTGTCAGTTTTTCGACTCTGGTTTATATCATCCGAGGCTTTCCCGCTTTTCCAGCCCATTAGCAACTGCATCTCTCGTCTCTCGCTTTGTTTGGCTTTGACTTTCTTCTAGGTTTTCGCTGGAAAAATCATAACAAACAAGAGTGTTTCTTTTACCGTTCGCCCGTTGCTTATGGTTACTGCTATCTCCAGACTCATTTGTGCATCATTTGGGAGAAACTAAAAGCCAAGAATTAAATGCCACTAGCCGTTGGCTGAGGCTCAAGTTAAAGCTGTAGCTGTAGCTAAAGCTGAAGCCTGGTCGATGACTTACACGGTAAGTGCGGCCACAGCCACACGGGGCGTATGCGCATTATGGCCGCTGGTCTCTGGTGAAAACACCGAAAGAAATGCAGCGGCAGAAAAGAAGAAAACCGAACTGAAACTGCATCTGGGATGGAAAGCTATCGGCTACAATTTCATTGCAATCGGAGTCGGATTCGAATTGGGAGTCTGGTTACCTTGGCTTTTGCCCAATTGGGGATTTAAAGTTCATGGTGAACATTGCCGTAAATCAGAAAAGAAAAGGTACAATTCACCATATCTATAAAACATTCACAGAGTAATAAATGTGTATTTATTAAGAAATTCCAAATAGAGTACCTTTCCTAGCTCTTTGGAATTGTAAATTGTCGGGAATCCAAAGCTTTCAAGAATCGTATTCTGTCAATCCAGCTTCCATCAATCAATGTCGCCCCGTAGACCTTATCTCTGCCCAATCTGGCATAGAGTGCCACTCCATTAATCCAATCCAGTTCCATTCTTCGGCCTCCTCGGCGATCTGCCTATCACTTTCGGTACTCCTATAGACTATCGGGAGTAGGGCACGTCAAATGCTTCATTAATTCCCGCTTGCAGTCTCAGAGTAAAATGGAAAAATCCTGACCCAATTAGAAATTCTCACGCAAAGAGGAGACTGAAAGCGAAGAAAACGTTGGACATCGAGAAGTAGAAAGAAAAAACCAAACAAAACGAAAAGAAACGTCACGGCTAACAATTCCACGTTTAATCAAACAAACAAAGAATTAAGCAAGAAGAAAACTTGCCATCGCCATCGCCTTCACATTTTTCTGCTTGTTTCTTCTACTGCTGTTGGTGAAAGAAAAAGAAAAGTGCAGGAAGCCAAATAAGCGTGGCAAAAAGAAAGCAAGCGAAACGAAACGAAACCTAACGAACGAACCAACGCGGCTCAGCACAATGGAACCGGCCCAAAAGAAGCTTACCAACTGGCAGCCATTCTAAGTAGCCACACAGTCCATAGTGGCAATAAAAAGTTCGAATTCGAAGTAGCTAAGTAACAAAGTAGCAGCCAATTATAAAGGCAACGTGATTGGAGCCCCAAACATGCCCGAAAACGAAAGAATCATTAAGATCTCCCAAAGGTAAAGAAAAGAAATGAAAACACACAAGACCCAAGACCCATACAAAGCATGCAGAGAAAGAAACACTAATGTTTTCCCAGATACCATCTTAAATTCCAGCATTTGGAACGATTTTTTAAATATTTATATTTTGAACTTACAACAAATATTTTAGAATTTCATTATAAGGAATTGTATGAGTAATAATGATCTTAAGTAAATGATCCCAAATAATACAACATCAATACTTAAAGTATCTAAAGAATTAACTGTTGATATTATGTAATCAGTTAATTTATTTTAGATATATTAGAATCTTCTTTAACTTAGTAAAAGTCAGCCATATTAATTCAGAAGTGATCTTGTAATATTAGGCATACATATAATAGCTCAATTCTTTCCGTGTAATCTACGATGGGCCTGCATTTCCGAGCCATAGAACCGGTTCTCGACCCACGAAAGTGCTCCAAACGGAAGTAAAGCACAGCTAACATAGCGATCGAGATGGAGAGAGGCAGATAAAGAACCGTCTTCGGGGCGAGAAGACTAGGCTTGAAGACTCGCAATCGACTTGGTCTTCGGCTATGGCTTCGTCCAAATATAGGCCAAAAGAGAAACTAACGGTAAACGTTGTTTCTTCGGCTGATGGCAAGCGACTTGGATTGTCTGCGCAAGAAGCGACCACAGCATCGGTTTGAGCCTCAGCATCCGAGGATTTGGGTTACATAAAAGGGCGCAAACGGAAAGTAGAAACCGAAAGAAGCGAGAAGTAAGCCCAGGGGCCCCGATAAAGTGGCCAAGACCAACACATTCAAGCACTTGAAGACTCGAGCTCACACACACACGATCGACGCACATAAAACTTGTTGCGAAGAAAGTGAAACTTTTTTGTGAGCCCCCAGTCTTCTGTCTTCTGTCCCCTGCCTTTTGGCCCCTGCCCCCCAGAAACCCCTGGATATACGAGTATACCCATTGTGAGCGGCCTGCGAAAAGGGGAGCGTGCAACTTGAGCGTGTCACGATCAAGCGCGTAGAGCAACGCAGAAGGTTGAGGTTGTTTTGCAAGCTGCCTGCGAATTTAAGTTTTTTTTTTTTCTTTCTGACTTGTTATGTTTACTTATTTGGCCAAACCAAACCAACAATTTTTGTTCGTATTTCTCCTCGTCTCTGACGCAGAGATTTCTTAACGAGCGCTCTTTTGGGTTGGGCTAGGTTATAATGCTGCCAAACCATTAAACGAATCGAATGGGGGCTTGGGAATTGCTCAACCATCAGCAGCAGCGCTGAGATGTCGATCTGATACCCTTGCCTTGACATAGAGCTAGAGCAGGCCAGTGAGTAATAGAGTTTCACAGAGGCGAAACCCCAGGCGATCGAAAATTTAGAAAGTACTCCAGTGCATCGAACGGACATTCTTGCTATCAAATCAGAGGGAAAATCCAATAACTTTTGATTGCACATAAAGAAAATGTTAACTACATTTAGTAGAAAATTTTAAACAAGATGTTTTGTAAAATGTAAATAATAATCAAATTTTTAAATGACTTTAAAGTTTAAATATATATTTTCTTAACTTAAATTGAGAATTAAAAACCTATAAAAGAGATACTTTATTTCAAGCTATAAAATAATAAATGACTGTTTATATTTTTTTTAAACGCTATTTAGCTAGCCTATTAAATAGCTTATAATTTAAAAGCAATATCCATTAGCTTGGCTTTTATTTTTGGTGCAGTCTGCAGAATGCAGTGGCCAAGTTGCTCCCAGCCAAATCAAAGCAGCCGCCGCCGCCGAGTAAGCTTTTCCTTAGATCCGGCTTCAAAAATCTCGACGCTGCATCGCCAAACAATTTTCTCTCGCGGGAAAAACACGTTGAAAGCCCAGGCAAGGCTGAAAAGCGGCGCTTGTGCGACTTCTTGGATGCAGCCACAAGAAACAAGAAATCAACCGCAGCCAAAGTCAAGAAACGTTGGGAGAAATACCAAGAGCCAAACGACGAAAGCCGAAAGACGAAAGCCGACAGCCAAAGCCGAAAACTTGGCCCGAAGGGGCCAGCGGAAAAAGTGAACGAGTAGAAATTACGGTAAATAAATAAAGAAAGACGGCTAAGAGAAATAAGCGAACGAAATAAGCGAACGCGAACCTCGTCGTCATGAGCGAAAGTGAAATCTGCTAATGAATTCTTCAACGTTGAATAGTTTTCAGTCATTATGGTCGAGTGTACGTAGAGTAGAGGTAGAGCCGTTGTATGTGGCGTATACTTGATACTTGATGGCCACTCGAATGTACATATGTGTGTGTCTTGAGAGCCATGTAACCGGGCAGGGGCAGCCATAGCCAAAGCCATTCCTCCATTCCAGCGATCACTTGACGGACCTGCGCATCTGCAGCTGGAAATGGAGATGGGAATGGCTGCACAGGGAGAAAAAAGGTGTAAATGACTCCATATGTCAAATAATCTTTAATGATTCAATGATATGATCCTAAAATATATAACCTTAAGGGATTTAATGATATAATCTCAATTGATATTATTCTTAAAAAATTGTATTTAAATGTAGCAATAAATCAACAAAAAATCTAGTTTTAAAACCTACTTTTAGATTACCATGCGGAAGTTAAAATGTACCTTATTGATGAATGGTGGGCTTTGTGCCTGGGATTTTGTTCAACTCAGAACCCCAAGCTTCTTATTCGCTTCCTAAATTTAAAGTACACTTTTAACTTTAAGTTCTCTTGGGTTTTGAAGGTTTAAACCCTACTTTAAATTAAACATTCAGAAGAGAAAAAGGTTCTCAATTTATTAATCCTCCCTTCCGACTTCAACTATTAAATTTTTAATCGAAATCGATTTTTTTTTTTTTTACTCTGTGCTCGTCATGAGCTACCACCTCTGTTTAAGCTCTAACTTGGGAAGTAGCTTCGATTTTTGGCTCTGGACCGCGGGCTCAGCTCAGTTCAGTAAAAGTTGCTAGATTCGTTATAGCAATTAACCGCAAGGCTCACATCACAGCACAGGCAGAGTTTAGCCGTAAATGGTCGATGCCGATCCGCTGCCAGATGATTGCAGTGATTACCATTACCCGATTTCGATTCCGACTGCAAGTCGGGTTCATTGAAACCTTGTGCAGTTTTCTATAATTCGCCACCGCTGCCGCTGAAGCTGCCGTTATGGCCAGAGGTCTTTATCGATGGAGCGCGGCCTAAACTTGAATTGCATTTGGCAGGTGGAAAGTGGCTGCCAGCCGAGGAGAGCATTGCCCCGTCGATTTGTCTCCCCAATTGTTGCAGAGTGCCAATCCATCATTCAATTCGCCCATTCTTGCTCAATGCCCCTAATCGAACATTAACTGATTTTTCACTTTTTGATTCTGTCTTTGCAGGGGAGGCGGAAAAAGTCAAATCTTTGATCAGATTGCGGGCGGAACTCTCGCCTTTGTTCACGGGCAAACGCAATGCCTCCAAATATGCCTGGGCGTAAGTACTGAATCATTAATCCCATTGCGTAACCGTATCAATAACTCTCGATTTCGATTTCCATTTCCATTTCTAATCTTTTTTCAGCGTGGTGGAACGGGAGCTCAATGTGCCGCTGCCGCTGTCGAAGATCATCAAGAAGTGGAACAATCTGCTGCAGGAGTACAAGGCCATCAAGATGTCCGAGGAGCCGAAGAGGCGCGAGTGGCCCTTCTTCACCCTGATGGATGTGTACTTCAGCGACCAGGTCAACGACCCCTCGCTGCGTCTCTTCTCCTCCACGAAGACCCTCAAGGAGACCCTCGATGACAGTGTCTTCGAGGATGATCCAATCATAGCCTCCGCCATAGCAGCGGCCACCAGTGGTGCGTACATGGACATGGATGAGCTGGTCCAGAGGCAAAAGGAGCGAGCAGCCTTGGCTGCCGAGCGGAAATTAGCCGCCGCTGCCAGCGGTGCCAGTGGGGATTACAAATTCGAGCTGAAGCCCATGCTCTTGAACAGCAAGTTCAACAGCAACAGCGACATGGCCAAGTTGTCCAAGAGCGTCGACGATCTCTCCATGCAGCAGTACAAGATCAAGCAGGAGCTGATTCGCCATCGGGAGCAGGAGCAGCAGGAGAACATGGTCAAGATCAAGCAGCACGCACGCCAGCAGCAGCAACACCAGCAGCAGCAGCAGCATCAGCATCAGCAGCAGCAACACCACCAGCGATTCCTGGGCCAACAGGCCTCCCTATCGCCGCATCCACATCGCCTGTCGTCCTCGTCGACGCCGCCGGCACTGCAGCACGCCTTGCAGCAGCAGCAGCAGCACATGTTGCAGCAACAGCAGCAACATCTGCAGCAACAGCTGCAACAGCAGCAGCAGCAGCATCAGGCACAGTTGCAGCAGCAACAGCACCACCAGCAACTCGCCGCCCACCAACAACAACCCCACCAGCCGCCCACACCGAGCCCCAGTTCGCCACCCACCACGGCGCAGCAGATCCACATCAGGGCCACCCAGCACCAGGCCGCCCAGCAGCAGCTCCACCAGCAGTCGTCGTCCCACAAGCAGCAGCAGCAGCAGCAATCCTACACCGATCCCAACACCATCGACCAGTACCTGCTGTCGTGGAACAACTTCCATGGGAACATGTGCCGCGGTTTCCACTCCCTGCAGAAGGACGAGAAGATGGTCGACGTGACCATCGCGGCCGGCGGCAAGATATTCAAGGCCCACAAACTGGTAAACTAGTGGCTCAGCGACCGGAACTCCCAAACTCATGCCAAGCATCTTTGTTTCTCTTCTTCTCTCCCCCGTGTCTTTTGCAGGTCCTGTCCGTCTGCAGTCCCTACTTCCAGCAGATCTTCCTGGAGAACCCATCGAGTCACCCCATCCTGCTGATGGCCGACGTGGAGGCCAGCCACATGGCCGGCCTGCTGGACTTCATGTACAGCGGCCAGGTGAACGTCAAGTACGAGGATCTGCCCGTCTTCCTCAAGGTGGCCGAGGCCATGAAGATCAAGGGGCTGCACACAGAGGTGAGTTTTGGTCTGTAGTTTAAGTGCAAAAAAAGAAAACGAACTTAAAATGTATCTGGCATTAACAGCTTTAAAGGTTTTGTAAATGTGTTATGTTTTCTTTATTAATACCTATCGACATGTGAAAGAATTTTTCAAATAGGACCATTCATTGCCAAGTTATGAAGAAAAAAAGATTGTGCCTCTGCAAGCAGTGCAAGCAGTACTTTAAAAAATAATTATCTTTCTTAATTTAAAGAAGTACTACTGATTACAAGTCTCATATATATTTAAATAAAATCTAAAATATTGCATATATTTTTTCTAAGTGCCGAAAAAACTTTCACTTTCTCACTTGCAGAAGAACCTGGACAGCGATGCCAGCGACATAAGTTCGCCCCATGAGAGCGACGGCACCGAGTGCCGTTACGAGCGTGGAACGCACAGTGTGAACATCACCAGTGGCCATGCCGCCGGCTATGGAGGCGGAGCGCCCCCGGAGCAACCCTCCCCCTCGCCCGCGCTCAACGGACCCAACCGCTGCCCCACGCCCCTTTCCAGTGGAGGCTCTGGAAACCCTAACTACTCCAGCTTCCGGGACCACATCAAATCGAAGGCCACGCTGGCCGAGACTTTCATGAAGAATCTCAACAGGAACAACAACAACAACGGCAGCAGCAGCAACAACAACTACAACCACTTGGGCGCCAGCAACGGGAGTCTGAATCTCTCGGAGGCGGAGGGCAACTCCTTTGCCATCCAGCAGGCGAACAGCAAGAAGATGCTGGACTCGGCACGCAAACAGCACAAGTATCTGGCCAAGCGGAAGATCCTGATGCACTACAACACGGAACTGGGTGGCGAGAAAAGGATGAAGGAGATGGACCGCGAAAGATACCCCAGTGCCGAGCAGCATGACGACGCCTTGAACAACAACCATAGCCACGCCCAGGACAACATTATGGAGCCGATAATCACGACAATTGTGCCACAGACGCCGCCACCATCCACGCACAACAACAACTTTAAGATCCGGCTGGTGGAGAGTCTTCAATTGACGAACAACAATCAGAATCAGAACAACAGCAGTCCGCAATCGGGTAACAACATTAACCATAATGACAACGATGAGGAGGCACTGAATCTCGTCCAGATACCCAATGCAAATGGCAGCAGGAATCGCGAACAAACGCCCACTTGCGCCACGCCCACGCCCGACATTCAGTTCATCAAGCGGGAAGTGGAGACGGAGTTGCCTTCGCCGCCGGAAATTGCCCACAATAATAATGGACACGCAGAGGCAGAGGATTCCCCAGCATCAGGATACGATCGCAAGTACGATGATAACAACAATAATCGCGGATTGGACATGGAAACGGACTCGAACAACAACAATAGCAAGCCGGGATCGGATAATAATAATGGTATAGCCTTGGCTTTGGGCAAACACAAGTTGCTGAGTGCGATTGGTAGAAGTCTGGCAGAGGATCAGGATCAGGATCAAGAGCAGCAGGATCAGGACAGCAACTGCAACAACAACGATGACAACAATAACAATAATCATAGCCCCCATTTGGACCTGAGCACCATCAAGAACATAGCCACGGCGGAGATCCTGTGCGGATTGAAGAGCAAGGTCCTTAAAATGGAGGAGGAGCAGCGCGAGAGGGAGCGGGAAAGGGAGCGAGAACGAGAAGCCTGCCGCAGCCTCAGCGAGATCAAGAATGCCGAGTGATCCTTTAAGGTCCATCGGTAGCCCCATTATGCATTTGATTAAAAAGAAAAACCCAACATAGAGAGAAAATCCGCTTCTATATGTTTCGCTAATTATAGTTATTTATTTTTACCACTTAATACCGTTAATGTAATTGTAATGACCTGACCCCACACACACACACATATGGTAGGCCTAGCATTCTCCCAGCACACCATTTAGAATCCAATCCCCTAGCAGCTAAGAACTCACGAATCATTAACGTATCGTAAATCGTATATCGTATTTCGCATCGTATCCGATCGAATTACAAACTTAATTTTAGCACTTTGGAAATTGGCCCTGTTGCAATACGAGTTAAGCCCATGTTAAACATATTGATATCGTTTAATAATGTATGTGTAGAGCAGTATGTTGTAGAATAATACCCCCCCTTTCGATTTTCAGCCGTTCTTACATTATTTATACATGCATACAATCCATACGACGAATGTATCTCAACACGAATCACGCATCACATACATATACATTGCACCATATACCCACGAGTATAGTAATGACATCGGCCCCGTTCAGACCAGATGCACTAATCACTGGAACGAAATGGGCCATCTACAAAGGATCAAAAAAATGAAAGGAACAATATATGTATCTCGTTTTTAGTTTTAACTTGCCAGACCTTTTGAATGCGACACTCAGATAGCCCGGTTGCGAGGCGATCGTACTTTCGTAACTTTCACCCTGAAGCGGTTCCGGATCTTGTTAATTGTTGTCTGTACATGCCCACATGTGCCTGGAACCCAGCCCCCAAAAAAAAAGAAACTTGGGACCACTTGGCCCCTCTCAACTGCCGATCAACCAGAATCAAAAATGCACAGTGTAACTCGTACAATATTTATTCAACTTCTTTACATTTAAAAGCAACTTGTGTAATGTTTTTGCTGTTGAACATTTTTTTATTGTAAAAGAATTAATGAATGAATAAAGAACCCAACACATTCAAAACCGTTTTTTATTCGTATTTAGGGATATGTATTTTTAGTAAAAATATTAGTGTTACAGGAACTATCGAACTACCTTTTACAGATATAAAGTCCATAAGGTTTCTGTAAAGGAAAGGAAACTACAGCTTTGAAGGTAAACCCGGATAATGCAATTTAATTCATTTTATAGAAACCTAATAAATACGAAATCTGTATCTGTAATTAAGTTGTCCGATAGTTCCTATATAAATTTAAAATACTACTCAAAGATCCTTACTTTAGTGATAAGGTCAATGACTGCTAATCAAAACTCAAAGAGCTGAAATACACTGTGAAAAATATGCGACGCCTGAGTTCAATAGAGTTCAGTAGTTGAGACCCTCCTGTACCTCTCAACCTCTCACAGGACACTCGCAGGATGCTCTCTCTCTCTCGTTCTCTTTCTCTGGCTGACATCCCTGCCGCATCCTGTCGCCGAAAGAGAGAGCTCTGCTCTCCCAAAAAAGAGAGCGTGGCTGGATACTCTCATTGCGTCGGCGTAGAGCCGTCGAAAGTGAAAAGGAAGAAACAAGGACGAAATACATTTTGTGTATTTTCGGCGGTCGGCGGTTGGGGGCGCGCCGTTTTTTGCCCTTTTTTCGCGCGCGCACCCATCGGCCCGTTGTTGTAATTGAAAACTACACACGAAGGCGGCCCGAAGTCCTGCCCAAATCTCACACTCACATTCACACCGCAGCGAGCACTCGGGCGAACGCATACACACACACACACACACGAGCCGGGCCCGAAGGACGAGCGAAAGGACGAGGCCGCAAACGAAAAGCCAACGAGCAACGCCGCCGCGGCAGTTCTCTGTTCTCCGCTCTGTGTGTGGTTGTAAAAAAGGCGAAAACGTCACGGGCAAAAAACCGGTTAATAAATTATTGCTAATCGAATGGTAAAAAGCACAATAAATAAATAAATACGATTGCTAAAAATCGAACAAGCTGCGAGGTCCTGAAAAGTGTAAAAGAAAATGTCGTAAGAAGCGGCGAGAGCAGTGAAAAACCCAAGCAAAGTGAAAGCCAAGCGGTGAAAATTTCCTTTCCTTTCGGGAACAACGTAAAACGCTTGCTACGGCGTTCATTTTTTTCTCGTAGTCATTGTTTTGCGGCCATTTAGAAACTGCGCAAAAGGCAAAAAAGGATACGTGGAGCGGATGTGAAAAGTGGCTATTGAAACGCTAGCGTATCCACAGGATACAGATGCGCCAGGATTAAAAAGGAGACTCTTTTCGATATATAGTGTCCAGCGGAGCACCCTGGAAAATCGGGAGAAGGTTCATCGATGTCCATCATTAAAAGCGCATTAAGTACATCTCGCTGTTGGGCGGAACTCACAAAAAAAAATGAAACCAAAAAGGATATGCTCCTGAAGGTGAAGACACCGACGACGGCGGCGGCGTCGCCCTGAAACAGGAACAAAGCCGAAGGATCAAGAAGCGGGAGTGGCTGAACAACAACAATCAGCCCTGGTCATAAATGAATTTTACGTATTTCGGTATACACACGACAAACGCCGACTAGCGCCAGGACCAAAGCCCCAGGACGAGGGGTTTCAGCTAGAGTTTGAGTTTGGGTTTCAGTTCGAGGCTGACGATGATGATGATGACGATGACCATGATGATGAGGAAAGGAAAAGGCAGAGGGAAATGGAAAAGGAATAGGAAAAGGAAAAGCAAAAGGGTGGGTGGGTCTGGAGACCAAGTCCGTCTGCGATTGTACGAGTAGTAATACACACACAGGCACAGCAGATGGCGTATAGAGAAAGAGAAAGAGTGCCAACAGGAAGAGGAAAAAGAGAAAGAGCGTAGGGTGTGTGTGTGTGCGGGAGAGAGGAGTGCAAGGATAAGGGATGGTCGCCTCGCCGCTTACTTTTCATACACATTTATGTGTATTGTACTGGTACTACTCGACTGCAAAAACTGCAGCAGACGCGGGAAGGAGCAGAGGAGCAGAGGAGCCAAGGAGCGGCAACAACAAACCGAGACTGGCCACAAATCAATCAGCAGACTGGGAAACACCCTACACAGCGAAAAAAAGCGGGATATCCTTAAGCTTCCTGCAATATTATCATAAGCTTAATTTCAAGAAAAGATGTACTTTTTTTTTATTATTTTTTTTTATTTTTTTTTTTTTTTTTGATTTTAATGGTTTATAGTGTAGTCTAACCTAGTCGAAATAAAGTTATTTTATTGACAACTTAGAACAGGCATAAAGCACAGAACATTTCAATCGATGTCTCAAAAATAGTTTTTAGAAATTTTTTCTGTTTTTATTTTGATACTGTTTTTTTTATTACATTTTTTTTTCATTAATATTTAAAATATTTTTTATGACAAAATCACATGAATTTCTAAAAAAAATTCCTATTTTGTTATTTATGTGGGTTATTTGATTTTATTTCCATTAAATATTTAGTTTTATTTGTTATTAAAAACTAGTTTTTGAGCCCACGGGCAGCTCTAAATTTCTCTCAGTGTGTATTTAAACTCAATTACCAGAGATTCTTGCTAGCAATGAATGGGGTTAGAACAGTCCTTCCCCTAAATGTTTCGAAATGTATCTAAAATCGACTATGCCTTGGGCGGCAGCTACTCAAATTCAATTTCGAAAAATTCGTCCTTTTTCGGCGGTGTGTTGGTGGTGGTTGTTGTTCCCGTTCCCGTTCCTTTTCCTGCCGCCGCCGCCTGATCCTGGGAAGGGCATGTTAAGGGTGAACCGGCCGCACTCACACACACACACATACACGGCCAGACGGACGTACAGACAGCGGGAGGCACAGTTAGACTGGATGGCAGACGATTCGGCCGCGACAGAGGGCGGTGGTCGCCTTCCGCAGTCGCAATCGCAGTCGACGCCGGCGTACTCACACACACATATGCAAATGCACTCGCTCGCATACATATGCAGGCATGTCCTGTGATTGTGACGCCTAGATGTATGCAACATGCAACGAATTTCGGCTACTTAACCTACAGAACAAAGGAGGATACAGATAAAAAAAGAAATGAAGAAACGTAAGGAAAGGATAAGCCTGCGCAAGGCGCGCAAAAGGACACGCGCACATACAGTCACACACACACACACACACACTCAAGCGTACACTTTGAGACTAATTTAATCCTCTGGCTCAGTTGAATTCAGTTCCAGTTCCCTCGGCAACCGCCCCACTCAGACGAATTATACGAGAGGCCGGAAATGGGAAAACTACAGGATACAACCTACCCACACTCACAAACGCACACTCACATATACACACACACACACACAGGAAAGCCGCTTATGTCTTACGTTCAGTTACTTTACGTCGTGCGTTTAGCGGCATGAAAATGCCGTTATTACGCCCCAAACGCCTTACGTAGTCGCCGGTTACGTGAATTACATCGGAGCTCGTTGAGATATAATACCCTCTCGTATCTGTGTGTGCGCGGTGCGTAATAGTGTGTGTGCTCGTATCTTACTTTCAATGTCATCAAAAAGGGCTGAAGAAAGATATTTCTGCATTTGAATCGTATCACAGCCAGCTTTGATGGGCATTGCAATGAGCATCGATAGCAAATCGTGACCTGTGACCTCCCCCCAAAGGGAATATACCATATCAAGCCGGTTCGTTGATGAAGGGATAACGGTGGAGAGCTAAACCAACAAGTGTTCGTGATCCAACATATAATTCTTACGTAACTCCTCAAAGGGTTGTGAAATGTTGTCTATTATCCACTCATATCACAGCCATTTTGATGAGTTTCGTGCGAATTTCGGCAGCTGGGCACTAAAATCATATTTCGTAACCGTTCGTATCGCATCTTTCTTATACCATGTCGTTAAAATGTTTGTGACCTTATGTATTCGCAATCATATCACAGCCATTTTGACGAGTTTGGGTAAAGAAATCTCAACGTTGGGCGCCATTTATTAATAGTTACTTTTAAAACCAGATCCACCAGACGTCAACGCCCAAAATGCCCTCGGAATAAGGATACACAAAAGTTTTAGATGTTTTTTTGGTTTTTTTGCTTTTTTTGTAGTTTTTGTTTTTATTTAAATTTATAATAATTGTTATTTTTATATTCTTTTTTCATTTAAGGAAACTTGAAAGTTTACAAAACAAAACAGACCACAACAGATGCTTCTAGATCATACGAAATATAATCAAACTGATTTCATGACGGGCAAAGAAGTAATACGGATTGCTTTTCGATAATTCTCTTTAATTTAGGGACAACGGAGGCACTAAAACCCAAAGGAAGCTCTTACAAGCTTTAGCTTGTAAGGGAAGCAAGGAAATTTGTTCGAGAACAACATCAAAACAATAATCTAAAGCGATGTCACAACATTTCTGGTAAATGCTAGCGAAAGAAGTGTAACAAAGGCGAGAAGGAGAGAGAAGTGAAAACAAAATTCAATTTAAACAAAAATTAATTAGTTTTACCGAATTTCGTAAAGAATAAATTTAAAGCGCTTTAAAAAAAAAACTCATATTCGTTTTTCATTTCCCGCAGGGCAAGCAAAGAGCGTCCTCATCCAGCTTTTAGCTTCGGTCAACTCTTCCCGGTACCGATTTCACATTATATGCTAAAGTAAGTCAACAATCGGAATGCGCTGGATGAAGCTTGGCCCTTTCCTTGCACCGGTGGAAAAACTAACTTGGAATGATGACTTGGGTTTTTAATGTCTGTCGCTGTCGTCGCTTTGCTTCTGGGGTTTTTGTGTGTTGCTGGGTGGGCGTGTGTGTGTGTGTGGGGCGTGCGAGGCTGGGTATTGGGGGTTTTTTTCCGGGGGGATGGGAGCAGGTCTGTCGGGGTGTGCCGGTCGATTGCCAAAGCGGATAAAACTATAGATAGCAGAGGGGAGCGCAAAAGTGCATCAAAGAATTATGTATGTTTAAAACAATTTTACAAAATTTCGCTCTTATCTTAACTCGACTTTTTGCTTTTCTTCTTCATAAGTTTTTGATTCTACTTCATTTGCTTTTCGGTTTACAATGTGATTGTATCAATTTGGTAGCCAATCAGTTTTGGAATTTTGTGCGGGGCAGGAAACGCTCCTTACAAACGCTCAATGTTCTCGTATTAATAATTGATTCGACAGTTGCTTTTAGCTTTCTAATTTTTATGTTTTGTTTCTCTTCTTATTTTTCTTTTTGCATTTGCTTTCTTATACGTTTGGTGTTTTCAGTGATTGTTTGCTTTTTTCTTTTTCATTTGCTGTTGTTGTGTTTTTTTGGCTTCCGTGCGCTGTAGAAGTCTTGCAATTTCAAAAAATTTACTAGTTTCCTTTTGTTTTAATTGTATTTTATAATTTCCTAGTTGTTGTTGTTGTTGGTGTTTTTTCGGTCTGTGAGAGATGTGCTACAGGATGAGCCGCTCGTGCACATGGCATAAGGATGTTGTGGTTGGATGTGTGTGAATTGTGGGGGCGAAAATCGCTTGGCGAAAATCAAGGTTGATGCGGATGCGGTTGCGGACTCTGATGCTTGATGCAGGTGCGGATGGGAATGCGGATGCGGGTGTGGTGAGTGCTTCATGTTGTGTGTTGTGTCTGTGTTATGTGTAACTGTTGCTTGATGACGGCTGCCCGTGGCTGCCCAGCTCCCACTCGCTACGGCGACATTAACAAGGAGGAGGAGCCTCCGTCTCCCCCCCTTCCTTCAGCAGCCTTCCAGCTCGCCACCTTCCCGTGCGCCATTGCCCCTTCCCAGCTGGCGTTCTCTCACTGCGGCTGATGCTGCTGCATCACGATCTGATACTGCTGTTGATTCTGCTGCGGATGCTGCGGCGTCGGCGGCGGGAAGTAGGGATTGGCTATGAGCGACTGGGGGTGCAAGCACATCAGCTGGTAAGTGGGCGCCTGCGTGGGCGGCGTGTACGCCGGCTGGGGTCCCCCGCCGGCGGGGGAGGGCTGTGGCGGCGGATGGAACTGCTGGTGCGGCTGCCCCGGCGACGGTGTGGTCGACTGCGGCGCCTGCGCCATGAACTGCAGCTGCTGCGGCTGGTCCTGGTACACGCGCATCTGCATCGGCGCGTACGCATGCGATTGGAATTGTTGCTGGTGCGGTGCATGGCCGTACTGGATGAACTGCTGTATGGGTCCGGCGGTGATCAGCGGCTGGCCCGTGGCCGCTGAGGCCGAAACATGCATCTGAGATGCGGCCATTGGAGCTGCAGGATGTCATATAACATTATTAGCACATATTGCAAAGAAATATTCTTAAAAGGATATTATAACTACATATGTATAAATAACGCTAGTGCTGGTATAATAAATAAGAAATAAGTCTTAAAAAACCATAATGGTTTTAAGATTAACATTAATTTATCTTTTGAAAAAATGGATAGCTGCAGGATATACATATTGCAAACAATGTCTTAGAAAGGGGATTATGACTGCAAAAAAAAAACCTTCATCTAGAAAGGTTTTCTATATTCAAAGGCAAACTTTCTAATAACAAACAATTTTTTTCTATTTCCAAAAGTAGGCCGATTTAATGGCGATAAAATTTAGAAATTAATTTTTGTTAAGGTTACAATTAATTTGACTTTTCAATAAAATATGTAGTCAATAAAGTATCACAGGAATTGGATGTTACCAACAAGATTTTACCTACAATCCGATGTCTAATTAGAAGCTAAAAGTATTCTATGTATTTAAACTCATTTATGCAAAGATTATGGAATCGATACCTTAAATATTTCATAACTAGCAAACAGATTAGGATAATTACTGAGTAATTATAGTCCTATTTAACACAGTATTTAATTTAATTTCATTGTAATAATAATTGTTTGGAGTTGTTATGATTCTTGTTTCTTTTCTAATAAAATGTTATAAAGCCTGAGTATTTAAAAATATTAATTGGCGGAAAAAATCGAATAAAGCTGGTAGCAACATCACAGTTATTTCAAATCATAAATATACCTTAAGTGTACAGGTAATATAAAATATTTATCCCATTTAAAATTGATCATAAAATGGGCTATTTTGTACTCACGGTAGTTACCACGGCGTAGGCGCGGTGGCTGTCCGGCCTGCGGGTGTGTTTGAGGCGGGAACGGGTGCTGTGGCTGCACCACGTAGATCTGCTGGTTGGTCGGCGGCGCCGGCACATGTCCGCCCGTGGTTGTGTAGATGTTCGTCATGGGCACCGGCGTCTGTGGGGTGTGGGGGCGTGATGGATTCGGGGTGCTTGGGCCGCGGGGCGTGAACGGCTTGGCAGACGGGTTGAGCACATGTGGCTTCTTGACCACCGGCGTGGTTCCGCTGGCACCGCCAGCAGCAGCGATTGCGCTAGCGCTCACCGTCGTGGAGCTGCTCGTCGCACTGGGGGCTGCCGGAGTGGACTTATCGGATCCAGCGCTAACAATCACCCCTGTGGTGGGCGTACTGGCTATGCCAGTGGGCGTGGTGGTGCTGCTGCTCGCTGCCGGCGACACTTCCGGCTTGGGAGTGGCCAGCTGCTGCGGCTGCTGTTGCTGCTGCTGCTGCACCACCACCGCCATGGGCTGTGGCGGCGGCTGCTCCATCAGAACGGGCGAGGTTATCACCACCGGCGACGTTTGCGGCGGCGGCATTGTATGGTAAATGGGCAGCGGCTGTTGCGATGGATCCTGGACCAGCTGCACCGGCGGCTGCTGTTGCTTCGCCACGTGCTGATGCTGCGACTCCACCAACTGCTGCTGCTGCTGCTGCTGTTGGGCCTTCTGTTGCAAGTGCAGCGGCACATGTTGCTGCTGGGGAGGCGGCGCCTGTTGGGGCTGCTGCTGAGGCACATAGTGTGGCTGTGAGAGGGCCGCCTGGTGCAAGTGCGTCGGCGGCACTGGGTGCATGACCACGTGTTGCTGCTGCTGCTGCTGTTGCGGGGGCGAGGCAGACTGCTGCAAGGCTCGCTGTTGCTGCTGCTGTTGCTGCTGCACTTGCTGCTGCTGCTGCTGTGGTTGCTGCTGTGGCGGTGAAGTGTTGTTGGGGGCCAGCTGGAAGTCCTGGCCGAATTGCCGCAGCTCCTGCATCTGATTATCGCGCGTTCGCACCTGACGCGGCGGCTGTGTGTTTTGCCCTTGTGTCTGTATGTTCTGGTGCTGCTGCTGCTGTTGCTGCGGCGGCTGTTGCTGCTGCTGCTGCTGGGGCACGCCCGTTTGCAGCGGCGGCGAGTTGCTGTTCTGCCCCGGATGGCCACCATGGGAGCCGTGCATGGGCTTGCCCAGCGACTGGGCCTCGCCGCCGCCGTAGTTGAGCGACGAATTGCTCTGGGAGCCCTGGTACTGGCGCATCGGGCGCTGGGGCAGCGGCTTGTTGGCATTGGCGTTCGCATCGCCATTCAGCTTGTTGGCGCCACCCATGTGAGATTGGTTGCGGTACTGAGAAGAACTGTTGGAGAGCCAAGTGTTAGTATTTGATAGACAGACTTAGTCTTTAAATGAGAGCCCTGCGTGAATCATTCAATTTTTATTTTATCATAGTATGCCATGAAATTTCTGATTGGTTTAATTCAATTCTATGTGAAAAAAAATTGAATGTTTTTTTGATTTATTTCGAATTGAATGAATGAATGAATAGTTTTTATAAATTTTTTGAATTTGCTAGATTTTTTTTTGTGCTTTCTTTTGAAAACAAAAAGTGGAAAATTTTTAACAAATTAATGTTAGCTGCTTAGAAAATAAAATTCCTGCAGATTTAATCACAAAATGATGGCTCTTTCTTCTTCAAAAGAAATTGCCGTTTTGAATTATTTCGGAATTCATGCCATTCATTCATTCAATTCAATTCTATTAAACTCAAAATTCTAATTAATTCATTCATATAAAACAAAAAATTCAAAATAATTCATTGAATCCATTCATGCAGGGCTCTAATTTGAATAGGCCAACTCACCCGTGCATTATCTGCGAGTTACCCTGGTAGGAGTACTGACTCGGCATGCCCATCGAGGGCTGGTAGCCGCCCTTGCTCTGACCCACAGAGCTTCCTCCGTTGCCGCCCTGCGACACGGAAACGTTGCTGCCGCCACCGCCGCCGCCCGTGGGCACATTGTTGCGCATCACCTTGCCGCTTTGGGGCACCGTCTTGCGCTTCACCATCGAACCACCGCCATACTTGCTGGACGTGTCCGCGGCCGCGTTGGCCGAGGGGGTCGGACCAGCGCCCTTCAGGCCGCCGGCGAGCATCAGAGCTGCCGTCGACTGCGTGGCGACGCCTTGGCCCGGCCCTCCCTGCATCATCAGGCTGCCATCGCCGCGATCTCGGCCGCCGCCGCCGCTGCTCTGCGAGGACATGCCAACATGCGATAGCTGCGGTCCGGTGATGCTGCGCGTCTGCTTGGTGATGTACCGATCGCTGCTCATGGTCTCCCGCAGCTGGAAGTCTGGGGCGCCGCGTGGCTTGTTGCCACGATCGCGATCGCGGTCCCTGTCCCGCTCCTCGCGCTCCCTCTCGCGATCGTTGCGTTCGTTGCGCTGCTCCTGCTCGCCCGACGGACGCTCTACGGCCGCAAAGAGCGCCTCCTCGTCACCGTTCTCCAAATCGAGACGGTCGCGGCATGTCGGATTGTTCTCAATCTCGGCGGCCAGCTTCTCGGCCTTGGCCTCGGCCTCCTTGAACTCCAGCGAGTCGCCCTTGTCCAGCGGCACCGTGTACGAGGCCAGAGAGTCATCGAATGTGGAGGTCACACCGAAGGTGTTCTCGTTCTTGCGGAACATCTCGTTGGGATCCCAGCCGTTGGCGGCACTGTCCAGTTCTATGTCGATGTCGCCATTGGCGCCAGAATCCCACGGTTCCAGTTCCTTCTCGTCCAGACGCGCACCTGTAAAAGGGAGTTTAGTTAATATTTGTTTATTAGATTTAAGATTTTAAGCTTTAACTAACCGTTGCACTTGTCAGAGATGGCGCCATCCGTCTGAAAAGCTCCAGCGGTGGCGTATTGCGAGTCAAAGTCCTTGGCCACGATGGTCACCACGGTGTCGGCCGGGAATATAATGTGTTTTGGCACCTTGCCCTCCTCCGGCAGATTCTTGGACTTAATGCACGCCGGTAGCTCCAGTGCGATGTCAAAGTTGCCCGAGAATGTGCGGAATACGCCCTCGTAGATGTTGCCCGACCGCAGGCGCACCTCCACCACGCTGCCCACCAGCGCCGTGGCCGAGTGCATGAAAAACGTGTTGTTGTAGACGCCCTGCGCCACCGGACGCACTGCTCCGCCTGCTGCTCCGTTCCCGCCTCCTACTCCTCCTACTCCTGCTGCACCTGCCTTGTTGTTGGCGGGCCTCAGGCTGTTGTCGTTGGAGTTGTATCTGCGAAAATGGAAAGGTGAAGCGTTCAGTTCGGGTTAAACTATTCGTTAGCGTTGCGGCTTGCAGGGCGCCGAACACTGACTGACTGAAATTGGAAATTCGATGGCATTCAGGCACGGTGGCGAGGCGATATCGATTCGTTCGCAAACTTTGACCCGACCCCGCATTCCGCCGCCAACCCCTGTGGTGTCAGTTTGCCTTGTGTTTGTGCATTTTAGCTCATCTTTTTTTTAGTACATATAGTATTTGACTATGCAAACAAAGACTTTTCGGGGAATCACCTTGCTGAAGACGGAGTTTTGTATTAGTACCAGCTTTAGGATGTCATTTAAACTTAAAAACAAAGACTTTTCGGGGAATCACCACGTTAAAGTTCAAGTAATTAAGTTATGACTTGATTTGCGTGCCACAAATGAAGCTTTTATAATGGGTAATTATTTAAATTGGGTTTTAAATAATGTATAATAACAAATTTAAAACCAATATTATACAAAAAACTGCAAAAAGAAATTGAGATTTCAGTTAAGGATAGTATTCAATAGTTTTTTTCATTTATAAAGATTTTATTTTAAGATTTAAGATTTATTTTAAGAATGATAAAAATAATATTATACACTCTTCAAAGGCAGGGAAATTAAAAAAAAAAAATGTTTATTGACCAGAACCTAAGATCTTCAAGATAAAAAAGAAAACTGTTTTTTACCATCTTTAAAGGCAGGGAAATTAAAAAAAAGTTTATATATTTACCAGAACTTAAGATCTTCAAGATTAAATAGAAAACCTTTTTAAAAACAAGAAAGGAAGCTAGCTTCGGCCAGCCGAACCTTATATACCCTTGCAGATCATTCCTATTAATAAACAAATCGCAAAAATGTTCAATTTTCTAATATTTCTCATTAATTTTCCGATCGTTCCTATGGCAGCTATATGATATAGTCGTCCGATTTTGATCAAATTAAAATTGAAATTCGAAAATATTTAAAAAGAGTCATATCCTAGAGTAGAAGATAATACAATAAAAACCAAAGAAGCTAGAATTTATTTCCTATTACTTTTCCATTAATTTTCCGATCGTTCCTATGGCAGCTATATGATATAGTAGTCCGATTTTTTAAATAATTAATTCGAAATTCAGATATATTTAAAAAATAACATCCCCAAAAGTAGAAGGTAATATTTCAAAAAACACCGAAGCTAGAATTTTTTAAAGTTTTTTTTTCCGATTGTTCCTATGGGAGCTATAAGATATAGTTGTCCGATCCGGTCGGCTCCGACATATATACTACCTGCAATAGAAAGAAGACTTTTGGGAAAGTTTCATCCCGATAGCTCAAAAACTGAGAGACTAGTTTGCGTAGAAACAGACAGACGGACAGACGGACAGACGGACGGACAGACGGACATGGCTAGATCGACTCGTCTTGTGATGCTGATCAAGAATATATATACTTTATGGGGTCGGAAACGTCTTCTTCACTGCGTTGCAAACTTCTGACTGAAATCATAATACCCTCTGCAAGGGTATAAATATTTTAGTTTTTAGCAAAAAAGAATCTATTACCATCTTCAAAGGCAGGAAAATTAAAAAAAAAAATTTTATATTTACCACCACTCAAGATCTTCAAGGTTAAATAGAAAACTGTTTAAAAAAATATTTTAGTTTTAAGCAAACCCCGCGATATGCATTCCGCGAAGGTAATCAGCCTAATGAAACCCCTTTTTCCAGCTTTGTCCCGGTCGCAACTCGATTCCGACTGCGATTCCGACTCATTCCCTGGACGCTTTCCTCAGTGCTTTTCGGGGTGTTTTTGGCGTTGGTTGCGTGCGGGCAGCAGGATCGACGACCGTGAAATGCGCAACGCAACGCACAATGAACCCGCAGTGGATGTGGGTGTGGGTGAGGGGGCGGGCCAGGGACAGGGGCGGAGCGGAACCAAATGGAGAGGGGGTGAAAGCAGTAGCTGAAGCTGATTCACGGAGCGTGCACAGTGCACATTTTGGTGAATGAAAACAAATAATTGATTGCGCTCAAGAGTGAATCATGCGTGAGGTGAGATGGTGAGGTGGTGATATAGTGATATGGTGGTGCTTTTACCAGGTGATTGGTGAACGAATCCGGGAAATAGGCTGCGACGGAGGCAAACTTAAAATGCAAGTGTGCATGGCCGAGTGGCGAATAAATATGCATAGACGTCGAGCGGAAAACAAGAGCGAGGTGGGTATATCGTTCGGTCAGCAAATTGTAAAGTGACCCAAATTTCAGACCCCCAAAGGGGTACGGGGGGCTCTCGGGGATTTCGGGGTTCGGTTCGAAGTGTGCCAAAGAACGATACGAAACTCAGCGCAGCCGCCGCACGTCACAGCAACTGAAAACTAAAAACGCAGAGCTGCAAAATGCTGACAATGCAAGAAAATGCATTCGAAAAAAGGCAACTGGCAGCGAGCAGCGATGAGAGTAAAAAATTTAGTGCACTTCGAGCTACGTGAGCGAGTGTGCGTCCATCACCATGGGCATGGGCCGCACAGTGGGCCCGATTCTGTGCACTCTGCACTGCCCACTGTGCCCGCAAGCTTGAGGTTGTTGGGTTGTTGTTCCTGCCTTGGTGTTGGTGCACAATGAATAACGAACGCGCATTTCAAACAGTTTGGGGCATAAGTATGACTCGGCGAGGAAGAGTCGTCTGATAAGGCGCAAGACCACAGTGTCTTTGGGCTATATGATACATTTTGTAAATAGTTTTGGGTAAAATCAACAAATTGTTGTGGAAATCTATTTGTTTAAGCTTTTAGTGCTGAAGAAATGTCAGGTTTTCTTTAATTTAGAAAAAACCTTAGAACCTTATTTAGTGCTTAGTGCGTACTTCTAGTGATTACTGTAGATTCTTTAAAAATCTAAATATTTGCTTTGATAATGTCTCTCAAACTCAAACTTCTTGCCTGGTGACCATACTGATTTATGATGAATTCTGACTCAGATAGAAATTTTGGGGAATTCCTACATTTCTCATTTCTAAAATGTATTTTATTTTAGCATTAAACAAAGGAATGTTTTTTAAAGCCATAAGTCATGGTCTTTATCAAGTCATGATTCTTCATAATTTACATTTGGCTGATATCTTCAAGAGTTATAAAATAGATTAAAAGTGTATTTCTTATCGGAACTCCTTCAAAATTCGGTACCTTTCAGTACCAGTTTGTTACCAAAATGATTTTTAAAGAGATTTTGTAATATTTTTAAAACCTCTTTTTTTATAAGAGTTTTTCAATCACATCTCTGCTAATCTGTTTTTGCTGAGATAAAGATAAAACTCGTGAACGTGCCAATACTTATGCGCCGCACTGTATCCAAATGCGGATGTGGATGTTGATGTGTGGCTGTGTGTGGCTGTGGATGTGTGCGCTGCAGTCATATTTCAATTGAAAATTTTAAGGGCGCAGCAGCGAGCGAACAGGGGAGGGGGTGGTTGGGGGTTTGAAGCCCCCTGTATTACGGGGGTGGCAATGCGACTCATTGGTGCGACAAAACGGAAACCTTTAAACAAATTATGTTCTCTACACACATTTGGTCGTTGTGAAAGGGAAATGTAAACAAAGCATAAAAAGTTCGATGCTGAAAGCACACACACACACACTCGCACACGCGATGGCCTATTATATAAGCGCCATTTGCATTCCAATTCCAAAAAAAATTCAAGAATGGTTTTCGGTTTTCCCAGAGATGCTGGCTGCAGTAGTCAAAGTAGCTGAGCAGGAAAAAGAAGAAGCAGAAAATAACGACACGAGACGCGCTTTCACCTTTTTTTATTTATTTTTTTTTTAGCCAACCGGACCGGGAGAGAAAAGAGCTCTTTGTGGCGCTTTTGGTTGTCGCGGGTTTTCAATTTGTCAGGGCAACGGCAACGGCGAACTGCAAACTGCGACGGCAAAAAGCAAAAAGCAGAAAGCAAAAGCAAGAGCATAAGCAAACCAGCCCCAAATGCAGTGGTGTGCGTTTGTGCCGCCACCCCCTGCCCGCTTTGTGTGCCCCCTTCGGCGCCCCTGTCTCTTTTTCGCCAGTGCAGCTGGTGCTTCTTCTTCTTACCTGGCGATGCCGCCGCTAGCTCCTCCGCCACCACCGCCAGTGGGTCGGGTTTTCCGCTTGCTATTGTTGTTCATAATAACGTCGATTGGATCGGGATGTGGATGTGTGCCGATGGGCGATTTCCGATTGCCAGGAGGCCAGGAGCGGTAACCAGTAATCAGTGGAGTAACCAGGAGTTTTCTTTCTTCTCTCTTCTCTGTTGTTCCGTTCGTTCCGTTTCCCTTTCCCTGCTAATTTGCTGCCTGGTCTGGGGAATATTTTGTATTTTCGCTTCTGCGATTTTCCCCCCGATGATTTACCGAAACGATCGCGAATGGGCGGGCGGGGCGTGGCGCGGCCAAAATATGCTTTTTCGGCAGCGTTTAGCACTGTTACTCGGCTGCTAAATATGCTTTTGTTGCTAATTTTATTTTTTCCCTGCGTACTGTAGCGATAACGAGCAAGGTTGCTTGACGTTGCCTATCCGCTGTCGATACTTTTTTTGCACATCCCTAGCGCTCGACGGCGTATTTGTTTTTGGCAGGGCGGGGGGAAAGTGGTGTGGCGCGGGGGTGCTGCGAACGGGCCGACGAACTGCGCGGCGACGGGGGTGGTTAACGGTGAATTTAGTTTCGGTCAAACAACTATTTAGTTAATTTATTTAACTTCAATTAAACAGGGGTGCGTGTGTGCAACCACAGAGTTCGGTATCGAATGGTTATCGCGGGGCTATTCGATTTCTGGCCAGTGATGGGGTATCGATAGTTCGCTCGCTATTAAACACTGAAAACAGTGTTGGTGAAATCGTTAGATGGGCGCGAAATTTGAACACTCGACTAGATGACGCATTTTGGTTTGTTATTAACCTGCGAGCTATTGGCCAAATATTTACTCCAAATCTAGTTCACAAATATGGGCGAACCTATTAATAACCCTCGCTATCTTGCGAGACGCCGCTGTGGGAAAAACATCCGCATATTTACCCGGTGTCCAGATAAACGCCACCAGACACCCAACGACCTTGGTGTCCCCAGGAACTCCTTTTTTTCCGAGAAAGCCGATCTGCTGCCACCTTAATCATTTCAAAGTCAGCCGTAAATCCACTCTTTTATAAGGTAATTGTACGGGAGCAGCACCGTATCAGATATACTAACTATATTATCTCTCGTTTACAACCCAACAGCAGCAGGGTCGGCCATATACAGCAGCCGTTAATCTGTCAGGCCCACACGCCGGGTCTTTGTAACGCCTGATGGAATAGTTAACACCTACCGGAATTCCGAGATGGAGATATAATTATAGGCTTCTAGTCAGCCACTTGGAAAAAATGTATACAAAATGATAAAAATGATCTTATAATGGTTGACGTAATAATTAAAGTAGGATTACTACTTTGTTACTAATATTTCAAATTATAAAATCTGTTTAAAACTTCATAATATATTAATATATTAGAAACGAACCCTTTTAGAACGACTGTCACAAGGTGTTACAGTTTATGATAATGTTGATAAAGATATTTGGGTAATTTATTTATGATGGTTTGATCTGTCAAGTCTAAATCCAAATATTTATCCTTCATTTATCGACCCAGGTGCGTGGAATGCCACTTGACCGGCAGACCGACAGCCAAACAGCCAAAGGTGGAAAATTACTTGGAGTCCACACGATTCCAGATTCCGAGTGCCTCCCCCACTGCGCACTTGGTTCACTTGGGGAGACATGACAGCGATATCGCGGTAGTTTCTGCCACCGGTGCCGTTGACATTTCCAGTTATATATTCCCATCCCATCCCAACCCAACCCTCCGCAATGTTTGCTCGCCCATCCGCCTGCCGAATGGGCGTTAAGTATGCCATTGTTGTGCTGATCTCGAGCTGAAAATAAAAGCGGACTGTTTGTCGCCGTTTCCATCTTGACTCTTTTCATTTTTCGTGTTTATCAGAAAAATCCAGTGCCCTCGCCCACTTATTTATCATTCAAAAATTCGCTTATTCGGCAGTTTTCATTAGATTGCGAAGCGGTGCACTTGGTTCACTCAAGTGGAAAAGGATAATTATTATATCCTTCTGATATATAAATTCAAATCTTATGCGGATACGCGATTAATAATGTCGATCGTCAAGAAGTTATCCTTCGATGGTAAGGATAATACTTCAGTTAAAGAATACAAACGTACGGTTTTAAAGATGATGTGTTAAGTGGAATTACAAAGAGCGAATTGGGATTATAAAAAAGGACATATCGAGTGGAATTAACCTTTGATTTTAGCTGAAATTCTTTCATCTGTGATTCACTATTGCCATGATCTCGTGATCATTTTATAACCGTTCCATTTACACTACTTGGCCAATTTTACAACCGCCATATATGCCACCCGCCGATCTCCCGCATTAATTAGCAGCAAGCAACAGCTGGAGATACATTTTGTCGAAGCAAGTTGTTAAAAATTTTGGCCTGATGTTACAAATTAGCATTCATTTTGGGTTTTTGTTTTCGCCCATCATGACCGATAACACCCGTGTATAAAAAATATTTAACTTGCCAACCGTCATCCACAAATATTAACATTTGCTGACAAAACAAAATTAAGTAATTATTTAACTATATTGCGGTTTAATTTGGAAGGTTTATAGTATAACCAGATTGTATTTAAATAAACCTATAAAATAACCAAGCTAAATTAAAAGAACTAAAAAAAGGAATTACTTCACTTAGAGAAAATCTTAAAGTTTACCAAATAAGGAAAAAAATATAATTAGGTACTTTACCTACAATAACTTTCAAACGCAATACATTTTTACAGATTTTGTTAAACAATTTATGTAAAATAATACCTTTTCTAGACATGGCAAATCTATTATTAACATTGCTATAACAATATTGTCGTAGACGACAATAACTTTCATACGTAAGAAATAGATTTTCACAGATTTTTATACCCTTGCAGAGGGTATTATGATTTCAGTCAGAAGTTTGCAACGCAGTGAAGGAGGCGTTTCCGACCCCATAAAGTATATATATTCTTGATCAGCATCACTAGACGAGTCGATCTAGCCATGTCCGTCTGTCCGTCTGTCCGTCTGTCCGTCTGTCCATCTGTCCGTCTGTCCGTCTGTCCGTCTGTCCGTCTGTCTGTTTCTACGCAAACTAGTCTCTCAGTTTTTGAGCTATCGGGATGAAACTTTCCCAAAAGTCTTCTTTCTATTGCAGGTAGTATATATGTCGGAGCCGACCGGATCGGACAACTATATCTTATAGCTCCCATAGGAACAATCGGAAAAAAAAACTTTAAAAAATTCTAGCTTCGGTGTTTTTTGAAATATTACCTTCTACTTTTGGGGATGTTATTTTTTAAATATTTCTGAATTTCGAATTAATAATTTAAAAAATCGGACTACTATATCATATAGCTGCCATAGGAACGATCGGAAAATTAATGGAAAAGTAATAGGAAATAAATTCTAGCTTCTTTGGTTTTTATTGTATTGTCTTCTACTCTAGGATATGACTCTTTTTAAATATTTCCGAATTTCAATTTTAATTTAATCAAAATCGGACGACTATATCATATAACTGCCATAGGAACGATCGGAAAATTAATGAGAAATATTAGAAAATTGAACATTTTTGCGATTTGTTAATTAATAGGAATGATCTGCAAGGGTATATAAGCTTCGGCTGGCCGAAGCTAGCTTCCTTTCTTGTTTTTAACCAATTCATGTGAAAGGTAACACCTATGATCAATGGCTTGCACTATTAATTAAGATCTGTAGACAGAGAGATGATGACTATTAGTCACCCTTTGGAGTCGGTACGCACTTGCTACCATACGGGTTTTTTTCCATATGAGTAGCACTCAATGTGCTAATTTTTTCATTTACTTCCCGTGAATTTTAATAATAACCCTTGATCACCTATATTATTTTGGCTCCATACGGGTTTCGCTTTGTTTACCTATTAAAAAAAACTGGGTAAAAAATTGATTTTAAATGCGATTTACATAAAGAGCGATTGAGGAAGATATAAACGGGTTTTCAAGTTCGCCGCCCATACATATAGAGCTGTACAATTAAGTGGTATATAAACGTACCGACTCTCCAATTGAGCCCTCTGAATATCGGTTAAGAATCTCAGTTATTTATACAAATTACCGGGAACGGGAACTCAGACTCAGAGCGAGAGTACGCAAACATATGTGCTTAATTACGATTTCACACAATTAAAGTTTTGCGCTGTTCGTTTGGATCGCTCGGGAAGCCAGCGGACAAGCCGGACTGGGTTCGTTTTTTATTTATTATTAAAATGCTAAAAATCCCCCTGACAAAATCAAACAATTTCGGCTGGCCGAGCGATTGTACCTGGCGAAACCATTGGCGAAACTGAAAAACAGAAACTGAGAAATCAGTACACAATGCGTTGGCCGCGAAAGCACACGTTCGGGTTGTGGCCCAAAAACAGTAGTGGGAATCGTAATCGCAGAAATGGAGAAGCTACTAGCAAAGCCACCACAGTTTCCACCATTTACGATCGTAGGAATTTGGACTTCTTTCCTTCTTAAAAACCCCTCTTAAAAAACCCTTTTATCCCCCGATTTCAGCCAACTGCGAGGAGAAGGAGAAATACACGGCTCAGAATGGCGATGAGTATTACGGCCAGGTTCACACTGTTGACTTAGATGTGGCCAGCAAGTATTCGAAGCCCAAGGAGGCCCACTGGCTGGTGCGGCGCATCTTCTTCCTCAGCTGGATCACCAGCTACGATCGGGAACAGGCCTTCGCTGACTTGATAGCTGGAATCACCTTGGGTCTGACCATCATTCCGCAGAGCATCGCCTATGCCGCTTTGGCAGGACTTTCCTCGGAATATGGATTGTACTCCGCGTTCATAGGATCCATTATCTATGTGTTCTTCGGAACGATACCGCAGGTTTCCATTGGACCCACCAGCCTGATGGCCATACTCACGCTTCAATTTTGCGCCGATAAGCCGGTGCAGGTGGTCATTGTTCTGGCATTTCTCGCCGGTTTGGTGGAACTGGCCATGGGTGTGTTTCAACTGGGATTCATCGTGAGCTTTATTCCTGCTCCGGTGACTAAGGCTTTTACCTCGGGCACGGCTGTGATTGTGGTCTTTGCCCAGATCAAGAACCTGTTGGGGGTTCGCATCAAGGGATTCCCCTCGCTGGTGGACTTTTTCACCAACATTCGGCCCACGGACGCCGCCATGGGAGTCTCCTGCATGGTTGTGCTGCTTTTGTTGAGGGTAAGTTATTGAGAATTTTTACATACAGTCTCGATATTAGTGTTTTATTTCAATAAAATCAAGAAAGAGAGCTCTTCCCCTGAAAAATGTTATTTTTAATAAATGTTTTCTCGGTTTCAAGAAGAATAATTCCCAGATTCAAGCATAGACGCTCTCGTTTCTAAGATTAAATAGGTCACAATTTTAATGAAATGTATCTCTTATCAAGAAAAATCTGTTCTCGCTTGTAAGAACGATTCTTCTAGATTTCAGTTGACAGTACAGGTGTTTTCAAAAAAGTTAGAAGTAAAAATACTGAAATCAAGCACATTTCCTCTTTATTTTTTCGTTCTCTTGAACTTGAAAACTGGAGAAATATTCCAGTATTTGTATTTCTCTGTATTTTAATAATCTCTTTCATAACATTAAAATATAATTGTTATTTGATTTACCCATATGTATCATTAACCCTTGCAAATTATCGTATGTCACGCTTGCATTTAAAATCAAACTAAGCAGACTTTGAGCTGCAAAAAAAAACGCTAGCCATAATTATAATTTAGATAATTAATATTCCATGACAATAAGGCAGAGACTGGTTTTTTCCATTTAATATGATAAGGACAACAAATCAATAGCAAAGTATTTAATATATTTATACCTCGTCCACAGCTCCTGTCACAAGTGAATTTCAAGCAGGACACGGCTGTCACTCGCCGCTTAAAGAAGATCCTGTGGTACATTAGTATATCTCGCAATGCTTTGGTCGTCTTTTTCACGGGCCTCATAGTTTTCATTTGGGTGAAGAAGAGCTCCATTGAGGCGGTGCCCTTTGCCCTTTCGGCCAAGGTCTCCTCGGCCATGCCCACGATCAAGTTGCCGCCCTTTGCCTTTGAGTATCAAAACCGCACTTATGTGTTCACGGATATTCTGCATGAGCTGGGCAGCGGAATTGTGGTGGTGCCAATTGTGGCTGTGCTGGCCAATGTGGCCATTGCCAAGGCCTTCGGTGCGTATGAGTGATATTTGGTTAGCCTCTCTTTGTTCTGATTTTTACCCCCCTTTTTAGTTAAGGATGGCAATCTGGATGCCTCGCAGGAGATGCTCACTTTGGGCCTTTGCAACATTGCCGGCTCCTTCTTCAGTGCCATGCCCACCTGCGGAGCCTTCACCCGTTCGGCGGTGAGTCAGGCCTCGGGAGTAAGGACACCCATGGCTGGCATCTACACGGGATTAATAGTGCTGTCCGCTTTGAGCATCCTTACACCCTACTTCCAGTACATCCCAAAGGCTTCGCTGTCCGCTGTTCTCATAGCAGCGGTTATCTTTATGGTGGGTACTTCTAAGATAAATATATTTCAGAAATATTTATTAATATTCTTTTATGAATAGATCGATCTGGCTCCTGTGAAAGAGCTTTGGCAGACGAACAAAAAGGACTTCTTCAGCTGGGTGGGCAGCTTCATCATCTGTTTGGTGGCCGGCGTGGAGTTGGGTCTGCTTTTCGGAATCGTTTTAAGCATGGTGTTTATTCTACTGCGCCTGGGAAATCCCAAATTTGAAGTTACCTTAAAGCAGGTAGATATGATTTTAAATCCTAAAAAATTATATAAATTATTGAATAATTATTTATTTCTTTTCAGCATGAATCCACATACTATGTGCACATTGTGCCCCAGTCGGATGTTTATTACACTGGCGTGGATGCTTTGAGGAATGAGCTTAGACAGGCCTGTAGACTCTATCAGAATGATTTTCCAGTCGTGCTCGATTGCACACGATTCATGCAATTCGATGCCACCTTCAGTGAAATGCTGATTTCGGTGGCCAAGGAGATGGGCTCGCACGATGTCCTGCTGATCCTGCAGAACATGAGCTTGAAAGTGCAGCAGATGCTGCCTGTGATGGCGAATGTGCGCTTCTGCCAGGAGGACAGCCAGCTGGCGAGTCATCTGCAGGTGGAAAAGGAAGCACCTCTGCTGGAGGCCAAACTGTAATCTAGTTGATATCTGTTTGATCCGGTTATGAACGACGGACGTCAGAAGATTTATCTCCTCACCTGTTAAGCCGCTTGACGTTCGCACGCAAATTGCGTAATTAAGCAGCAGCGGCCGCAGTTAGTTAACTACTTTAGATTTAGGTGTTTAGTTAGCGACTCTTTGTAAATACTTATATGCATTATTAAAATACAGTACTCTTCTACGAATATATCAAGATAACCGAGGCGAAAGTATTCTGATAAACAGCTGCCGTAAGAGCCCATAAAGAACGCCTCGTGCCGCTGAACAGATACAGAGATACGCGGGCATACGTGTCGTATGAGTAATGCACATCTGAAAAACCGCTACTAATTAAAGTAATTGAAATGCCGGTTCTTTTTTCTTTGAAATTGTTGTTTAATTATTATTTTTTTTCGCTTTTCTCGTTCAATAAGGAAATTATAATTTATAGAAAAAGTATAATAATACAGTATAACAATTTAGTTGGTTTTCATTTGTTTTCTTTTTTATCCATTTTCATATTGCATAGTACTCTTTGCCATTATCATTGTTTTTGCCAGTGTGTTATTTTGTTTGTTTTTTTATGGGATTTTAATTTCAATTATTCTATATTGTTCGCTTTGTTTCCGAGGAAATAAACTGTTGTATACTTGTATAGGTGTGTGTCTAGTAAATGATTATAGAGTTGTGTGTTAGTGTGTTTCTGTGTCTGCTTTCTGTGTGTATTTCCGGTCTGTCCCCGTAAACCGGAAACGAGATATATCTAAACCGGAAACGGGAACTTTGCGGCTTCGGTGGAGGCCGAAGTCAGGCTTGTAGATTGTAATTGTCTATCCGATGTGGCTGAATAATACAGTGACTTGATTGTAAGATTTAAATCATTTACGTGGGAAAAGTTAACGCTCGTTTCGAATTCGGTAAGTTCACCTCATCTCATCTCTACTATCCCTGCCCCGTCTACTTATTTGCCAGTTTACAATTTACAGTGTTCGGTTTCTTGTTGCAGTGTATCTATGTAAGTGTGTGTCTAAAGTAATCGTTCGCTCACAATTATTCTTGTTTTTGCCGGCCAAGCACATGTACATATGCAACTCTATGCGCTCTTTAAATATGCCTTGTTTAATATATTTGTTTGGTAAATTTTGTCATTAATATATTTTATTTTTATACTTTCCATTTCTTGAATGTTTGTATTTTCGTAAAGCAAGAGGTACGCGATGTATTTGTTTTTGTGTATGCTGAGTGTTTTTTGTTTTTTTTTTCTGAGGGCTGAGTGAAAGCAATTTTCAAACATTAGGAAACACTTGACTGTTTTGCTTCTGTTCCGTTCTCAAAACCGGAGATAACCAGAGATAAAAGCAAAGTTCCCCGAGAGAGAGAGCGAGGAACAGAAGTAGTCGTATGCGGCGTATAACTATCGGTAATTGGTAGTTGGTAATTGGTAATTGATAGTTGGTAATTGGTAGTATTAAAATAACGATCGAAAGATAGTTGGGTAGGGTGTCTTTGGACAGCGATAGGAAGTAGATAGCAGGGGGCGGCTTAAGTTGCTAGAGAAGGTGTGAAAAACGTCTCCTTGCTTTGAATTTAGTGAACATGTCTCCTGGGTCGTCTAATGCTACGATCTTTTATCTTGTGCTTAGTACATTATATTTTGTATTTGCCATTTGGGAATCCCATTATATGTATGTAGGAGTAGATCTCTCTTGGTCTTTGGTTTGCTTTAAGTTACACTGATATTTATCGCATATGGCTTCTATGGACATCAAACACTGAAAAAGTGGGGCGTAGAATAGAAGTTCTTGAGTCGAGCAGTCGAAGGATGGGTTGTTTTTTGGGATGGGGGCTCTTCAGATTTGGCTTCGATTATCACTGGATTGGAAAGAAGGGGGCTGGGATGGTGGTTTTGGGATTTAGAATGTCATATCTTCTTGTGCTGGACTGGAAGTCAAGGTCGCCTTGTCTTGGAAATGCGCCCGATTGGAGGTTGGCTTGAATGCGAAATCGTATTTAGTATATGCGAATATATGTAAATATGTACCATATCGATTTATTTATTTACTTTAATGTATGTATCTTTCATCCGCCTGTCTGACATTGCTCAACATTCGGTTGTGTTTTTTTGATTTATAAATGTAATTTTAGTGTATCTCAATTTAGTTTTCAATATACTTTAAATATATACATATAATATATGTATGTTTATGTTTGGTTTAGTTTACCTTATGTGTTTGCTTTATCTTCTCTTCTCTTTCCTCCTTCTTTTCTCCTTCATTTTTGGTTTTTATTTATAAACTGGTCAGCAACAGTAGCAAATTTAACAATGTGCGTTAACAAATAATTGTAAATATAATGTATGTATATAATATATTTCTCCTCCCTTACTTGTATTTTGTATTTGTATTCTTGTATAATATATGTGTGTGTTCAGTATCTATGTGTCTGTATGTGTGAGTCTGGTATTATAGAGCTTTATCCTTTTTTTTTGTTAATGGGGCTAGTGTTAGTGGAATCTTTGTCTTTATCGAGTTGCAGTCACCTAAACCGGCAGGCAATTTGTTAAATAATTTTACAACAATTTATCTGGGCTTTTCTCTCGGTTCCAACTGTGAGGCCGTTGCTGCTGCTGTTGTGTCGGTCACTCATAATATTTCTATCAATTTAATTAATAAAAAATATTACCATTAGTACTATTAGTCATATCATATCATATCATATTCAACAACAACAACAACACAGCGGACCGGGTTTCAAAATGGGCTTTCCTTTTTTTAACTTTAGCATTTCTTGGTTTGTCTGTCATCTGTGTTTTTTTTTGGTTTCTGGTTTTTTATATATATATTAGCTTAGTAATCGTAATCAATAGCAATAATCATAATCATAATAGTAATAATAAGTCTAATCTACGAATAATATAACAGGACCCTATAGAATGACCGGGGTTATTTGCCAAAGCCGAACCCGAATTTTCCGAATAGATCTTTGCCTTTCGATAGGACATCGCCGCCGGGCGCCGCCGCAGCGATGCCCTTGAGCCCGCCGAGCAGACCGGCGCCCGGTCCTTGAGGCGGAGCCTGGGCTTGCGGTGGCACTTGTTGTTGCTGCTGTTGCATTCCGGGTTGCATGCCGGGTTGCATGCCGGGTTGCTGCTGCATTCCGGGCTGCTGCATCCCCTGCTGCTGCTGCATCCCCACCCCCTGCATTCCCTGCACTCCCTGCATTCCCGGCTGCTGGGCACCGAAGGCGTTTGCTTGTTGCTGCACTGGCTGCACACCACCTTGTGGTTGCATTGGATCCGTCTTGGGCGGTTGCTTCGACCCAAATAGACCACCGGTGGCAGCCGACGTAGCACCAGAGAGCAGGCTAGTTGCGCCGGAGAAGAGTCCGCCCGTTGGGGCCTGTGTCGTCACCGGCGGCTGCTGCTGACCCATCTGCTGCTGACCCATCTGCTGACCCATCTGTCCCATTTGACCCATCTGTCCCATCTGCTGACCCATCGTCGGCTGCTGCTGCTGCTGACCCATCATTCCAGGTTGTCCCATTTGCTGCTGTTGCTGCTGCTGCTGCTGCTGCTGCTGACCATATTGCTGCTGCTGTTGGAGTTGCTGCTGCTGCTGCTGCTGTTGCTGCTGCAGGCCGACATTACCAACGCGACCGATCATCCCCTGCAAGGTGTTGGTTGGTCCAAGGACCACAAAATGAATGTTAGTGGGACTTCCAATCAGGCAGCGATCGCATTAGAAACGAATGGCAAACTAGTTTGTTAAGTATATATATGGTACGTATAGTTATGAGGGGGTTTTCTTAATATTTTCATGGATTTTTCAATGCTCTCTCAAGAATGTTTCGTTAGCCGGGGTAGTTGGTTAGTTTAGCGAGGTCCTCGAGCATTTGTCGATGGATTTGGTTGTGTTAGTACTTAGTGGTAATGGCAGCTACGTTCGTTTAACTACGAAAAAGAGAAAGGCTAGTCAAAAACCGAATCCTCGCTAGATGAAACACAGTGCTCAGCCTGGACTCAATCAATGAGCTCCGCAATATCCTTCGACTCTCTTTCAGGGAGCGAAGAAATCGGGAGCCTTGATCTTCAAGGTCTCAATTAAAACGAGTAACAGTAGCATTACGTGATTTGATCATTTATAGTTTAAACTTTATACACATCCTTTTTGGTTTGGAACGAAACGAACAAAATATATGTAGAACTAGCAACGTTTCTCAATTATTTTGTCAACTGAAAAACGAAAACGGGCCTAGGGCCAAAGGAGAAACAGGAAATTAGCATGGCAAAAATAAGGGATTTCAAAAAGATACGCATTCTGAACAAAAATTTGTATTTTTCAGACAGTGCGGGAGGACTCGCGACTCTTTTGGACCGGACTTCTAAACGTTGTTCTAAGGCTCTAGTTTTATTTACACTACCTTGATGAAATGTCGAAGGTTGTGTTCAGTTTGGTTTTGTGAACGTGTCTAGGCAATCAGTGAAATCATAAATAATACTTATCATCCGAAATGAGTTCGTGTCGATGAGCCAAACAAACAAAATTAAATTCATTTGTTTTGCCATTTGTTTGATCATTGTTTAAAGTAAAAGCTAAATGCAAATCTATTGAGGAAATCATACAGGGCGAAAGGTGAGCCAGAGGAAATCATATGAGGGAAATGTCGATAGAAATCAAATACAGTTTGGGTTAAAACTGAGGCGGGGATAAAAACCGAAAAGCTGACGAAACGAAAAACTCAAGGAATTACACATACAGTGAATCACATAGAAATTTGTACACATTACATCCAATATTCCATATAGTAGTAGTAGCAATTAATTAATATAATTAGTAGCGTATACCAGTAAGAAAACAAAAATGTATTCATATATAGATATATATATATATATATTTATGGGTAGTATGTATCGCGTCTTATCAGCAATACGTTTACTTGAGTGTGTATTTTGTATCTGGTATTTGGCGATTCTAAGATAAGGAGTTTCGGCTACTGTGTGAATAGATTTGTACACATTTGGTCAGTTTTTATCTCATTTTCCGGAATTCGTTTTTGTTTGCTCTCCAAGCTAATTTAGAAGCAATAATATTTAGCATCAGAAGAAGTAACTTGGATATTATAAAGCTGGTTTATCTGATATTATATAGATAGTTTTTTTTATAGAAATATTTTAGTATTTTTACCCTTCTATTAGCTTAGATCGAGCTAAAAAGTTTAGGAAGTCTGTAAGCTGAGTAAAATTGGAAAGTAACTAAAATCGTATCAACAAAAATAAAAAGCAGTGAAACAGTTAGAAAAAATGATATATAAAATGTATGGAAATCAAGTGAGTAACAAACTTAGGAGAAATCGATGTAAATGATTGTTGCTGTGGAAATCGTTGCTGATATTTTTTCAAGATCCTTGCAATATTTTATATACAGACTATACACACATACGATGCGATCGGTTGATGAGCTATTTTCTGCAGTATATTACACCAACATGAAGTGCTCAACGATCTTGGGATATATATCTTTACACGGACGAGCCTCTTGCTGTTTTTGGTTTAAATGTTTGTATTTATAATGTCGCTGTTTTGTCTTTGGATGTTAACTACAAGATAAACATGTTGCTAGCTATACATATGTACTATAGATATATATATATATAGGTATATATAAATCGGTTGATTGATATCGTTAATTGGCATGTTCAAGTACTGTACTGTAAGCGTTTGAATCGGGTTTGGAATGAGTTACATATATAGACATGGTGAGATAGGAAGTAAGCTATAGACATAGAGAGAGATAGAGAAAAGAGGACGGAACAATGGACGATCGAGAGAGAGAGAGTGAGAAAGAGACCGCACGACACAGCTGGCGTGTGTGCGAGAAAGCGATAGCAGTATGTCGTAGGAGAGAGATGGCGTGTTCCTCTTCTGTCTGAGTGTCGGGATAATACGTTGCTTCCGTTTCCGGTTTCTTTCTAATGGGTTATTTTGTTTTTTTAACTGTTTGGCTTGGCCGAGAATCGGAACCGAAAAGTGACAGTAATGAGTGACAGAGATAGCAAGTGAAGTTATACATAGGTAAAGGTACAGGTGGCATATAGGGATAGGTAACTGTTGTTGTAGTAGTAGTTTGTAACTGTTTTGTAGCAATAATAATATGGTAGTAGGTTTAGTTTTTAGTTTTTGAGGTATTAGGTGAACAGTTGTGGTTACATTTGGCGTATTCTTAACTCTTTTCTTTAGATTAGCTTTAGCATTTATTTTCACAAACAAACAACTGAAAATATTGTATATCTTTTTTCGTTCTTTTCATACGTTCGATATATCAAAACAAAAGGAAACAAAAGAGAAAGAGTATTTACCTGCGTTTGGTGATCGGGGGCAGGATGGCCCGTGTTGTCTAACAGTGTAGGGGAAGCAGGGCGAGCATCTATAGCAACGAATATAACATAAAGACTTCACATTTACCACAGCAGACCATTACAAAAAATTATTTGAAAGAAGTTGTAGTAGTCAAAACGGAAAATATTGTAATCGAAACTTAAAAAAAGTTAAACTAAGGCTTTCGAAAAAGAAATGAAAAACCAATCGAAGTATTGAATTTATTCGCGCACATTTTGCAGATAGTTCGGAGAAAGCTGCCTGTTCAGAAACTGTGATTAATGTTGGTTGGTTGGAAAGATTGGATTGAATTGGATTGGATACATATATATATATTTACTCGTCTCCGCGCGGGTGGGGTTAATCAAATCAAATCGTTGTTCTATATAATTCACCGCAGTTCACGAACAAATCAATGGACAACTCAAAATGAAGGGGTTAAAGAAAAACCAAGGGTCTCACTGTACTTCCAAATATAATACGGGCTTTTCGAAAATGTTATGTTTGAATTTTTTTTTTGGTTGCGCAAAGACATAATTGAAACGAGAGAAAGAGGCGCCAAAGGGTCAAAGATCAAAGATCGGATTAGTAAAATGTGATAAAAGACAGAAAGAGTTTAGTTAAATGATTGCATTTTTGATTTGATTGTGGTTATTATTGGTCCAGACGTAAGTAGATTAGAATTGTATTAAATATTACCTTCTTCGCTTTGGCTAACGAAATATAGCCCTATTCGAATACCCCGATTGGGATCTTCCCGGGGTCTCTGAATTATGTTCAGATGATTTCGTTTCTTTGGTTGCATTTGCACAAGCTTTTTCGTATGCAGTTTACAGGATATTTTAGATAAGATATAAATTATATGTATGTAGCATTTGGACGGGCACTTTATCGGCTTAGTACATATGGCATTGTATATAAGTTATATGGAAATATAAGTAGTTATTAAAATTTAAGTCAAGTATTTTACAATATAAAATGTACATTAGATACAGAAAAATACTGCTCGTATTTATTTGAGAATTATATAAGCTATATTTTTTGGATTTGGATTTTGATTTTTGGTGCTTGGAGCCCTTGCTGATGCTGTTGTTGTTTTTGTTGTTATATTTTTGAACAGAAATTAACAAATATCAAATATATATCGAAGAAGCTAATTGGCAAACAAACAAGACCAACATTCAGAAAACCAGAAAAGGAAAGAAGTCAACGAAAAAAGGAACAGAAAAGTATCCAAAAATCAACGAGAGGAAACAACGCTAAAAGAAATATTTGATTCGAAAAGCAGATACTCGTACTCGTTTAACGTTATTTTGGGGGTGGGTTTGGGGGGTCTATTATTTATTTGGGGTGGTTCGGAATTCCGGGGCTTAGGGACCATACTGCTGTACTCGTAGTTCCCTAGGATCTGTCCACCAACTAATCTCTGGCTCCGTCTCCATCATCAAGGCGTTCTGGGTGACTTTTCACATTAGCATTACTTCATCTTCTTTTCTTGCATTTTTTTTTGTACAAGGCACATTCAGAGGTTCAGACTTGGTGATCTATGGCTCGGTGGTGATCAACTAGGCAATCAATATCAATTCATTCGGCAATCAGGTGCAAGTAATTCGTATCGTTAAGGCAAACAATTGCTTCGCTAAAAACCAAATCAAAACAAGTCAACCAAAATGAAAACCAAACTGTTTTTTTGTTTTCAAAGATACTTTAGTTGAGTAACATGCAAGAGACCATCTAGAATTTTACACGTCTAGAAAATGGCACGCAAGACAAGGAGAGACAGGTTACCAGAAAGAAGAAAGGATAGTAAAATCAAAAAGAGTTGGTACAGACAAGTTAAAGAAAGCTAAGTGAAAGAGTTATGTACAGAGGTTATAAAGGCGATTTGGGAAATGAGCATGATTTAATGGATTAATCAGAATTTCTGATTTCAGGATGATTACATGATTGATCGAATGGTGATGCTACAATGCCTGGGAAATATTATGTTATATTGTGTGTGTACAACAACAAGAACAACAACTATCTATTGTATATTTTTATTGGATTAGAATTATATCATTGGAGTCCAAACGAAAATCGTACAAAACAAGAAGGAAATATTTATATAGGTATATATATAAAAGTTGGAAATATCGAACTGATTGGTGCTGGAAATTATTTAATTTGTACATCAACAAAAATCGCATTTAATATTAAACAGTAAGAAAAAAAATCGGGAGAAAAGAGTTGTACAAAAGTTCGCTCGGAATCGTAATGGAAATCAAATTAGCGGCGTTCAAAATCAGAAATTGTATTCAACTTGTAACTGTTTTGTATCACTTGAAATTTTTGCGATAGAGAGTTAAGACAGGAAGAGAGAAGGAGTGAAAATATTCTCTGTGTTCGCTGATTTGTAATATATATCGTTTTTTTGGGGGGAGAACTGAAAACGAAAACGAAAAACATTTGGGGGGTTTCGGAACAGAAATGGATTGCTATAGTAGTATATAGTATATATTATCCCGCTGGTGGAATTGTTTATGTAGTCTGGAAGAACCTGCATAGTTATTCATCTTATAAAGTGCTTTCGAGATTAAAGTACATGTTTTGTATTATTTTGTAGTATTGGCTTTCAGATTTTTTTTTTTTATTTTTTTTTAATTTTTTGAAAACGAATCAACCGAAAAGTTAAACCGAAAACGTTAAAAAGAAACTGTTTATAAGCCCGTAATATATATGTAATAGTTGTTCGAATCGGTTTTCAGTATCAATCGATCACTGGTTAATTCGTATTCAAATGGAACGCAAAAGAAACGAAAGAGTAAATGTAAACGGAAAAGGCGAAAGTCCATTTTGGCATCTCGATCTGAGTGATCTGCACAAAGCCTACTTACTTTTGCCCGGCTGGCCGCGCCCGCCCATTCCGGGCATCATGTTGTCGCGTGGCGGGGGCGGCGGACCCCTCGCTCCTGGCCCCTGACCCCTGCCCCTCTGGCTCAGCCCGCCTCTGCCGGCCACTCCGCCCGGCCCCATCTGGTTGTTGTACTGGTCGGGCGCGTCCGCCAGGAAGTTCGACGGCACCAGGCCCCTCACGCCGTCCAGCTCGCCCATGTAGAAACCGTCTTCATCCATATCACCGTAAACGAGTATGATTTCGCCCGTCTTGAAACACAATTCCACCTGCTGTAAGTGGATATGGAAGTAAGGGAAATTAATATTGAATATTATCCATTTTTAATTATTAATTTAATAATTGCTTAATTAAGCCTAACCAGTGTACTAGAATATCAATCGAAAATAGCTTTAAATGGTTAATTTCCTTAAGCTTTGAGTTGTAGGTTTAATTACTACGAAAATAAGAAAAACGATATAGTCCAGAACCTCGACTATCAGATACCCGTTACTAAAGTAACGGAAGTGCGAGGAAGATGGAGATATACAAGCAACTGCTTGCACTGCTTGCACGCTATCAACCAAGCGGGCATTACTTTATTTCCTCATAACTTGTTAATTAATGGTCCAATTTTAAAATTTCTTCAAACTTTGAATTATAAATTTAATTACGATTAAAATAATATGAACTACTTAGACGGTTTTAAGTTTAAGAAAGCCCAAATACGATTTTACAGATGATCTTATTTTTAGTATATACTAATGTTCTAATTTAAATGTCTTCTAGCCATAATTAAGAGCTTAGTTCCTTGATTTTGGATAATGGCCCTCGACTCACTTCATTCGCCTTGGGGGCCAAGACATGTTGACTAAAACCTGGCAGTAAGTTGCCCAGTAGACCACCCATTAGACCACTGCCCGCCTGACTTTCCCGCCGCTTAAGAGGGCAATTCAAAATATAACAAAACATATCTGAAATTTAGTAGAACTCACCTCGGCATCCACATTGGGACTCAACTCCTGGGGATCGTAGTCGTAGAGCGCGATCATCCGCTTCACCGGCATATTGGCATAGATGTCGCCCCACCGATCGCGACTGACATTGCGCATACTTTGCTGCGGAGCTCCCTGGCCGGGCATCACCTGGGCAGTGCCGCCTACGCCGACGCCCACTTGACCTTGACCTTGGCCCATTTGACCGGGCATCTGGCCACCGGCCGTCATCGAGGCAGTGGTGTCCTCCACCTCGGAGACCATGTTGTGCGGCACATAGCCACGGCGACCACGCAGTTCGCCCCAGTAGAAGCCATCCGCATCCTTATCACCAAATACCTATGGGGAACATCCCGAAAATTCCAGTATTAGTAAGATATACTATATAATAATCAGACATAAGTGATTATTGTAGTTGGCAAGTGTGTATTGAGTGCATAACGCTAACTTAACGAGTATTTATGGAACTATTAGAAGAGAGAACAACGTCTACAAAGTGGATATAGAGTACGGTTTGGTTAGTTATTGGGTTTATCAGGGGCTTACTCCCAAATGAGTTCTGATTCTGATTCTGAATGTGTGTAAAAGGTGTTTGAGTGTAAAGAGTTTGAGTTTCGGGGGCGAAGGAAAAACATGCACTGATTCATTCAATTAGCGCAACAAGCAAGCGCAGCCAATAGTTCTGGACATCAATTTGCATCTTCGATTGGGCTTTCGGATCTGATCGGATCGAAAGATCGGGGCTCACCAGATCATCTCTGCAAGATTACCGCTGGACTCTGCTGGTCTGAAAAGTGTCTTTGGTCTTTTGTTCTTGGTGGTTCTGTGTACGGATAACTGGGTGTTTTTTCGGAGATATTTTCGGGGGGCTCTGGGGGCTCTTACCTTGATCGTGTCGCCCTCCTGGAAGGGCAGCTCTTCGTCGCAGCCATCGGGATTGGGACTCATCGTCGAGGGGTCGTAGTCGAACATGGCCACAAAGTAGCGGGGTTTCTTCTGGGCCCCGGGCATCTGTCCCGGTTGTCCGGGCTGACCCGCCTGTCCCGGCTGTCCTAGTTGTCCTGGCTGTCCCGGCTGCTGGCCGGGCATCATCTGACCCTGCTGTTGGTTGAGCGGTCCTCGTGGTCCCATCATCTGGCCAGGCATTTGACCAGGCATTTGACCGGGCATTTGACCGGGCATTTGACCAGGCATTTGTCCAGGCATTTGACCAGGCATTTGACCCGGCATCTGACCAGGCATTTGACCAGGCATTTGTCCAGGCATTTGACCCGGCATTTGACCAGGCATCTGACCAGGCATTTGACCCTGCATCTGACCCTGCATCTGCCCTTGCATTTGACCCTGCATCTGCTGGCCCTGCATGTTTAGCTGGCCAGGAACTGGTCCTCGAAAGCGTGGTCCTCCCATGGGACCCTGTTGGCCGTAGGGTTGCTGCTGCTGCTGCTGCTGGGGTCCCTGGGCCCTTCCCGGAATCGGAACCATGCCCCTTTGCGTTCCCGGTTGCCCTGGTTGATTGTAGCCCTGTATTTGTGTGTCGTCGACGAGCGCCGGAATTTGAATCAATTTGAATGAATTTAAAATTTTGTTAGCTTTTGGTTTTTGGTTTGTTTTTTTTTTTTTTTGGTATTGCAATCATTAATTTGTACTCTGTTTTTCATTCACATTGTCTTTAGAGAGGTTTTCAAGGCGTCTGCATTTAGCTGGTTCGCTTTTAGAGTTTTCTCTTCAGACAACTAAGGAAGTACGAAAGCTGTATGTGTATGTCTATGTTTAGTGTGTGTGAGTGTGTGTGTCAATGGAGCATTACGAGCTAAATACATATATATATATATAGGAACTGAAAAGCCAAAGATCTATAGCTGAAAGTCGATAGTACGAAGCTATACGAGTATGTACGAGTACTGAGGGGTTAGGATGTTTGACGGTAGTAAGAAAGCACGGGTTCGAGTATACAAAGTATCTATGTGGGTGGCTTTAGTGGTATCTTCTAGTGTTTGGGTGTTTACACATATGTATTTACATATGTATAGTTCTTTACAGAGATTTCAAGACTTACAAAGAATTTAATCAGCAATTCTGCAAGGGATTGCCTAAGCATTGGGTCAAAATTAAAGTAGTAGTAGTTCTTCCTTCTAAGTTTCACTTATCGTAGGATCAGAAGAAGCCATGCACTTTTAAACCCCTAATGAAATACTTGCTTTCCAATCTTGAATACTTTTTGTGGTACTTACAGGTTAGCCGAAATATTCAAATTTAGTTCCCTAAAGGCATACTTAATTACTTGCTAAGGAAACGAATGAGAAAGAAATCTACAAACAACTAAAACGAAATCAAAGTCTGTCAAATACTTCGTTTTGCTTTAATATACAAGCTCAATTTTTTCAGTTTCTAGCCAGTTTTTTAGGCTAAGCGCAATTTCTAGCCAAGCTAACCAAATAAATATATCTAGGATCTAGATACTTGTACGCAAAGTGTTACAGATACTGATAAAGATATATATTACTTATTTCTAGTGTGGTGTGGCGAGGTGTGTAAAATGCGAGAGATGTTGTGGGTAAAACTTACATTCTGGTTCACTTGAGTCTGTGTGGGTTTCGAGAAGAGGCCACCGAGCAGGCCACCTAACAATCCGGAGCCTCCGTCGGGCTGTTTCGAGGTATCGGTTTCGGTATCGAAGTATCGAGGTGTACGGTTTTTGGTTTCATATAATGAAAATGAATATGTACTTGTTTTGTTTAAAATTGTTCGTTGCATTGCTTTTGTTTTCCTTAAGACAATTGCATATTCGGCATTTCCGCTCAATACTTAGTTACAAACTCTAGTTTAGATCTGAACAACTCAACAAAGTTCAAAATCTTATTATTATTATTTGGTAATTGCAATTTGCTGCTGACATGCTAGTTGTGAACTATACTCGAACGAACTGAAAACCCAAAAAAACGGAAGAATAAACTCAAAAGGTTCTAGCAAAAGTGGCATACTCTGGCATATCTCTTTGAATCGAAAATCGAAAATCGAAAGAGAAAAATAATAAAAACAAGGGATTAAAAATAACTTTACATACATACAAGTTCTTTGGGTGAAGGAGAAGGTCTCAATTCAATTGCTTGGGTTCGGTTCTTATCACAAAGATCGGGGACTCAACTGTCTTGCAGTTCTTTGACATGTGAAATTTGTGTGAATTTTGTGCGTTTGTCTCAACAATTTCTCTCAGTGTATGTATATAATAGGTTCATTTGCAAAATAAATCGACCGAAAGTATTAGGATAGTATATATGAAATCAAAGGCAGTCCAAAAGATATTGGAGGATAAACAGAGATAGAAAAGATGTAAGGAAAAGGTAAATGTTAAAGTAAATGAAGGTCAACATTGAATATTGAACATTGAACTCTTAAAGAGAAAGTTATAGAGAGAAGTTGGAGGTTCGGAAATGAACTGATATCGATGCAAAATGGTTAAAAGTGATCTCGGGAATTCTCGGATTCAATCTTGGTTTCGATGGTGCGCGGGTTTTACAAGCAATGGGTATTGGGTATCAATTTGAATGGGTTTTCCTTTGTGTGACTAGCATTCGGATGGGTAGAATATAAGTATATGTGGGAGTTTACACGAGAATAACTTATGTACATTCTTCGATGGTGTGTTGGCTTCAAGAGTTTGAGATACAATAGAATTTAGAGAAGAGTTCTTGGCCAATTCGAAATGATAAAACGAAACGATAACGAGTTCACAGAACATTATTTACAGTGTACGCATGGTCGGCGGACTCCAAGGCGTCGCCACTTGCGCCGGAAACTCACCTGGTGACCCGGCTGACCAGGCTGAGGCTGCATTCCCTGCTGCTGCTGCTGCTGCATCTGGTTGGGATCGTACTGCCCATGGTCCTGCTGACCCATCATGTGCTGACCCGGTTGACCCGGCTGCCCCGGCATCCCACCCATCTGCTGCTGCATCCCGTGAGGTCCTTGGGGCAACTGCGGACCCATGCCCATCTGGTTGGGAACCCTTCGGGCGACGGCATTGCGCACGGTATCTGTGGAGGAACAGGTATCACAAATAGTATTAGTTTTAGTTTACAAAATTGAAAACAATGAATATTTTCTTAGAAAAAATCATATCCAATACAAATAGATCACTTAAGTATCCACATTGTTTAAAAAAAATAAGAACACGAATTCTTTAGAGCAAATCTGCAAATCACGTACTATGTATATAAAAACGGAAACGAATAAAACATCCAATATTTATGAGATCAACTTTTTTGGCGATAAGAAAATTGACTCATTGGACAACATTTTAAAGCTGCTGGCCTACACAGACTTTATTTGTTAACTGATAAGATAATCCTCAATTCTACATATATTTCGGCTATTCGACTGATCGGGGATGCCCACGATAGCTGATATCGGTAATCAACCTGTGCGCTTTGGCTATGCAATCAAGGCGTCGATAAGACATTTACTTAGTGCGGTTTCGGCAGGCGAAAGGTTAAGACTAAAGCGAGCGGAGTAAGTATGATAAAAAATCATAATTGATACTATTAATTAAATCAGCGATTGCTAGCAGAAGCGGTGGGCTGCGACTGCGCTCTTCACACACATAGAATAGAACAGCGACTGATACTGACACTTCGAAAAGATTCGCAAAACAAATAAATTTAATTAAATTCAAGGTATACATAGATTGGGGTGGGTCGATTTGGAGGTCAACAAATCGTAGGGGTATTCTATAGACAATTCTAAGCAACATTGCCAAAGAAACTATGACTTGGAAACCACGTTTGTCATATATAGCTTATTTTGTTGTGTTTACTTTTATAAATTCTAACAGTGTTTTCATTGAACTATTCTTTATTGATAAATTAGAGAGAGATGTGTGAGGTCGCATGTCAGTTTTTGATTTGATAAGTACTTTTCCAAAAATATTTCTGAACCTCTCTCACTATCAGATATAAATTTGTGTAAAAAATTAGATTTTTTAGCACGTGCAATGGAATACGAGCACCTTTTAATAAGTTAAAAAGTTCATTGTTACTTCCAGTTGATAAAAAAGGGACTTAGATAAGAGTCACCGGAGCGGATGTCACCAAAAGAACTGATAGCTCCAGCACAATGGGTCCGATTCACCAAATGGTTAAAAATTGTTCGTTTGCGAATTCAGTGTGCAAGTGAACTCCAAGTGATGACAGCCTCATTCCATCCGTTCCTTAAATGGGTTTTCTTCTGCCTAATAGCCATAATAGTGATTCTCAGTCTTTCAACGCGAGATGAAAATACTCAATATAGGACAATTAACGAAGAGTCCAGAGCTTCTGAAGCTTTGGAAGTGGAAGGATCAGCTAGTTATATAGCTAATATCCTTCCTGTGAAAGAGGAAGCCTTACCTTTTTTCTTTGTGGACACAGCCAAGTGCAAGATTCCCTATGTGGATCCCTTCGAATCGGATGCCATGGCCATTTACCATCCCGAACATTTTGAGACCTGCTCCAACGAAACTGCTCTGGTGACCCCGATCTATGACATCAGTCGACAGCGTTATGTGTTGATGATCAATGAAACGCTGGCCTCTAGCATTATGAACTCTAACGAGGGGGAATACAACTGCTATTATCAGGAGATAACACGCGAGCAAGAGCACGACAGCTACGATAAGTAAAGTACCTAGTGCCTAGTGACATTTCGATATCTCTTGAGTTAAATAGAATTCGTGGAATCACACCTAATTACTCATTCGGTCTTTATAGGGTGCAGCGAAAATACTTCACGCAGTACTACGAGGTGCCGCTTCATGTTCAGGGCCTCATCTTGGCCTGTCATCGTCTTGGCAACGAGTCGGATATTCTGCAGAGCGATGCCTATACCCTCATCCAATATAAGCCACCTCCGGAGGGACTTTCCCTGGAACCGTCCAAACGGAAGCCAAGCGTCCTAATGTTCGGCATAGACAGCCTGTCGCGGATTAATCTACGTCGAACCATGCCAAAAGTTCATAGCTTTCTCAAGAGAGACGGATGGTTTGAGCTGCAGGGATACAATAAGGTGAGTGAACTCTCCACTGAAAGAATTTTTGAGTTCTCATCTTGAAAATGAATTGAAAAAGTTTACAATGTGCTTTAATCAAGTTGAGTTGACGGTATTTCCAACAGGACCAAACGATTCTGATATTGAGAACATTTAACTCAAAATGAGAACATTTGTGCTTGCACGGTTTTCAAGAAGAAATGTTCTCAATTCAAGAACAATTAGCTTAAAAATATTTTCAATATGCTTGAATCAAGTTGAGTTAGCGGTATTTCCAACAACACCAAACGATTCTGATATTGTGAACATTTAACTCAAAAAGAGAAAATTCGGTCTTGCACGGTTTTCAAGAAGAAATGTTCTCAATTCAAGAATATTTCCCTCTTTGTCGGTTTAGTACTCTTAATTGAAACCTTTTTTCTATGCAGATTGGCGACAACACCTTTCCCAACCTTCTCGCCCTTTTGACTGGCTACAATCCAGACTCGGCCTTGGAGAATGTCTGCGACTGGCACGAGAAGAACTGCCTGGACAGGACTCCCTTTATATGGCAGCACTTTCGGAATGCCGGCTATCTGACCGCGTATGCCGAAGATGAGACTGGCATAAACACATTCAACTACTTTAAGCCCGGCTTTCGGGAGCAACCCACCGACTTTTACCTCCGGCCCTTCCAGAAGGCCTTTGAATCGGGTATGAACACCTGGAAATGCCATGACTGCTCGATGAGGTACTGCATCGGGCGACGGATCACTAGTAGCTATGCCTACGATATGGCCAGAGATTTTGCCCGACGCTTCGTGGATGAGCGTCCCATTTGGGGTCTCTTCTGGTCGAATAGCTTCAGTCACGACAGCTTCCAGATGCCCTCGAAAATGGAGGACTATGTGCTGCAGTATCTTCTAGACTTCCAGGCTGATGGAGTGTTCGACCAGAGTATTATGATATTCCTCTCTGATCATGGAACTCGTTTTGGTAAGCTGACGTCCCTGAAAAGTGGGTTTCTGGAGGAGCGACTTCCCTCGATGTTTATCTACTTGCCACCCTGGTTTCGAGATCAATATCCCGAATATGCAAGTGCCCTGCAGTTGAATCAGAACCGCCTGACCTCAAACTACGATCTGCACAACACACTGAAGCACATCATCGAACTGGGTAATTCTATAGATGATTTTAAGCTAACCAAATCTCCCGACTGTCCCAAATGCCAGTCCGTATTTCTTCCCATCGATGAGTCGAGGACGTGTGAGGATGCTGGAATACCTGAACACTACTGCACCTGTGTGCCTTATAAAAGACTCAAGGATGGCTGGGCAAAGCGTATTGCTCCCCAGGTAATCAGTAGAATCAATGAATATTTGGCCGGCAGGAATCTCAGTGGCATTTGCTCGGAGCTAACTCTAAAATACATACACAAGACAGCGATAAAAATCGACCTAGATAAAAATTTCCATGATGAAGTGCCCTTTACAGAGGTGGCCACCTATCGCACCATGTTCAAGGTCAATCAGAACACCGCCGACTTTCAAGCCACCGTTCTATTTAACAACATCACAGGATCTGTAGAAGTCGCGGTGCCCACGATCAGTCGACTCGACAGTTACGCCAAGGTTTCGACATGTGTCGATGACAAAACCGACAAGATGTATTGCATTTGCAAGAGTGATATCTAAGATTAGAATAGGTTTTAACTAGCTTTTTACAGGGTGACTATCTACAAAGTAGATTATACAGGTTTTAGAGAACTATCGCTGCCTAAGCATTGAATTTTGAATGGGAAAATGAATATCTAAACGCTGTTTAAGGAAAGATACCATGGATACGCGAATTCTTTAGATTAAGATGTAATAACATTATTCAATTGGTTTCAACCGATTTTAGATCTACCACTCCACCGATTTGATAAGTTTTGTTAAGATAATATGAAATAAAACATTTTACAAAACTATAACGCGAATTCTTCAGATTATACTTTGAATTTTACTTTAGTTTAATTTACATTTCCTTTAGTTCAAAACGAATTCTTTAGATCAACAATTAACCGAATTTACTTTAGGTAAACGCAAATTCTTTAGACCAATAATAACCTATATTTACAAATTATTTTCAATTGATTTAAGCTCATTACTCACTTGGTATCAAGATGGGCGCACTGTCCGCCGACTGGGAGTCCCTCGATTTGGTGCGGATGGTGACGGCGCGCGGATTGAAGACGCCCAGCTTGCCGATATCGATGAGGGCGTGATCCCCAGTAGGCGAGTTGATGTCGGTGACCTTCTTACCATCGGCGTACACAGCATAGCCGGTTACAGGCCCCGTCGAGGTGGGCCTGTTAACCGGCTGCCATGTCACCAGAATGGTACCGTCCTGCGGGCCGGCCTCCAGCTGGATCTCCTGCGGCGGATCGGGCAGTCCCTTGGTCAAAGTGCGGAAGTCGGCATACGCTCCGGGCGCCTCCTCCTGACCCGGCCGCCCGGTGACTCCTGTCTGGCCCATCGGATTCGAGGCATGTTGGCCCACGGCCCGCAGGTGCTTGGCCCGCACGGTCACCCGGTACTGGGTGCTCGGCGCCAAGCCCGTGATCGTGTGCCTGTACATGCCCGGCTTGACGGTGCGCACCTCCACATTGTTCACACACACCACGTGCTGGTGGTTCGAGTTGGCCGGCAGCCACGAGATGACCGCCGAGGAACACGTTATGTGCGAGGCGCGCACCGCCGAGGGGCCCAGGTGGGCGGTGTCCCGCCCGATGATCATCGTGCAGGCGGCATCCCTAGAGGTCTGCCGGTTCTGGGTCACGCTCCGCACGCTGATGCGGTGCGGCTGTGGGTGGAAATATAACTTGGATTACTTGGTTCTAGGTTGAGTAAATTGGGTGAGAAAAACGTCTTATAAAATCAAGAATAAACTTAAAGGTTGGTTCTTTTGAAAATATCTCAGTCTCTGATTTTATAAAATTAATATGATTAATCTGCTAAGTAATGACATCATATTTTGATTGATCAAGACAAGTTTGAATGGTTTTTTCCAGTAGTAGAATAAAACAGGGTTCGGAAAATAACATATTGGTTTTTCATTTTCCCTTCGACTCGTTAATGTCAGTAATGTAATAAATGTAAAATGTAATTTTCATTTGTGTTAAAAACCCAATGTGTAAAAAACACTTCGTGTTAATAACAAATTGTGTAGAAAACACTAATGAGCTGTGTGTGCTAACAATTATTCTTCACAATTTAACACTTTTGTATTGGACACACATGCCAAAAATTTTGCTCACACTGTAAAATACAATTTTTCACCCTTTTAACATGTGTGTCAATTTCCGAACCCTGGAATCAAATTAAATGATAAATCTTTTAAATAAATTCTCATCATAAGTTTGGATTGATTATTTTATGTAATCAGTTACTAATAAATAGTAGAAAAAAATGTAAAGGTATTACTGGTTAAAAAAAAGGTATGTGAGAATATTTCATTTGATAATTTACGAAGTAACATGCGGAAATGAAAGAAAGTGTGTAAATGGTATTATATGATCCGAATAAATCGCCTAAAAACAAGATGCATTGAGCTTGTTTAAAGACGGTTCATTCGCGATCAAAGGATCAGCTTCAGGTTTGAAGACACAGCTCTCTCGAGAACCTATTCTTGATTTTAAAAGGATCGTGATTCCTTAACCCAAATTAAGAGGCGCTTCTCACCCGCGTGGAGTCGACGCCCTCGATTAGGGCGCGTGTGCGTTCGTTGGCCTTCACGGTGACCTTGAGCACGCCGTCCACGTAGACGTGGTAGCTGTCGATGAGGTTGTAGCCCACTGGCTCCGGCGGCGACCAGCCAATGAGCACGCTCTTGTTCAGCTGCCGTTCCAGCGTCAAGTGCTTGGGTGCTGGAACTGCGGGGAGGAGCAAGAAGTGTGTCATTAGCCAGCTGACTTGAGTTGAGGCTCTAAATGCAGCGGACTGAGTACAAAAGTGCTAGCGATGCCCCAAAGGCATGTGGGTATTGGATTCGATTGGGTTAATCAAAGGATCTAAGTTTTTTGCTCACATATATATGTATTCACATGCCATGCACGGCGTCGCACATTCGAGGATCGCCACAAAAACCAAAAAGATTAAAAACGAAAAGTTTTGGACCGCGAATAGTTACCATTGTCGCTGATGTCGTCCTGGTCGTGCTCCAGATCGGTGTGCGTCTCACTCAAACGGGCCAGATCCTCGTGGGTGTGTGTGAGCAATGGGTTGTGCGGCGGCAAGGAGGGCAGCGATGTGGTGTCGCACTGCATCGAACCATCTTCGGCATCGCGCAGCGTCGACAGCACCGCCTGGTGGAACTCCAGGAGGTCGTCGCCTAGCATAGATACATGGGTGATTATAGGCCAATAGCGTTCTCAGGGATTAAGAGATATAGAAGGTTTACTCACCCACTAAACGCTGCACAAAGGAGGCTGGAACCAGGCCGCGTCGCCCGTCTAGGAGTTCGGCATCCAAGTAGCCTCCTTGGGGCTCCCCGCTGGTCCACACCAGCAGATAGTCGCCGGCGCACAGGGAGAGCTCGCCCTCAGCCTCCCTGCAAGGCATGGAAAGGAATTCATTATGAACACTGAAAATAGCAGAGGTTAATCTGGAATGTTCTATATAGGTGAGGGGTTTGTTTCGGTATCATACAACCATTGGGGAGATCGTTTGGGGGTGGCGCATAAGGAAAATCGTTTAGTTATTGCTGTTTAAGTTAGTTAAGTTATTGATTACAAAATATTTTCATATTTTTGAAGTTAAGAACTCACAATCTCTCTTAACAAAATTACATATAGTAGATGAAATAAATTCTTAATAAACTTTACTTAATTATTATATTATTAATTATTATGATTAGGATTCTAACATTATTTTAAAAGGTTTTAGTGCTAGTGAAGGAGACCAATCTTTTAACATTGCGTATACGACTGGTTACCCAGCGGGGTTATAAAAATGTATTGCATACTTTCAGGGGCTAACATAATTTATTTTTACAAATTTAAAAAAAATATCTACTTTTATTCTTGAGTATAAATAAAATGCGTTTCAAAGTCTAAAAATAAGGTTCTCATTAATTTCTATTGATTTAATGTACAATTTTAAATGGTTTAAAATAAAATTATGTTGAATGAATGATATAATTCATGAAAAATGTATATTTTAAAATTACTTTCTGACCTTTATGCTATGGGGAAATGGCTATAAATCTGAATTGATAACCGAGTACTAAAGTACTTACTCTGGAGGATCGTAAGGAAAACGGGCTATGAACACACAGCAGCGTCCCTTGCCGGGAATATCGAGCATATCCACCTGCGGTTCGCTGGCTCCATTCAGCCCGTGATTGCGAGCTGTTTGTAAGTAAGAAGCTTCGTATAATCATTATTGATTCTATTCTATTCAACACTCACTGTCCAGATCCAGGGCACCCAGTGCCAGGCCGCCGCGGTTGTGCATCATGGAGACGCTGAGGCCGTCGGTGAACTCGTCCAGTCCCCAATTGCTGGGCGGGATGGGCGAGCAGGGCGAGCTGCGGTTGTACCGTGTCAACGGTATATCGATCTCGTCCAGCATCTTCATCTTGGACGCCTGTCGCAGGGCGGCGGCGGTGAACGGGTACGAGGCGCTCGAGGCGACGTCCAGGAAGGGTGGACCATAGGAGCTGCCCAGACCACCGGCTCCTCCGCCTCCGCCGCCGCCGCTCAATCCGTATAGTGAGGTGGCTCCGGTGATGCCACCGCCACCGGGTCCCATGCCACCCAATCCTCCCAGGCCGGCGGCACTCACTCCCAGGAGGGCACCAGTGTCCAGGATGCCCAGATTGGCCATCGAGGGATGCGTCAGCGAGGAGCCACCGCCACCGACGCCCAATCCCGAGTAGCTCGACGAGCCGGCGGGCGGCAGGTTATGCGAGTTGAGTGACAGGAGGGGCATGGTTGTGCTCTGCAAATTGTACAGCTGTATTGTTCCGCGCTTCTCAATGGGATTGGATTCGATTGGATTCGATTCAATTTCAAATTCAATTCGGTTTCAAATTCAGTTGCCGTGTGTGTTGGTTTTTGTGTGTGGAATTTGGTATTTTTTTGTATTTTCAGAATTTACAGGGTATTAGTATCAGTGGTTTTTGTACAGGTGTCGTTACACAAACATAGGATCACACACACACAGAGATACAGATGCAGACATACATATAGATTGATTCGTTTCGAATTCGAATCAATTCAATGATTCGATTCGGAGTTATAGAGAATTCATCAGCGGAGAGTAGATAAACAGAGAGAGAGAGAGAAAGGGAAGACAGAGAAAGCACATAAAACGGAAAGAGAGATCACAGATACACGTTTATTCGGCTGCGAGTGGAAAAACGTGGAAAGATCTAAAACTTTGGTAAATGGACATCTATGCATGAACAACTGCGAATGTTGGTGGTGATTTTCGGCTGGTCATGAGTGGCAATTATTGTTTCTGCAATTAACTGAAGCCGTCTCCAAGCGGGCAATCATGGCTATCATGGCAATGGTAACACGGCTAGCATCCAATCATCACCATCAAAAAAACGTTAATCAACAAGTAACGGAAAGCTTTCAAATGTAACTCCTTTAAAAAAGATATGCTTAGTATGTAGGTATATGCTTGTATGTCTGTAAATGCAGCAAATGTGTATACTCATGGTAATCATGAACTTTAAAAATGTTTTTGAAAATTTATTTTAAAATAATCTTATAATTTTGGAATACTTTTTTAAAAGAATAACATTTTTCAAAAGTTCAGAAGATATGAATAGAGTATCAGCACAACATTTTAAGTTAGTAGTATATGATAATATTCAGGAGGATTATGATCGTATAATATTAAAGATTCATGTTTAAAGGATATTCTAAAACTATCCTCAATGTACATATATCTTATAACAGAATACAGGTGATTGAAGAGTGAAAGAGGTGGAATTTCGAGCATGCTAGCGAAATTTATTCTGAGATACAGATAGGCAAACGATCTAGGGTTAAATGTAGGTACAATGTGTGTGACTTGGTGTAATGTGAGTGGTGTGGGTGATTCATCAGTGGTTGGCTCTGTATGTGAATGCTTTTATTTTCATCAGTAATGAGACTACAACAAACGGCCGGCGGCTGCAGCAGCGAAGAACGATCAACGAACGGAAGCGGATATAATTGCTATACTCTATGGCTAGTTTGAACGCATCGAATTTGTACATACAACTTATATATCAAGACTATAACGTGTATAAGTAGCTATAGCATTTGACTAGATGTGGCAAGCTTGAAAGCAAATCGATCGGCAGCGGTAATGTTGCTGTTTGTAAATGCTCTTGTTGTTCGTAGTTCATTGCGATTGAAAATAGCTGGTTTACCTGACTTAATGCCGTCGGCATAGCCTTCATCGTGTGAATATTTACCGGCAGGGGTGGAATGCCAGTGATTCCACTAGTTCCGCTCAGGAGCTTCTCCACGGACGTCTGTCCGGCGCCATACTGCATGGATTGAATGGCATGGCTGCTCAGACTCGAGGATATGCCGCTGATTGAGTTGGGCACCAGGGCCGATATGGATGATAGGCCACCGCCTCCGCCTCCGCCTCCAGGACCGATCCCGCATCCCGATCCTCCTCCCGAGGCGGCGGCCACGGCAGCAGCAGCGGCGGCTGCGCTGTGCGAGCCAAGGCTGGTGCCGCTCAGGCTGGTGCTGGCCCCGCCCCCTCCGCTTCCGCCTCCGCCTCCGTTGGCCAGCGACTGCGGGAGGCTGGAGTAGCCGGAGGAGAGGGCCGAAATGCCACCGCCCCTTTCGCCTCCACCTCCTCCTCCTCCTCCGCCAAGAACGGCCCTTTTGTAACGGTTCAGTTCTTCTTCGAGTTCTGTAAGTAGTTTCTTTTTATTTGTATTCCCTTAAAGAAGAGTTTCCAAGTACTCACCACTCTTTGATATGGTTCTAAATTCGCTATTTACCGTGCTCATCATGGAACTGGGCGGCAATGCTGACATGCTGGCGCTGGCCGAGGTGCGAGGCTGCTCCAGCTCGGCCAGCACGCGATTATCCTGTGGGTTAAAAGAATAAATAGGGGGATTAGTATAATAAAATAAATTATCGTATTTTATATTGGGAATTTACTAATCTACAGCCTTATAATAACCGCCTAATACAAAGGATATACACGACTTTAATATAATAACCTTAAATATCATATCATATTTACATATTTAATGCCTCAATTAAAGCACTTAGTCTAACATATTTACAGAATTTTTTGATGGTTATTAGAGAATTAAAATTTAATCAATTTAAGACACAGTATAATACCCTTAGATATCATATCATATTTACATATGTAATGCTGCAGATAAATCTCTTAGTTTACCATATTTACAGAATTTTTTAATGGTGGTTAGAGAATTGGAATTCAATCAATTTTAGACATAGAAATAAAACAAAAATAGTTATATTTAAATCAATTTCTATTTAACATATTAAAATTGATCCAAACCCTTTCCCTATCTGTGTTTACTTTTTTCATTTTTTACTTTAAATATTTATAAAATCTCAATTTAATCAAAAAATGGTGACAATCTTTTTTTACAATTTTTAAATTCAAGTCCCAGTAGACCTTGCTTTATCTGCCCTTGTTTCTCGTATAAACTCGGCCTCTGACAAGTCTAAAGGAATCGATTTTCTATCGAAAAAAACTCGGGAAAAATTCCAAATTTAACGTTAGTGATCAGAGAACCACCCTGAGTAGTTTCTAACGATGGAAGGTCCGACGTTTCCCGGACCCAGAGGCACACTTATCCAGCGGACCATGGACATTGCCGTCAGCCTGGCCGAACTGGAGGCCCGGACCGATGAGCTCTTGATTGATGCAGAGAAAGTGGACCAGGATTTGGCCAATTGTCGCAAGTTCCGGGAGGAGCAGCTGCTCAAGTACCTGGCGGAGACCAATAGCGACGAGGAGCAGATGCAGATGCTGCGGGAGAACATGGAACTCAAGGAGACTGCCGATGAGTTTTACACGGGAATGGCGCTGATCATGGAGAAGTACCGGGAGCACAGCGAGGGCGATATGTTCATCGATAGCTATCAGCTGAAGGAGCGCTACTTGGCCGGTTTGGCGGAGGTTGTGCGGGCGCAGGATGCCCGAATCGAGAATATGCTGGAGCTGATGAAGATCACCGCCGATCTGGAGGATCGCAGCAGTGACGAGAACCAGGAAATCATCCGTAAGCTGAGCGGGGAAAATGAGCAGATGCGCCGCCAGCTGCAGATTAGCAGCACCGATGAGGTTTTCCGCCAGGGTAACCTCGCCTCCAGCGAGAGTAGCACCCAGTTCGAGCCAAGTGATTCCATGGAGGCCAATAGCATCTGCAGCCTGGAGAGCTTCCTCTCCTGCCTCTCGCCGAGCTATATGGATGATGGGAACGAAGATGATGATGGCTCGTCATCTAGCTCATTGGTGAGCCAACTGGAGGTCATCCGCTTCATCGAGGAGGCTCTGGCCGAGAATCCCGAGAAACAGACGGAATAGAATGGAATATTCCCAAAAAATACCCACACTGAACTTAATTCCTCAAAACATTTTTAGACTGGCTGTTTGCCTGTTGATTTTATTGGACTTGAAGTTGGGCCCTCAACTTTGAAATCAATTATAGTTCGGGATGGACACTCGGGAATCTATAACGTATTGCCAACCCGAAATATAATTTTATTCGAGGCTACACACTATCTTTACACTTGCTTGCTGTCTGTAAACTGTTGCTGTTTTATAAACAACCTTTTTAAGCACCTTCATAAAAATCTATATACCATTTTACACGGATATTTATAGTGGTTTTAGTTTATACATGTTGGAATTACCTGCTCAATCTTTGCCATTATGATATCGATCTCGGAGCCTTGGTCCTGGTGGCTGATTGTCGGTGCCCAAGTGACGGTGGAGCTGCTGGCCGATGTAGGAATGGTGGCGGAGGACATGGCCCCGGAGGACATGCTGCCCATTCCGGAGCAGACCGAGCGGGACGCCTGTTTGGCCTTCAGCGCCGAGGTCAGTTCGATTTGCAACTCCTCGCAGCGCACATTTTCTAGCGCAACCTAGGTTTTAACGGATATGGATTAGAGGAATTTGGGGAATATATTTTTTTTTGGCTAACCTTCTTTTCCAGTTCCCGGGCTCTCGACTGCAGATTCTCCACCGCCTCGGCATCGGGACGTGCGCTTCCGCTTAGATTGCGTATTTGTGCCAGGGTTTCCTGTAGAAAACAATTCCAATTTTAAATATTTAATTTGTCATATATTGGGGAAAAAATTTATATAAAAAATTAAAAATCATTTGAGTAAATATCATTGATCTAAAATCGGTAGCTTTCAATTTAAAATAATATGAAATTAAATTTTTTTTAATTTTTGTTTAGTTTATTATTGATTCGGGGTATATCGATTTCATATGTTTGAAAATAAAAGATGCATCTTGTATCATGGAAAATCATGTTTAAAAAACAACAGCTACTTAAATTAATTTTTCTTCTTCGATTTTAGAGAGTTTTCAGAAAGTTTTAAAATAGAAAAATTAAAAAAAAAAATGTAAAAAATATGTTAGTACATTTTTTATATATTTTATATTATGAAAATCGATTCTGACTCTTTTCTTTACATGTATATCGTTGTAACAAAATTAAAACTTAGTTTTGCATATAATTTTTAAAATCATTGTTTTTAAGAGCAGATTAATATTTAATTGGAATGCCTCTATTAGTAAATTAAGCAGTGAGAATACTCAAATACTCCAAGAACGAAATCCAAAGTGATTCAAAAGCGTTTAAGGCCAAGCAAGGACACTCACCTGATGCGCCCGCTCGATCTCCGTGCGCCGCATCTCCGCGTCGCGCAGCTGCAGGCTGAGGGCGTCCAGCATTCCGTTGGGGGCGCTGCCAGCGGCCACGGCAGCGGCCGCCGACTGATGATGGTGCATCGACTCGTACGGCATGCTGTGGCTGCCCCTCGGACGACTGCAATGGATGGGTAGAAAACGATAATCGGACATCAGAATGGGGACAGTAAATCTGCCTGCAGCCAGAATGGTTGAACTGCCGCTGGGCCAAAACGACACTTGGCTCCTATAAATAGTTGCTGCTTTTATTATCCCTTTTCCTTGGCCAGCTTATTTATTCATGGGCCTTCTGCTGCTGCTAAGTGTGGAAATAGGTCAGCTGCCTTTTCTGACTTTTCTTCATGAGCAGCACGCACGTGTGATGTTGTAGTGTTGTAGAGATGTGTGTGGTATGTGGTAGGCGAACTTTGAACTTTGGGTTAATTGCCTGCCTGACCGTATTTATTGTCCACGCACAGGCCACAAAAAGCTGAGATTGCCTATCTCTTTTTCCAGCAGCTGTGCAATCTCTGGGCTTAAAATTTGGATTTATGCAATCGGTTTAATTTGTCAGCACATTAATTAAAATGCACTGTAATCTGAATCACTTTTCCCTTTGCTTCCACAGACCGTCTTTAACTGAGCGCAAAGAAAACATTACGCATACGCCACGAAAAGCATTCAAAGTCAGTTGCATTACTCATACGCCACCCTAGCCAGCTGAGACAATGGCTGGCGCCCGTTTGTCTAGACGGCGGCAAGACCAGAGATATAGTTGTAATCAGCATCGATTCACTAGGGGGAAAGATAAGTGGAATGGCCTTTCGAGCGAAAGCGCTTTTCCATAACTTGAAACCTTAAACCAATCATTAAATTCAGGATATACAAAATTGAAATCCATTTACCGGAGCTGCGCTGCATCGATAAATTGTTATTAATACATCAAAGCTCGCATTCGCATCCATCGGAAGCCAGTCGACCGCCCACTGCACCAACGAGGGAGCCCACCACCCACTCGATGGGTGTGTGTGGGCTGTCAATGCCACTGTTTATGTGGAAGAGTATACCGATACCGATGCACTGGCTGACATTTAAAAGCTATGACAGCGTTTATCCAGTGCCGATGATGATGATGATGGTGATGAGGATGCTGCTGCCATCGCTTTCGGCACTGGTGTTTGTTTTTGTGTTTGTGTGTTGGTGGAGCCCCGCCCTAGTGGGCGGTTGCATGACAGCATCTAGCCGGAGCCAAACGGAAGTCTTTGGCATTTGCAATACGCCCTTCCGGTCCCACGAGCTGCCCACCATTACTACTTTTTATGGCAACTTCTAAAGGCGGATGAGCACCTTGTTGCTGTGATAAAGGTGATACCTGCACTCCAGCCACAGGAAAAGTTGGTTTTATGGTCGAGCTATAAACCACTTAGGGTTTTAAAGGGATTTACCGGCTTAAGATGGCATAAAGTTAAGGTTCATTTAAAGAGAAACTAAGTTTAACAGAGCTAGGATAAATAAAGTTATTAATCTCCGATACATTAAAACTAAATTATTTAAAATCCGTACCACAACTTTTCCAATTTACCCCTAAACTTTTTAAACGGCTTAAAAGTCCAGCCTTCGAGGGGTTCAATTACGTATTCCTGGCGACCCGTAATAACTGTAATTATCTCATTAACTGACAATCATAGCGACTCGATGTCCTGCCATTTCACTTTGCACTCTAACTACACAACCCTACACTGCACACCATAAATATTAAGTACTTACTGACACAACTGCAGTGCAGCGCGACTTGAATGTGAATGTGAGAGGGAAATGGAAAATGCGAACTGGGAAAGGCGATGGAAAAAGCACAGCCACTAGTTGCTGTTATGCACAGTGTGTATGTGTGTGTGGGTTACAACTGCAACAAAAACAACAACAAGTAGAGGCACATTTGCCCTACTACTGTTACTGTTACTTTGCCGCTGTTAATGGTTCTACTCGAATTTTTGGGTGTGCGACAGAGATAGAGGAGTGTAACTGTGCGAGGAGGTCGCCTATATTAGTTGCGGGAGAAAATATCCCTTCAGAGAGAGAGAAGAGAGAGAGAGAGAAAGAGAGAGAGTTGGCGCATGGGCAAAGGACTTCAACTGCTAACAGCGCTGCTACGCCACTGTTAACTAACAGCCAGTGTGGCCATGTTTGCCGTGTGTGTGTGCGTGTGGGTGTGCTCGTGCGTGCGCTTGTGTGGGTGTGCATGTGGGCCGCAGGATTTTTTAATTATGATGAAGCGCATTGCAAGCATTTCGCAATTGAAGTAGATGTGGGCGAAAAGGCCTTTGTGGATGCGAGTTGTAAAAGTACACAGAAGGAAAAGCCATAAGTACACAAGAAAGATTTAAAGTTTTCGGGGTTTAAGTTGCTGCTTTAATGCCCCATAAATGGATAACAAAAGAAACTTCTTAGTATAAAAAAGGGCACAATAATCTTAATATGCTATAATATGTGGCCAAAAAGAATGCAGTAATAAATTTAATAACAAGTACATTAATAAATATTTATATGTAGTTATTCAAAATTTCTATGTTTATCCATTTTTTAAGTTCTTTGGTAATTTATTTAAATGATAATTTTTTTTATTTTTGAAAAATTTAAATGAACATTCTTTTTCTCCTGTGCACCAGTTAGAGCTCAGTTCTTTTCTTATATTTGGCGTGTCCTTTGTCCGGCAGTATCCTTAGATTACTATCCGGCCGCTGTCATTTCCTTGTTTGTCTTCAAACACAACATCATCCCAAGCCACTTGCGACTCCCCGCCCCTCGTCCCGCCCCTCGTCCCGCCCCTCGTCCTGCCCCTCGTCCTGCCTTAACCCTCTACTGCCCACCCATCGCTAGTGTCTGTCTGTGCCTGTCGGTGACTATTTTAAGCACCCCACCGTTTGCCGCACACTTTTGGGGGACTTGAGCAGTGCTTGGCACCATTTATCTCCAAACACGCACACAGCCATGGGTGCCTACGTCACAGGCGACTTGTTTGCCAGCCTCTCAAACACGGTACAAAATTAAAGTCACCATCAATTAATTATCTTCTGGTTAAAGGCCAACATGTGTGTAAATTTACGTTCATCAGTCATTTAATTGACATGCTTAAGTATTTATAATTTTCTTATGCAAAATATAAGTAGTAGAAAAAATTTAAATATAAACTAAAATGTATTTAAGTTTAAGCTGTTAAGTATTTACTTAAAGTGCCAAAAGGAAACCAAGCGATCTAGTTAGCAATTAAACATTTAAGTGCGTAATTTCAAGAGAAGATTTCAATGATGTCTGACGGCGCTGTGAGGAGGCTTGAAAATTTAATGAGTTCTTAAAGTGCAGATTAGCCCGAACCTCAGACTGCTCACCAGGGGCAGCCTCTCGGGAGACCTGATGTTGAGAACTGATGGAACTGGAACCCACCGAACCCACCGAACCACCCGAAACTGGGTTGCGGCCTGGCGTTGCTTTACACTCTATTAACCCACATTCTGGCCAAAGTCGTTGCGGCCATCGGAGTAAATTAAATGGAAAATTCCCATTCACTCGGAACTGAGCCACGTTATCTAACAGGGGGGTGGTAATGAAAAGGGGGGAGTCCACCACCACCTCAGTATCTTCATTTCCGCACAACGTTGCGTATGCGTAATTTCATGTACAAATGTCAGGCGACAAGTGAAATATGCAAAAGCTCGTAATTAAAACAATATTCAGCGACTTTTTGGTGGTCCTCAAAAAAACTTTCGTTGGCTGCAAAAGTGCCACAAACTAATTTAAAAAGTTTCTTGCGTTTTCTGGTTTTTGGCGGGGCCAACTTTGATTTACTCCCAAATGAAGTTGCCAGGAAACCAAGAAATAAAATGCAGAGAACAAAAGTTTCGACTGCAAAGGGCAATTTCCACCTTGTACGATTTGTTGACAGACAAGTTGGTGAGGAAAGGCAATTAATTAGCATCTTGCAGTGACACAAAAACTCAACGAAAATGGTAATATTTACTGCATAGATAGACTAAGTTTAAAGGCACCCTTGCCGCGATGTTCGATGCCTTAATGAGCTGTCGTTCAATTAATTGAATGCTCACACACTCGGGCCGAGCCAAGCACATAACAATTAAGTGCTTCTAATTGCGGCAATTACAGCCGAAGAAGCGAGGGGCCAACAGCCATTGCCAACAATTACGTGCATAAATAGTCGCACATGCCTTATGCATAGAGGACCGTCAAAGTTCTCGAGCCTATGACGAGTGGCGAGCTCTAAAAATAACACTGCGAACAGAAACTTTTTAAAGTCGAGCAATTACATTTAAGATGTTGGAAAAGTTCATTATCCTGCTGCTGGCATGACCTCAATCGCAGAGCCAAGGAAAAAAGCGGAACCAGAACACGAGCACAAAAACTATCTCGCCTATTTATAACAAGCTGCTCTCGCACACACAGTCGCTTGGAATACTATAGAAAAACCATAGCACACTTATGGGGGGGCTGAAGGGGGGTGAAGAGGAGGGCCTGAACCGGGAAATGGGAAGTGGAAAATGGTATGGTGGCCGGGGGATTGCCTGCGGAAATCTCATGGTCGCAGCTTGGCTGGCAGCCCAGCATATAAATTATTGAATGATTGCCATATGTCAAAATTGGCCAAACTCAACGATTAATCCTCGCCGAAAAAATCCAATAAAATTGTATTGTATTGGCTTTCTTTTTGGTGGAAAAAGTTATATAAATTTTACAACAATCACTCATACGACACGTGGTCACGTATAGTTATAAATGTACTTTAAAACTGTTGGGGATACAATAACTTTTGATTACGATAAGCTTAAAAGTAATTTTTTAAGTCCTATTGCACATAATGTTAGAAATCTATTTATCCCTTAGCTCATTAGTTACCGGCATATAAACACTGCAATATTTAATAATCATTAACCTTTAAAAAAAACCCATAGGTAATGAAAACATTTAGCTTAACATTAGCTCAGATAGGAAGAAGCAAAATAAGGTTTTTTATTATTTTTGTAACAACAACTATGTATAACTATTCGACTACAGTCTAAAGTCAAAGAACTATCGCCTTGCCAAAGAAAATAAAGTGGCTTAGTGCCAACACACTTGGTTTAACATTGACTTAGGTAATGTTCATTGTAAGACCATTTCTCTAAACTAATTACCATTTCCTTTTAGTAATTTTAGAGGTAATGATTCTAAAAGGGGGATTTCCGAATTCATTAAATAAAGCGATACAAAGGTGTTTTCTTTAATTATAATATGATTTTTAATTTTTTTTCTTTGGAAATGGAAAGTTTAAATTTTGGAACCAAGCGTTACTTGTTATTATAACTTTTTAAAAAATGGTTTTAGGCCCCCTAAATTTATATCGATCGGATGTGATTAAGTATCCGCACCGTGTTCCCGGTTTTCGACGCGTGACTTAAGATCATTGCAACTGAATAACCGAGTGACTGAGAACAGTGGGTCATAAATATAAATATAAACAAAATGTCAGTAGAGGAGTTCAAGCGAGAGTTTACGGGTATTAGAACTTGGAGCCGTAGAAACTAACGGTAACCGCTGTTAGATACCTTTGTGTAAGTACATACAAACACATGTATATATATACATGTATGTTTGTAATACGCACGCAGCAGCAAACAACTTTAACACTGTTGTTGCGCAGGCTGTGTGGCAAGTGTGAAAACCGCCCCCAGAGTGGAACCCCAAAAAGTGGGACTTTTCTTCTGCCACTGCCACTGCTACTGCTACTGCTTTCTCTTCCTCTTCTTCTGCTGCTGCTATTGCTGCTGGGAGCTTATGAATATGAAACGCTCGTACACACACACACACATGCTGCTCCTGCCGTTATGGCACTCGCAGTGGTATTGGTGCTGCTCCAGTTTCGCTGGCCATTTACATCTACTTTACTTACTTGCCTCTCGCTCTTTTTATATGCTTCCCTGCGAGTGTGTGTGTGTGTGCGTGTGTGCGCGCCGTTTTATGCTTAAATGCAATTGAATTCTCCGATTTTATTTATGCATTTTTCTATAATTTCGGTTTCATTCAGCCTTTCGCTTTGCCTCGGTATTAGAGTGATTACCCGCATTTGCATATTGTACATACATATATGCATCAGCATGTGGGTGGGTGGGCTGTCATGTGTAGGTGTGTTTGCGTGTGTGTGGGAGAGTGTAGTGTTTTACGTTGCTCTTTCTTTTTTTTTCCTTCATCGATATGCTTACACTTTTACTTTTCACTGGCCCACCATTTTCCCGGAATTATATATCTTTCACAGGGGCCTTTTCACTGCACTCGCGGCGAGTTTTTCCGCTTTTGGCGAGAAAATGAAAATGAAATTTTCACGCAGCAGCGGTTCTGTTGGGAAAACATTTGGTGTACAGCGAAATTTTTCGTGAGCTCGCTCGCTCGCATAACGGCTCTTTTTTTCAGCTTGCGCGAAAAAAAAGGAATTTGCCACACGATTTTTGCACTTTTTTCTTGGTTTCCCAAAATTTTGGATTTCGAAAGCACTGGTTTTGGATTTTCTTTTTTTTTTTGGGTAAACGGGTTAGGTTTTTTTTTCGTTTTCGTTTAAACGGGTTGCGAACCTTTTTTGCTGCTTGTGCTTCTGCTTCTTGCTCGCTGCTGCTGCTGCTTTTTCAGTTCGCCTCAGGTTTTCCTCTTCCACGTTTCCGCTGGGAAATTCACATAAATGCATAGAGTTTACACTAGGCTACGTAGGCTGTACATAATAACCGATTAAACGCGATCGGTTAGCTGCTACACTATATAGAAAAAACTCCGCCTAGTTGTCCACTTTCTGTGGGTAGCAGTTGGGTCTCAGTGCGAAAACCGAAAAGTGGGTCATCTCGGTCGCGCTGCTGGTTTGTACTCTGATTTCTACCCAACTGCCAGCTCGGTGCTCAGTGTGCCAGAGCAGAGTGGCCCAGAGAACCCAGAGCCCAGTGCCCAATACCCAGTACCCAGTACTCGGTAGTATCCAGTGTGCGGGGAATCGATTTTTCTGCGAAATGACACTGAAAAACGGGTAATTTTCTCCCGCTCTCTCTGGCTCCTTTGGGGTTGCAAGTGGGAGAGTTCCTGCTCTGGGTCTGTTAGCTAGGGGTTTACTATTACTTCACGCTGTTAGCCATTAACAGGGGCATTCTCTGTTAACCCCATGTGCGCCGAAATCTGGGACTTTGATTTAATCTAAGAAATCTCAGGGGATTTAATATAATAGAACAAATTAACATCAATAATTAAGATCAGAATTTTTAATTTAAATAACATTATGATAAAATATTGTACACCGAATTCTCAGAGGACTTGAAAGATTACAACAATATAATATTAATAATTAAAATCAGAAATTTTAATTTTATTAATATTATGATAATATGTTGTACTTAACCCAACTACACTTTTATAAGATATTTAAGATATTAATTAGTACCAATATAAAACACCGTTTTCAGTTTGGAATATAAATACATTTATTTGTCGTTTTTGTTTTCGCTATGTCTACATTATGAGTTTGTTGCCGTTTTTTTGTTTAGTGTTCTTCGTTTTTCATATAACATTTTTTAATTAAAATAATTTCTTTCTCCTTTCCTGTTGATAGTGCTGTCGGCTACTAATGTCTTTCGCTTCCGCATTCCTCAAATCGAACATATCATTAAGTAAATGATTATTATGTATAGTGTTTAAATTTCAAACTCTAACAATTAAAAACAGTTAAAAATTTAAGTGTCTTCCGTTTTCGTTTTTGTTTTTTTTTTTTGTTTTTATTCTCCCCGTAGTACATACATTTCCTGTTTCTCGTTTTTTCACTAATTTTAAATTTATTCGTAGGCGCTTTCTCCTAAACAAAAACAAACTAGCCGATGGTGTTGTTAACAGAAAAAGAATGAATTATTTACAATAAATTGTAAACGAAAATAACTCTCGCACACATCGCGTCGATAAATAGTTGCTCACTAGTTAATTACATTGCTTAGGCTTCGCTGAATTTAGTGTCCGATTATTTGTAATACATATTTACGATGTAAATTAGGCCTATTTATTTAGTTACAACAGATTTTCATTTTCTTTTTCATTTACGTTCAAACATTTAACTTGGACTTTATCGGGCAATTGGGTATTCAGTATTTAAGTGTGTGTGCTCTCTTGAGTTTATTTGATTTGTGGGTGGTTAAATGGTTATTTAAACATAAAATTAAAATGCCACTAAAATTTGCCATAATTAAAAGATTTAATTCACTACTCGCATTTACTTTTAACTGTCAGCATTATTTGATTCGTTTGCCGTATTAGAAAAAGTGCACTTATGAATACTGCATTCGGTCTGAAAGTAGACAAAATAGAAGAGAAATTGGTTAGTCATAGCGAAAAGGTCAAAGATAATCGCCCGATCAAAGCAATTTGACTGCTATTTACAATTTAAAATAGGCGGCTCTGACGCTAAACCCCCCGCTTGCCAGAGAATCTCCGCCGTAAAATGATAAACCAAACAATGACCGGAATGCCAGTGGCATGACATCATCCCAAACGGTTGGCCCGAAACGATAAGAAACCAGATATGAGCCGATTAAAGAAACCGGCTATCTTGGCGTATCGCGGCGTATCGTGTGATAACATCCCATGTAAATAGTAAATAGTAAGCAAGTGGGCGACACTTACTGTCCTTCTTTGAAGTACTCCTTCAGCGTTGTGCTGAACTTCTTGGAATATTTGACAAACTCCTTCTTCCGCTGCTCCACAGCCTGCTTGCCCGTAACGCCCGGTATGAAGGAGCCAATCTCGTTGACCACATCGAGCAGTTTCTTTATGGCGCTGGCGATTTCCCTGGGGAAATGTAAGAGAATATGTTAGAAAGGTGATACATTGGTAGTCAAGGATAGTTATAGGGATGCTGCTTCCTTTCTCGGAGTTATAAATATAATAAAACTTGGAGTTTTTGGGACTATTTCTTTGGTATATTGAATTGTTGCTCACTTGATGGTCTCCAGGAAGGTCTTCCTGTCGTTTATCTCGTCGGGTATGCGGCTGAGGATCACCTTGAGGGCCACGGACTTGCGGTTGAGCTCCTGGAACGGCTCCTCCGTGCGCGTCAAGCGGTATTCATTGACTGGGAATAAAAGGTTACTTAGTTAACTGAGAACTAGAGCTGCTGGCGTGGCTACTTACGGTCCGCTTCCGTGATGTTGCCCTGCAATCGGAGCACGGCCTCGTTTAGGTTCACGTTCAGATCGGCCCGCCGCACAATCGTGGCGACGAGGTCATAGCAGAAGCCCGGATTATTCTGCTCCGACTTGAGGATGGCGGAGCGCAGAGATTGGGCAGCGCCAACGTCGCGTCGCTCGAGCTAAAAAGACGGAAGTTGGGCAATTGAAACCCAGGGGTTTACGCAACACAATTGAATCTGGCGGGGCTGAATAGCGCACCTGGGCCATGGTTTCACTTACCTGGGAGAAAATGGGCCGCAGTATGACGGGCAGAACGAGAGACGTGGTTGGCTCGCCCATTGTCATTTCTAGGTAACTCCAAGTGCGCTTGGTCTTGCTCTGCTGCTGCTGCCTTTGCCTATGGGTCCTGGCGCATGCTGCACGATCTTAGTTTCCAATCCTCGGGCTTGCGTTGTGCGTTGCCTTTCGTGCACGACCCTCGCAAATCAAATTAAAAAATTAACAAAAATTGTTCACAACAAAATGAGCACAGCGCAGTGTTGTTTTCGTGCTGTCGAATTGCTCAACACTGGTGGAAAGACCAGTGTTGCACGGCGTCTGCGGGTTCAATAATTATTTAATTTTTACCAGTAATTAAAAAAGATAAAAATGTTACTTAAATTTTTAAAGAAATAAATTATTTACTCTTAGGAATTTAATTATAATTATTACCATTAACATAACTATCATCGATAGGCCTATCTATCGACCAGCCGTGAACAGCTGATTGTTATCGGTCTGCACGCACCTCTAGCAGATTTCCACTTGAAATTGTTTATTTTTTTGTTTACCCCGCTTTTCATCAGTGACTAGCGAAATGGCCAGCCACGACATCAAACTGGAGGTCTGCGTGGACTCCATACGATCTGCCTTTGCCGCCGAAGAGGGCGGAGCTTCGCGGATTGAGCTGTGCTCGGCGCTGGGCGAAGGCGGCCTGACGCCCAGTGTGGGCACCCTGAAAACCCTGAAGGAAACCCTCACGCTGCCCATTTACTGCATGCTGAGGCCCCGGCGGGGCACCGACTTCGTCTACAGCGACGAGGAGATGTGCGCCGTGCTCACGGACATGGATTTGCTGCGCGAGAACGGCGCCGATGGCTTTGTCTTTGGATCCCTGAATCCCGATCGCAGCATCAACGTGGATCAGTGCCGGCATGTGATGCTCTCGTCGGGCGGCCTCCCGGTGACCTTTCACCGCGCCTTCGACCTCACCGACCAGAAGCGCATGGACGAGAATGTCCAGCTGCTCAGGGAGCTGGGCTTCAAGCGGCTGCTGAGCAGTGGCTTCCGTCCCTCGGCCGCCGATGGAGTGGATTGCCTGGCGCAGCTGATAGCCAAGCACCACAGGGACTTTATTGTGATGCCCGGCGCCGGAATCAAGGTGTCCAATCTGGAGGAGATCCTCACTGTCAGCCGCTGCCTGGAGTTCCACGCCTCCGCCCAGGACACCGCCGGCGAGGACTATGTGGCGCCCACCACCACGCGCATGGAGTGCGACGTGACCATGGGCAAACAAGACGTGGATCCGTATTTCGGCACGAATGCCAATGTGGTGCGCAAGATGGTCACCATTGCAAATGCCATGAGTTGCCGCTGAAGTTCATAGGATTCCTAGTTCCTAACCTAATCCTAAGTCCTAGTTTTATTCCTCGACTGTCTGCGGACTCCACTTTTTCCTATATTTCATTTGTAGATAGCTATTGTTACTACTTAAGTAGTCTTATCCCTAAAATTCTAAATCTTAAAAATAATCAAAAAAAAGCATGATTGTGGAAACTATAGATAGTCCCTCTGCCTTAAGGCTTCATTACTTTAATCACCACTTGGACAATGTGGAAAATATATTGCGCAGAATAGAAGCCTACGGTGTTGAGCTAAATAACCATATTTGTGGCACCAAGAAGCTGGTGGCCACCAATCAAAATTTAATTGATCGACTGCAGGAAAATGAGCAGAATATGAAGTTTCTACTAGAGGATAAGCAAGGGTAAAGCTCTCTAAAAAGATTCTTATCATATATTCAAGCTATTCCCTTAAAAGGCAAAAACTCCAATCGACTAAAAAGAGATGCCATCTTCGTAGGACCTGCAAGGTGACCAACATTCGGGAGATATGTTGGACGCAATGCAGGTCCTTCAAGACTCAGAAAGAAGAAAAACGGCAGGACTGGGTGGAAATACACAAGGAGTCCCATGCCTTGCTAAACTCTCTTAAGAACAATTTGGATCGGCAGAAAGGTGGTCAGGATGTTATCCCATTTCCAGATCAAAACCAAGAAATCATTTTTAAAGGTATGTGCTAAGAGCATTGTAATAGATCTCTACTTCAAAATCAAAGTATCTTTAAAGTAAAATGCATTGAGGATCTGGTCAAAAAGCTGGACTTTGAAACAGCCAGGATTGCAGATGTGAAAACCGCTTGTAGACGAGTGCTAAGTGCAATGTTAGAGCGCCAAAAGACCTTTTGCGAGCATAAAGTTGTTAGTTCCAATCTTACTCCTATCTGCGAGAATCCCTATATAACTCTCTGTGAATAAAAAAATTTGAATAATAAAAAAAATAACCAAAAAACGTTGTACATTTTTAAAAATAGAATTTTTAAATCTTAAGACTAAAATTGAGAATTATTTGTAAAGGTCGAAACCTTTTGAGAAAGGGCATAGCAGACTTACCTAGGGAAAACGGCCCCCAGCGATTTTTAAAAATTTTGAATCAGCGATGGTAGATAACTAGAAAGAGAATATGGAAACCTATTTTCAAAGCTATTGGACATTTGGCTGAGGAGTAATCGTCTGCAATCCAAAAATGTATTTAAGCTTATATCTGACCATGAAAAGACAGCTATTTCTGCTTTTGAATTATGCAAATCGTGCTTTCTGCTCGAAAGATAAAATTGATTTCGTGTTTTCTTTCTAACGCCAAAATACGGCAAAAGAGTGAGGATAGTGCCAAAATAGGTGTGAGAATAAATATTGGAAGCAATGTGCTTTGCAATCAAGTTGGTACTGTGCACTTCAAAAACTTAAAAAAAAAAACTGGGGTGGCCGGGTTGTAGAAAACGTCCCACAAAACTACTTGAAATCTAGTTTTTACTTTCTTTGACACTGTTGCACCACCTATAAAATTATGATTTTTTTTTATTAATTCAATGGTTAAAAGACACAGAAGCTGTAAAAAATTGGTGAGGTTGCCAAAACTTGAAAGTGCACTCAAAATAAAATTAACCCTAAAGTCAAGGAAATCGCCCTACTTTTGTCTTCAAGACAAGCTCGCCCTAAATTTTAGGGTCACATTTTTCTATATTTTTGATTTTTTTTGACGTCATATTTCTAAATTTTAGGGTAATTTTACTAAATTTAAGGGCAAAAATTTCTAAAAATTAGGAAATTTTCCTAAAAAATAGAAATTAAAAACAAAACAAAAAACATGTTCAATCATGATTTTTTTTTGTATATACGTTTATATTATGTACTCCTCCCTATATACATATGCAGGCGTTGTGTGTCATGTATATTGTAAATGTTTAAGGTTATGTATTTATTATTATGTATTTGCGCTTGGATTTCTTATCTAACCAAAGCCAAATATGGTTGTAAATGTAGACTACGGGACTGCGGAAGATTGGGAATGTAGAAATTATGATTAGTTAATATTTTATATTCATGAAAAAAACTTACAATTTTTACTTGTCCGTCGTGAGAATCGAACCCGTGTAGCATGTAACGTACAGAGGGAGATCCCAGAAAACTTAATATTTTCCAAAAGGAAGAGCAGATGACAATTCGTATATCGTGCGGACCACGTGATGGTTCCGGCTAGTCGTCGAGTCCGTTGATATACAGCCCATTATCTCCACAAAAGAAATCACATAAATATATTATCATTAAATCGATCACGTGCAAGAATAAGTCGACGGTAACGCAATTCGGACTGACGAATATTTTGGGAGATTTGCTTAGAATTGAAGTTAGGAAATGAAAATGGTTACAAAGGAAAAAATAAAAATCTCAAGAATGTGGCAAGATGTTGTTGCAACCACAAGTGCCCACCCTTCCATGATCACACCGTCCCATAGCTAGGGTGTGATCCCTAAATGAGGGTATTAACCCTCTATGGTACCCCCACATCTCCTGTTATCGGCATGTCCCCTTTAGCTAATTGGCGGTCTACTCAAAATTCATTATAAAATTCATTTATTAACATAGAATATTTAAATGTACTGCTGACATAATTCTACAGGGCGTATTCCCACCCACAATCGCTATTTTACGCAAGGAATTAACAGAATATAAATTTATAGATATAGAAATATAATAGTTATCTAAAATATAATAATATAATCATAATGGCAATATAGTATTTAAACAGTAACAAAATAAAGGGGCAAAAATAAATTTAAGATATGTAATTAAAAAGGAAGGAAATTAACCCGTGTGTATGAGAAAAGTAAATACAACCAGTGGTCAGGGTTGTGGAACCTAAGTGGATTCCATTGACTTTACATTTGGCAATGCTTAAGCGGCGAATTCGCGAAACTTGCGGCGAATTCGTATTACGGCACAAATCATTCTGGTTTATTTCTATAATTCTTACTTCATTCTTTTCTGTGCGGTTCTTTTCTTTCAAATTCTACTTCATTCACTTCATGTTTTCTTTTCTATTTTAATTTTCGTTCATTTCAATTTCGTTTTAAGTTTTCATTATTTTAATTCAATTTTGACCTTTCGGCTTTTGTTATTTGGTCGGAAATTCTGGTCGGGGATTTTCTTTATGCAATTTATAAAAATATATAAAATAAGTAGGGTGACTCACTCATTGAACATCCGGCGAGGAAAGCGCTTTCTTCGTAGAACGTTGTCACTGAAATTCGCTGAAATGTTAATAATACATATGTTTCACCGCACGACACAAGAACCTCGCCAAATTGATCTTCTTTTCTTTCTTAAACATGACTCAAGCTATAACTTTACTTGATTGGTTTCATTTTCTTTTACCAAATAGTAATTTACGTTTATATTAGAATTTTCTTCACTGATTTTCTGGCGTTGCTATACCGCTCGCATACACACTCACAAATGGGCTTTTATTTCTTTATATTTGCGTGTGCGCATTTTAAGGAAGTAAATTTAAGTATTAAGAAAAAATATAATTTAACTATAAAATTTAGAAAAAAAAAGAACTTGAAATAATCATAAGGGGAAAGAGTACAGTGGCGTACTTTTAGAATAATACCATTTAAAGGTAAAATTACATAGAAAACCAGCAACCGGAGATGCTCATACGAGAGGCCACTGTACTTTAACGTAGGTCAGTTACAAAGCGATTACATAATTGCAGCGTGGTCTTGCAGGTTACATGTGTGTGTGCGTGACTTTTTCTTTTGGGTGGTTCTTATTCAGGCAATTATTAGATTTTCACACTCAAAAAAAACGTAGATTCTGCCGAACTTTTCGTACGACGATGAGCAGTATTTCCCGGGCGGTTTTCCGCCGTTTTCCGACTTTCCGCGGCCTCGGCGCCGAGCAGCGTCGGAGCTGCGACCGTTGCGTTTGCGCTGGTAATAAAAACTGAAGCCCCTCTCCTCTCTGGCCGCTGCTTGGGCCGATCTCTTTCGGGAAAGCTGAGCTTTGCCTGGAACGTCTGGAGATCGGAGCGTATTGATGGAAAAACCAATGGCTGGGAGAATAAAGGTGTGCTTTTGCACCTGGGTACCTAAATAAAATTGACTAAGGTCAGCATTGCCTAATTTTGGGGACGACAGCCGATTTATTTTCTTACCCAATATGGTATAACCCACGATTATTAATAACTTTTCTAATCTTTGACTGGCTGGCACTTTGAATTAACTTTTTGACTTTGCTCGAGATATGCACGTCTGCCTTGGCTGGCGTTAGAATTAGAAAAGACCGATACTCGCGTGTCAGAACCTCATGTAACCAAAATTTCCCCAAATTTCGAAAAAGATCGCCATTTTTGTCTGCCAACCCACGGTACTCTCATGTAATTTTGATTCCAGAATTTCTCTTGAGTGCAACCTTTTTGAGCTGAGCTTGGCAGCGATTCATTCTCTTTGGTAACCCAAGTGGGACAAAAAAAAATTAAAGTCTGCTTCTAGGCTTATTTATTTTGGTGGACAAAAGAGCGACAAGGTACATTACAAATCCCCCCCACCAAAATCACACTTTGGGGAACAACAAAGTGTGATACTAGCTTGGAGCGATTGTAAGCTTGATTATTTATTGTTTAATATCTTTTGCATGAAACTTTCCAACCAGTTTGCCCTGTAAATCTTCCAATTCATAATACGCCTGACCTAGTTTTCTCCTCACTCGCGCTTTAACAAATATTGGGGCAAGCTTTGCGTTAAATCCTTTTACAAAACAACTCTGTTGGAAGTTCCTACGAAAAACCTCCTGACCAGGCCTAAATGATACTATTCTGCTTCGTAAATTGTAGGTCCTCTCATTGCGATCATGTTGTTTACGCATTCCATCGGTGGCGGCTTTTCTGAGGATTTCAAACGAATCTTCTTTTGAGAATTGTATGTCTCGGTCTTCTAGCAGCTCCAATCCTTTTAGTAATGGGTATGTCTCTCCGCTGGTGATCATTTGCTGTCCAAAAGCTAATCGATAAGGGCTAGATTTTACGGCACTATGTGTGGACGATCGCAACGCACAAGCAATGCTGCTAAGTTGGACGTCCCAATTGGATTGATCGGGGTGTATATAAGCCTTTATGGCGGCCAGAATGGACCTATTTACTCTTTCGGAAGCATTTGCTTGCGGCGAATAAACGGCCGTATACGCATGCTGTACACCATACTTTTGCAAAAGGGCGTTAAACGCGTGCGACTTAAACTGTACGCCGTTGTCAGACAGAACTACCTCAGGCACCCCAAAACAGTGAAACAGGTCCTCCTCAATGTAAGGCAAAATCGCATCTGTAGTAAATTTCTTTACCGGCTTAATAAAAGGAAATTTAGATAAGTGATCTAGCACCACAAGGATGCCAATATTTCCCGCTTTACTTCTTGGATAAGGCCCAAGAAAATCTACATAAATTTTCTGAAAAAACCTCTCAGTTTCCCCAGACCGGGCCAAAGGCGGTCTTAAAGCTTTGTTTGGATACTTAGTGCATTTACAAATTTCACACGCATTAACGTATTCCCTTACATCTTTCAGCAGCTTTGGCCAAAAGTAGTATGCACGAATTCGGTCAAGGGTCTTGTTAATGCCACCGTGCGCTGATAACGGATGTTCATGAGCGTCTTTTAACGTGGCTGGTATTAGATCATTAGGGATCCACAGCTTCCAACATTTCTCATCGGCTATTTTCTCTCCGATAGGATGTTCTGTACGACGAAAAATATGTTTCCCTACGATCTTTAGATCGGGGGTTAGATTTAGAGTTGAGCTAACTTTAGCCCTTAGAGATTTATATTCTTCTGAATCAAAGTGTTCTGATTGTAAATCGACTGCCGATATAGCTGCCATTTCCGAGCAGTCTTCGGTAAACACTCGGGACAGCGCGTCGGGAACTATGTTCTGGGAACCTTTCCGGTGTTTAATTGTAAAGTAATAACCTTGCAGTTTCAAGGCCCACCTAGCGAGTCTACTACTGAGATCGGTTTGAGTCATCAGCCACTTCAGGGATGCATGGTCCGTGATTACTGTAAACTGATGCCCCTCCACATAGGCCCGAAATTTCTTTATACTGAGAATGGCAGCCAGGCATTCCTTTTCAGTAACGGAATAGGAACGCTGACATTTATTGAGCTTCCTCGACATAAACGCTATAGGGACCTCATCGCCATCCTTATTGACCTGCATAAGGACACCACCAACTCCTGAGTGGCTGGCGTCGCAGTGAATAAAGAATGGCTCGGAAAAATCTGGTGTGTGTAGCACTGGGGCTTTACACATAGCCTCCTTCAGAGCCAGGAACGCACCATCAGCTTCATTTGACCAGGCGAATTGACGTTTTTGCGTTAACGCGTCAGTTAACGGTGAAGCAATGGACGCATAATTCTTTATAAATTTATGGTACCATCCAGTCATACCTAGAAATCTACGTAACTGCTTCACGGACTTGGGTACTGGGTAGTCTTTAATAGCCTCAATCTTAGCTGAATCCATGCTAATGGTTCCGTATCCTACTATATGTCCTAGGTAATGGACCTCGGGTACGCAAAATCTACTTTTCTGCACATTAATTGTTAACCCTGCCTCTTTAAGTTTATCTGCCAATTCCAGAAGGACGCTAATATGACGCTGGAACGTATCAGAAATAATAAGGAGATCGTCCAAATAGATGAACACCTCGTTCCTTAAGTTGGCCGGTATAATACGATCCATCAGTTTGGACATTGTGGAAGGCGCATTGCTTAATCCAAAAGGCATTACGGTGAACTGATACAGTGCTCGTCCTGGTACTGTAAAAGCCGTTTTGTCCCTCGATCCTGGTTCTAAGGGTATCTGCCAATAGGCATCCTTGAGATCCAGGCTCGAGATGTATTCTGCCTTTGGCAACCGACTTAGAATCCCATCTATAAATGGCATAGGGTATGCATCTTTGCGGGTTACCTCATTGACTCGCCTACTGTCTATACACAGCCTAACTTTACCTGGTTTTTTGACTAACACTACTGGCGAGGACCAGGCACTGTTTGACTCCTCAATGACTCCTAGGCCCAACATACGGTCGAGTTCCTCGTACATGAGCTTTTCTATGGCCGGTGACACGGGATAGTGCCGCTGTTTAATTGGCTTTGCGTCTCCTACATCTATACTATGTGACAACAGCGAAGTCTTTCCTAGACCTTTTTCCGCGAATGATGGAAAACTTTGAATGGCTTTATTAAGCTCCAAGAATTGCTCCTCAGACAATGGTCTCTGACGTTCGGACATTTCTAATTCATCGCAATTGTTTATCTCGTCTACGCATGCCTTTTCTTCTACCAACGAATCGGGTAGCAATCCAAATTCTTTCCAGAAATTTATACCTAAATATAAGGGTTGTACTAATGACGGAACTATATATAACGTTATCAATTTATTTTGATCCTTAAACTTAACCTGAGTGGTAACTTTCCCGATGACTTTTTGGTTTTGACCTCCGGCGGTTCGAACATCGGCCGAAATAGCTTTGAAGGGAAAATGAGATTCTTGTAAATCTCTGGCAAATTCTCCCCCAATGCAGCTTATTGAAGCGCCTGTATCCATTAACCCCGTCAATGTTCTACCTATCAGCGTAACTTCGGCATAAGGTCTGACATCCGGAGCTATTATAGCTGATACTAAATCCATCTCTTCTTGTCCGTTCCTATTCATGTAATCTCCCTTTCGTTCTTGCGATCGGATTTTTCGTTTCGCTAATCCTGTCAACTCCTTATTACGGTGCTCGCGTGTAACTGCCGTAGAAGGTGAAAATGTGTCTACATGAGAGTTTTGGGAGATCGTCATGTTTTTAGTTAATCCGTGTTGGTGGCTGTCGAAATCGTCTGTTTGCGTGTACCTTTCTGCGGTACACGCTTTTGAACGTTTTTTGATGCGCTACACTTGTGGCAAGTCGGACGATATGTATCCGCTTGGCCACACCCATAGCAAAATACTCGTCTATCCTCAACGCAGTCTTGGTAACGGTGCCCGTTGCCACGACAGTTCCAGCAAACCAGATTAATCGCCTCTATTTCTTCATCTATTTCTTCCGATTCAAGCTCTGCGGAATTTTCCACTGCATTTACAAATTTCCTAGGCGTGGGTCTAGGCTTAAGCGCTTGATTTGGATTTACCGTCTGCATGAATACTTCCCTAGTCCTAACTAGATGACGCAACTGTGAAATACTTAACACTCGCTCATAAAGCAACTCGTGCTGAATTTCCGGTAACAAATTAGCACGCAGGGATTCTAGTAATGAGGACTCAGACAATGGGATAGTCATTTTATCTGCTAACATCACTATCGCTTCGTAGAATTCATCAAATGATTCATTTTGTTTTTGCTTTCTCCTATCTATAGCAGCGCGAATATTTACATCGGTTCTTTCATCTTTGAACTGAATTAACATAGCCCTTTTAAATGCAGGCCACTCAATATTTCTAGCACTCTTGTGATAGCGCCAGTACCAATCGCTGGCACTTCCTTCAAAAAGATTACTTATGTAACGTGTCAACAACTCAAAGTTGCCACCTAAAGTCTGATAAGTTAGGGCCTCTATTCTATATATGAATTCATCTACTGACATAGGTCCACGACCAGAATATCTTAATTTCCAATTCACCAAAATCTGACTAACACGCTCTGGCCTAATATCCATCGGAATTGGTGACATGGAACCTATTGCGTTTGAGTCTACGAATGGTGCTGGTTGCGTAATTAAAGGTGGCGGAGGTTCCTGACTTCCGGTTCTTATATGAGATGGAAGGGAAGCCAGCAACTCTCGAAACCCTGATGTTATGGCTTTGGACAGTAGCTCTGCCTGTTTAAGTGAGGTATCGGATAGAACCTCGGTCTGTCTTATCGATGCGGCTGCCATGGCATCCGCTACTGTTTGTTGGAGCTGATGCAAAGATGGGGATGGACTTTGACTTTCCTGCCCTGCGTTGACATCCATCTCCTCAGATCTGTTGTCATCCACTGGGGTTTGAATACCTGCTCCTAAATCTCCCGGGCCGGCTGTATTTGGGGCCGGGATTCTTGACCTCGAAGGACCTACCGTCGAACTACCTGCGGCAGCCGAGTCCAGGTCTGAATTGGGATTTGCTCTCGTACTAACTGGCATTTCAGGATTGAACACAGAGCTAGCTAACTCTCCTCTTGATTCGTTAAGCAAACTACCTGTCGAAGTCTGAAAGGAAGTCGCGCATACAGGACAAACTTTTCTATGGCCTATCCTGCTACTGAAACACGCTCTGTGAAAGGTGTGCCCACACCCAGTTGTCAACAGTTGTGCAGAAAATTCGATTATTTGTAAGCAAAGATAACACTCTGGACTTTCTGTGTTCCCAGAATTTCCTAAATTGGATATATTTTCACAACTGCGCGATACTGGCATTTCTAATGGTACTGGGACAACTTTATTTTAATATATATTTTAATATACTCTCCTACTCTTTTCCAAGGACTCACGTTCACTATGCTTCTACCAAAAATAACTATCAATAATAATGAAAACGAAAAAAAATATATTTATTTTAAGCTTTTGGGGACCCTGCCTAATTAACAGGATAATGAATGGTAACCTTTTTTCTTGATTTTTATTTTTATTTTATTTTTTTTTTAAATGTGAGATTCCAAACTTTTGTAACACCAAGTTTAGAGGTAAATTCTGCAAATATTTAAAATGGTTAACACGGTCGAAGAAGGTTTATAAACACCTAACATCTTATCCTCTGCTATCATAATATTGTTCACCTTTTCCTCAGTTTTAATTAAGTTATTATTTGGAATCAGAGAAATAACTAGAACAGACGGACAAAACTGCAGTCCACTGACTACAGACACTTGTGTGATTAAATACCACTAACATCATACTTCCAAAACAAGTAATATCCACTGCTTCTTGAAAACGCACGGTTACTTGAGCGGATGATGTCAACTTGCCAAGTGACATATGTATAAAACAGAAAAAACAATTCTCCTAAAACAAAATCGCCAACTAGTCTTTAATGATCTGAGATTGGCATGGAAACGGTGATCCAGAACTCCTTGCCTCCCCTCGGATAAAGGATTTATTTCAATAATGCTCGGTTTATCATAAGTTGACTCAAATGAAAAATTTTCCAGAGCTATTATTGACCTTTCCGAATTCAGAATTTTTCAACTAGTATATCTGAAAATGCGAAATAATGTTTGATGACTGTAACATTTCAACAACTATTTTTATATTGTGGCGTGCCGGTTGAATTGCTTGCTATAGCAACTCTTGCTCCACGTTTGGGCGCCAGATTTATAAATATATATATTATATTTACTGTAGCATGTAACGTACAGAGGGAGATCCCAGAAAACTTAATATTTTCCAAAAGGAAGAGCAGATGACAATTCGTATATCGTGCGGACCACGTGATGGTTCCGGCTAGTCGTCGAGTCCGTTGATATACAGCCCATTATCTCCACAAAAGAAATCACATAAATATATTATCATTAAATCGATCACGTGCAAGAATAAGTCGACGGTAACGCAATTCGGACTGACGAATATTTTGGGAGATTTGCTTAGAATTGAAGTTAGGAAATGAAAATGGTTACAAAGGAAAAAATAAAAATCTCAAGAATGTGGCAAGATGTTGTTGCAACCACAAGTGCCCACCCTTCCATGATCACACCGTCCCATAGCTAGGGTGTGATCCCTAAATGAGGGTATTAACCCTCTATGGTACCCCCACATCTCCTGTTATCGGCATGTCCCCTTTAGCTAATTGGCGGTCTACTCAAAATTCATTATAAAATTCATTTATTAACATAGAATATTTAAATGTACTGCTGACATAATTCTACAGGGCGTATTCCCACCCACAATCGCTATTTTACGCAAGGAATTAACAGAATATAAATTTATAGATATAGAAATATAATAGTTATCTAAAATATAATAATATAATCATAATGGCAATATAGTATTTAAACAGTAACAAAATAAAGGGGCAAAAATAAATTTAAGATATGTAATTAAAAAGGAAGGAAATTAACCCGTGTGTATGAGAAAAGTAAATACAACCAGTGGTCAGGGTTGTGGAACCTAAGTGGATTCCATTGACTTTACATTTGGCAATGCTTAAGCGGCGAATTCGCGAAACTTGCGGCGAATTCGTATTACGGCACAAATCATTCTGGTTTATTTCTATAATTCTTACTTCATTCTTTTCTGTGCGGTTCTTTTCTTTCAAATTCTACTTCATTCACTTCATGTTTTCTTTTCTATTTTAATTTTCGTTCATTTCAATTTCGTTTTAAGTTTTCATTATTTTAATTCAATTTTGACCTTTCGGCTTTTGTTATTTGGTCGGAAATTCTGGTCGGGGATTTTCTTTATGCAATTTATAAAAATATATAAAATAAGTAGGGTGACTCACTCATTGAACATCCGGCGAGGAAAGCGCTTTCTTCGTAGAACGTTGTCACTGAAATTCGCTGAAATGTTAATAATACATATGTTTCACCGCACGACACAAGAACCTCGCCAAATTGATCTTCTTTTCTTTCTTAAACATGACTCAAGCTATAACTTTACTTGATTGGTTTCATTTTCTTTTACCAAATAGTAATTTACGTTTATATTAGAATTTTCTTCACTGATTTTCTGGCGTTGCTATACCGCTCGCATACACACTCACAAATGGGCTTTTATTTCTTTATATTTGCGTGTGCGCATTTTAAGGAAGTAAATTTAAGTATTAAGAAAAAATATAATTTAACTATAAAATTTAGAAAAAAAAAGAACTTGAAATAATCATAAGGGGAAAGAGTACAGTGGCGTACTTTTAGAATAATACCATTTAAAGGTAAAATTACATAGAAAACCAGCAACCGGAGATGCTCATACGAGAGGCCACTGTACTTTAACGTAGGTCAGTTACAAAGCGATTACATAATTGCAGCGTGGTCTTGCAGGTTACATGTGTGTGTGCGTGACTTTTTCTTTTGGGTGGTTCTTATTCAGGCAATTATTAGATTTTCACACTCAAAAAAAACGTAGATTCTGCCGAACTTTTCGTACGACGATGAGCAGTATTTCCCGGGCGGTTTTCCGCCGTTTTCCGACTTTCCGCGGCCTCGGCGCCGAGCAGCGTCGGAGCTGCGACCGTTGCGTTTGCGCTGGTAATAAAAACTGAAGCCCCTCTCCTCTCTGGCCGCTGCTTGGGCCGATCTCTTTCGGGAAAGCTGAGCTTTGCCTGGAACGTCTGGAGATCGGAGCGTATTGATGGAAAAACCAATGGCTGGGAGAATAAAGGTGTGCTTTTGCACCTGGGTACCTAAATAAAATTGACTAAGGTCAGCATTGCCTAATTTTGGGGACGACAGCCGATTTATTTTCTTACCCAATATGGTATAACCCACGATTATTAATAACTTTTCTAATCTTTGACTGGCTGGCACTTTGAATTAACTTTTTGACTTTGCTCGAGATATGCACGTCTGCCTTGGCTGGCGTTAGAATTAGAAAAGACCGATACTCGCGTGTCAGAACCTCATGTAACCAAAATTTCCCCAAATTTCGAAAAAGATCGCCATTTTTGTCTGCCAACCCACGGTACTCTCATGTAATTTTGATTCCAGAATTTCTCTTGAGTGCAACCTTTTTGAGCTGAGCTTGGCAGCGATTCATTCTCTTTGGTAACCCAAGTGGGACAAAAAAAAATTAAAGTCTGCTTCTAGGCTTATTTATTTTGGTGGACAAAAGAGCGACAAGGTACATTACACCCGGGTCTCCCGCGCAAGGAGCGAATGGCCTACATACTGGGCCATTGTAGCACTTAAACTTGCTGTGGCAAACCGAGCAATGTATGTAAAGGGTGAAGCGGACAACACATTTGAATACTAATTGCATAATTTTTGACCATTCGCGTTTTACTTATTTACATACGTATATACTTATGTATATATTTATGCTAACGCAATTTATATTATGTGTAGTATATAGTAAATAACTAAATATAAACCTAATTATTTTTAGTTTACTGCTTGCCATCAATAAAAAAAAAGGAATAAAAAAAAGTAAAAAAATAAATAAAAATAAAAGAAAATAAAATAAATAAAAAAAAATAAAATAACATAAAAAAAAAGGTTAAAAAATTTTGCTCTGGGACTCGAACCCGCGTCGATTCGATTGCTAACCAAGTGCTTTAACGGTCTGCGCCACGAGTACAGCTGGCCGGCAGCTGACAAGTTCTGGCATTGAACATTTTGGTGTGCCAGAGCATGTGAAAACAACTATTTCTATTTTTTAGAAAAAATTTCTACTTTTTAGAAAATGTTTCTATTATTTAGGGTTGGTTTCATTTTAGGGTTAGGGCACTAATTTTTAGAAAAGGTGTTGCCAAAATATTTTATTATTTTCGTTTGCCTTTCTATTTTTCAGAAAATAATTTCTAATTTTAAGGGCATTTTTTCTAGATTTTAGGGTTATTTTAGTTCATGGTAACCAATTTCTACATTTAAGAAAAACTTCCTGGATTTAAGGAAAACTTTCTTGACTTAAGAAAAATTTCCTTATATTTAGAAATAACTTTCTTGTATTTAGAAAAAAGAAATTTTAATGGCGATTTTCTAAAATTTAGGGTTAAATTTATTTTGAGTGTGGTCAAAATTTTTTTTTTAAATTTTAATCGCGGTTTTCTGCACTTTTAAAAAGTCTTAAAAATGCCAAGCTTCTTTAGCGAGGACCTATTTCTTATCCCTTTGATTTCTCATCACTAATTTTCAGTTAAGCGTTTCCGTTGGTCAAATATAAGCTTAAATACATTTTTGGATTGCAGACGATTACTCCTCAGCGAAATGTCCAATAGCTTTGAAAATTGGTTGCCATACTGTCCTTCTAATTATCTATAATCGCTGATTCCAAATTTTTTAAAATCGCTGGGGGCCGTTTTCCATAGGTAAGTCTGCTATGCCCTTTTTATAAATTATACTAAGATATAAAAATATATCCATAAAACGTAAATTATTAAGTATTAATTTTTACATCAAATTAAATCTGAGCATTCTTTGTAAAATTATACTAAGTTGCAGTTTTAAAATACTTAATAATGTTAATATTCTTAATATTGATCATGAGTTAAAGTTATAAATTAACTAATCCAGGCAAGAATTTTTATTTAAAGTACATGCAAAAATTTTATCTCTGTGAATAAAAAATTTGAATAATTAAAAATCTATCCAAGAAACTTCGAAAATTTTTAAATATGGAATTTTATATCAAGCAAAAATAGAAAATTAGTTGTCAAAATTGAAACCTTTTTAGAAATTTTTATAAATTATACTAAGTTGTAGTTTATAAATTAAGTATTATTGTTAATTCTGATAAGTTAAAGTTATAAATTAACTAATCTAAAAGTACAGGCCAAAACCTTATCGATATGAATCGAATTGCAAACATATGTAGCATACCTTTTGGGGCCCAGTGCGCAGGCGCCTGGAAAAATTGATTCACTGTAGCTGCGTGCAGTGTTTGCAATTACTACTCCGTAGTAGCGAGATGAATACAAATATTGCTATGCTATTGCTATCGCTCTCTTTTTGACGAGAGCCGTAGCAGAGCCATAGCAAAATAACGAGAAAGTTTGTGCTCTGCTCTGCTCGTAGTTTTGTCGCTTCAGAAACTGTAGCAATAGCGGTAGCAGAAAATCAAGTCCTGTGCTCTGTGTAGCAGTAACGGTAGCAAAAAATTGATAGCGAGATGAGAGCAGAGCACTTGCTTTTTTCATGTGCTACGACTCTCGCTTGCTTCTGTCAGAATAAAGTGGTTTAAAATAATAAAAAAAATAATAGTATTTTATTCAAAAACTAAAAATCAATATATTATATTATATTATATATAATATTCGTTTTTTATTGATTTTTAGTTTTTGAATAAAATACTATTATTTATTTTATTATTTTAAACCACTTTATTCTGACAGAAAATATTTTCTTTCTCATTCTGGCAAAGCGACAATTAAAAAGAAAACGCTGCATAAGAAAGGTGCAGAAAATAAGAAAACTAACACAAGCGAGAGTCGTAGCACATGAAAAAAAAGCAAGTGCTCGGCTCTCATCTCGCTATCAATTTTTTGCTACCGTTACTGCTACACAGAGCACAGGACTTGATTTTCTGCTACCGCTATTGCTACAGTTTCTGAAGCGACAAAACTACGAGCAGAGCAGAGCACAAACTTTCTCGTTATTTTGCTATGGCTCTGCTACGGCTCTAGTCAAAAAGAGAGCGATAGCAATAGCAAAACAAAATACTACGAGAGTAGCGTAGCTTTTCAAACGCTGGCTGCGTGTTTGGCCAAAATGGTGTCCTTAGAGGCCGAGAAATTGTGATACAGCTGGCTGAAGCAGCTTTCCCCCTTATTATTCACTGTCAATGTCAACAACCGAAGCTTGGGAAAAGGAAAACCCACTTATAAATTCGATATGGACTTGGAGGAGGTGGCAAGTCAGCATGGATTCAGCCAGCATATGGCCATGGCCACGTACAATGTGGAGGTGAGTCTGCAGTACACAACCCCCTTTATAACTACTTATAAACTTTATGAACCACCCTTTGCAGACCTCGGCGGTGCATCGGAAACTGCAGAGCAAGGTGGAGGCCCTGAGGATCCTGCGCCAGGAACTGGAGCAGTTTCGCGTGGAAAGAGATCAATACAAGCTGGTGGCGGAGACCCTGCAGCTGCGCTACTCGGCGCTGAAGAGCAACAGTGAACTGCTGGCCGTCGGCGGCTGTGGAGCCCTCAGCGAGAACTCCAGCTTGGCCGCCCTGCTCCATGAGACGCGGGAGCAGAATCTCAAGCTCAGCACGGAGGTGGAGGCCCTGAGGCAGCGACTAAACGAGCTCCAGGGCGACATGGAACTCCTACGCGAGACGGAGGCTAGCAATAAGTCCAGGGTCCAGGCGATGGCCACCGAGAATGCTGCCCGCAACAAGGAGGAGCTGCAGTGGCGTCGGGAGAGGGCAAACTTCATCTGCCACCTGGAGGGCCTGAAGAAACGCAATGCCCAGCTGGCCTTTGATCTCAAGGCGGTCATCGATGAGAAGGAGGAACTGATTACCGAGCGGGATGCCTACAAATGCAAGGCCCATCGCCTCAATCACGAGCTCTTCGTGGCTCTGAGGGCTAAAAAAACGCATCCTAGGGTGAGTTAGGGCTTGCTATAATATATATATTGTATAATTATAAAAGAAACTGCAGCTCCTGGACATCGATGGTGTTTTGCTGGAGAACAAGTACCTGCATGAACGTGTGAAGATCCAGGACAGCGAACTGGAACTGACCAAACAGAGCATAGCCAAGTACAAGGTATTAATCTGAACCCTATAAACTAATTGTTAGATTTATTTACATATTTTATAAACCTTTTTGAAGACCATGTTGGATGCCAAGAAGAAAAAGGGAATTGTAAAACTGGGCGGAGGCGGCACAAATGAAGACACCATACTGAGTCCACGACAAGGTGGGTATTTATATAATTTATACATCTGCTAAGCCTGTTTAATTTTCCCTTTCCCTTAGTTAAAACCATTCTGGAGAGCGGCATTGATCTGCCGCAGAAAACCGAGAGCTTAAGCGACCTCAAATCCTTGTGTTTGGCTTTGCTAGACAATCTGAACGATAAGAATTTGGCCCTAACTCACCAGAAGAAGACCAACAAGTAGTTGTCTTAGTTCCCAAATCAAAATGTATACTAAAAGAATATATTCCACAGAATACTGGCTGGCAAAATGACGGAGCTGGAACAGCGGTGGCAGCAGCTCCTCTCTGGAAACGAGGATAACTCGGAGGGCCAGGAGGAGGACGAGGAGTACGGCTATGCTCCCTCGCAGCTGCTCCTCAATGGCTACTGCGCCGCAATGGTTGATGATGCCGACATCAGCAGCACTCCGTCCATTGCCCCCGACAACGAAGACGCGGCAATTACGCCGGATCCTGGGGATACCAGGAAGCACAAGTCGGCGGAGGTCCTGCACTCGGACGATGGAATGTCCTCGCTGTCGACCGAGTCCGTGGACTCCTCGGTTTACGGGGTGGATGTGCAGCCTTCCGAAGACTTCCACAAGTCTTCGTCGGCCACCACAGATTCCGGAAATTGCGGTCTGAGCAGCCGGTGTACCGGCACACCTCGAATATCCAGTTCCGTGGCTCGCGAGCGGATGGAGGATCTAAAGGACTTGCCTCCCCACCTGGCCACGCTGGTGCAGAAGGCTCTCCACGAACTGGACATGCGGGACTACGAGGCTATGGTCACGATACGGGCCGAAAATCTATCTGCTATTCCTTAAATACAAAACTAGTTCAATTGGGAAGTCCCGCAAAGATGGAAGCATATCGCAGTGTTGACAGAGGATATAATATATGTATATTACCGCAACAGCGTACAATAAAACAGATTATAAAACAGGAAACTGAAGAATGCAATTTAGCTAAAGCTTTAAATGGGAAGTTTGAATTGCGCGCCCAATGAACCTGCGATATCGATAAATAATCGCTTAGAGTGTTGAACAACGCTGGCATAAATACACACAAACATTCCCAGTCTGGGTATACATTTTCTGATAAGAATGCAAAGTTTTGAGTTTTTGAATTAAAAATGCCTTAGTTAACAACCAGCAAGTGCCATGTAGAATTAACCCAGTGCTACAGAGAGCAGGAATGGAGCAGCAATCAAAAGTAATCACCAAGGGGCCCCAATCAGGCCAATTCTAGTCCGGGAGGAGCAGCCCATCCCAGCCAGATATCAGGATGTCCAACGATGTGCAGGTGGCCCGAGTGGCCAAGATAGCCGCCACCGATGTGCCGCGACGCAGCGGCAAGCAGCGCGACTCCAGCGGATTCCAGGGCAATCACAGCGAGGATTTCGAGTATGTCTTCGGGAGCATTTCGCCGCGCGGAGGAGGTCCTGGCGCCAGGCACTTGGTGGGATCCTGCGACCTGGACTCCCCGGAGCACACGCAGCGGGACACTACGGAGAGCGACAACAACATCTCCAGCTGCTCCACGCTAGACATTGTCAACAAAGTGAGTGATGGCCCCATTACACTGGGAGAAAAATATTATAATGTTATTACAAATATTAATATTTTTAAACAACAATTTTGAAAAAATTGTAAGGTACTATTTTCATGCTTAGGGCTTAGTACTCAACCCAACAAAAAGTCGTCCAAAACAAAAAACTTCATATGAAAAACAACGTCAAGAAATTTTATTTCACATAAAGTTTTTTTATTTGGACGACATTTTGTTGGGTTGAGTACTAGCCCTTATTTGCGATTTTTAAATTGTTTTTTGTACATTAAAATTATATTTTTCCTATAAACATAACAACCTACAAAGAGAAAAGCAAAAAAAGTATTTCCTTTTGAAAATATAACAATGTACCTACCTAGGTAGTACCTAAAATTCAAGTCCTACAAAGTACAAATTTCTATAAAAAGAATTTTTTTTCGAAAAAAAAGTTTTTCTTCCTTCAATTTCAGTTCTTTAATGTATATACATGTAATTTAATGAATGTCCAAATATATAGGATTGCAAATTTTATTATTTTGTTATTTTGCTATCGTAAGAAGCATTTAATTAATTAAAAAATTTTTTTTACATACAAATTATACTATCACATAATATTAAAAAAAAAAACTTTTCCATAAATCTGCATAGTTAGATTATTATTTTTGAAAGCCCAATCATTGTAGAATACCCCGTTTTTTAAGTGTACCCTTTTGTGGGGGTCTTGGAATTCGGCTGGCGTCCAGTGCGCAGATGCGTGTCGAAGGCTGAGGGTCAAGTTGCAGTGGCGGAGAGCGCGGATGCACCCGCGGCTGGATGACGACGTAATCGCCAGTCGAAATTTTCCACTGGACGATGATTGCGGAGCAACTGCTTCCGCGCAGCCTGAGCTGCCTGTGCTGCAGCGACACGCCGTCGGTGCCCAGCGACAAGCGGCGCAGCTGGGAGTACACCCTGATGGCCCATCCGCTGGCCAGGCGACCCATAAACGTGATGACCCCCACCGCTGGCCATCTAGAAATCTCTAATCCTTGTCTTTCCCGCTCTGATTACTCCACAGGTTGAGCAGCTATCGGTGCAGCAGCTGGAGAACCGGGTGCGCGAACTCACCCAGCGCCTGCAGCAGGCCGAAAGGCAGCTCACGGAGAGCAACACGGAGCGGGAGATTTGCCACAAGCGGCTGGAGGTGGTCAGCCAGGCGCACGAGTGCCGCATCACCGAGATGCACTGCGTCATAGCGGAGCTGAGCAAGAAACTGCGCAGCAAGCAGGATCACATTATCATGGAGGAACAGGAACCGGAGGGTAGTGGTAAGTAGATATGCTAAGAGATCCAAGGAACAAGGCTAATCAGTATTTCCAATTATAGAACTGAGTTTTCAGGAGGGTTCTGTCTACAACTCCGAGCTCAATCTCACCAATCCCGATGCCGAGTGCCAGACGGAACCCCTGGAGGATCTCGAGGGCGCCTACAGCACCACAAGTGTGGGTCAGATGGGCCACAAGCCGCAGGAACTCAGCCACAAGGGCCAAGTGGAGGCCTTGCAGGAGGAGGTGCTGCATTTGAGGGCCCAAATAGCCCTGCTTCAGTCCGAGATTTCCACCAAGGAGGCCGCCGTGGTCGAGGAACAGACCAAAGTGGCCTTCTTTGGCTGCGAAACGGAGGTCAACGAAAGCGGACAGCGCCTCAATGATTTGAATTGTAAGATATCTTAATTAAATTCATATCCTGATGGCTAACGTGCTCCTTTCAGCTTGTGTTTCCCTGACCAGCCCGCAGAAAACGTGTGCCCGCCGTGCCGAAAATGGCCGAACGGGTCAAGTTGCGCTGCGCCAGCAAACAGGAATCCGCTGAAGCTCCCGAGCACACATCTCTAAGCAACGAGGAGCACATTAACCTGGTGGAGCACTTGGTGTGCGAGCTAAAAGAGCAGAACCTCTTCATGGAAAGCTTCATGGAGCCCCTGCAGCTGAGCAGGGAATTGGAGCGACTGCAGCGGCGTGTGGAGCACTTGGAGATGCGGAACACCATGTTGGCACTGACGCTGGACGAGTGCAAGGAGCACACGGAGCACCTGTATCTGCTGTGCGGCAAATACGAGTCCAATGCGGTGGCCCTTCAACTGGCGCTCAACTGCAGCGATCGGGCAATCGAGGCGTACGACGTGATGCTGGCTCTGCTGGAGAGCAAGTAAGTCTGGTCAGGATTCTGGATCCACCTTTGCTAACCCAACTCCCTTTTAGGTTGGCTCTACTCGGTGAGAAGTCAGCGGCGGCGGAGGAGAGTCGCCGATCTGTGGAGGCGGTGGCAAGGCATCTGCTAGCTCGACTAGACAGTGAGAAGAACGTGTGCGAGAATAGTTTGGGACCTTGGCAACACAACATCAATTTAAGCACTGAAGATACCCCCAAGATTGGCCGCTCCTGGTGCCCCGACGACGACAATCGTCTGCGCTACCACGTCTCCAAGCTGAAGGGACGTCGATCGAGTGTCCAGCACACCATCGTCAGTCTGGAGTCGCCCTTCAGCGATATTTACGAGCGGAAGCGTCTCGCCTTGGAGAAGGAGCACGAGCTGCGCAGCGAGGACAAGAAGTCACCCATCGATCTGGAGACGGCGGTGATTATGCAGGAATTGCTTGAGCTGCGCGATGCGAATCTTCAGCTGAAGTCGAAATGGAGGAAGCGGAGAAGGAGCGGCAGAATGCCAACGAGCGTGTGGGCATCCTTCATGAAGCCCTGAAGCAGCTGCAGGCCAGCAATCGGGTGTCCTACTCGGAGGCAGAGCACGCCACCCTCACGGAGCAGCAGTTGGTCGAGGCTCTGACGCGGGAAACGGAGCTCAAGAGCCGCATCCAGACGCTGTTGGCCAATGTCACCGCCTCGCAGAAGGCCTCCGACGAGAAGTACGAGCAGCTGCACCAGAATGTGCGAGAACTCCAGAAGTCCAACCAGTAAGATTGCTTTCTATAACTACGATTAGTTTTTAAAATCAATTATTTGGATCACTTATTTTCATTTGATTTGTTCATAAGGAAAAACAAGTGATTTAATATAAAATAATTTCGAATTACCTAAATAATTTGCTTAGTAATTTTATCACTCCACTCACTTTTATTCTGTGCTCCAAGTGATCCAAGTTGACACACTTAAACTCACTCACTGTATTCAAAAAATTGACTTGTTTGTCAATTCAAGTGTACTCATGCAGGAATAATCTTTTCTCTTCATCCTTTTCAGTAATCTGGGACAAATGTTGGAGCACAGCAAGCGCAAGTACCAGCTGCGGGTGAGGAAGCTGGAGCAGAAGATCGTTGACCTGCGACTGGACTACGAGCAGGGACACAATCATGTACCCGAGACGACTTTGTAGGCCCAGGAGGACTGGGCAACTGGACGAGGAGCGGGCGCGCTTGTCACATATCCCGCAAAAGATCTTTCCCTCTCGATCATATCGCTTAGTTTACCCCCAACGCAATGCCCCCAACCGAGTCTACAGTTGCCCCTGGAACACCGACATGATGATGAACGAGACAGTATCACGAATGTGCCATGATAACTAACTTGCAGCCAGCTGGTGGCTGCAGCCACTACATACTCAACTACATACATAATACATATTCAGAAGGTGCCATGAGCAAGGCTCCAACCGTGGGATTGGAGCATCCGGCTCTGGGCCACAAGCAATTACATATTTATAGACATACATTCGACTAGGCAAACTAAGGAGTTAGCTACTCACGACGCGTACACGGGATCCTATATTTATACAATGTATTCGCATTTTGCTTGTTATATGAATTCAATATGTATTTAAAATTGTACAAATTATAAACATGTCTAATGAAAGTAATTTTGATGGTTTTATAAAAACGTAGAATTTGAAACTGGCGCCGATTACTAATCGATTTAGCAGAAAATTTAAAAAGTTTCATCCCAATCTCTCGGTTCAGTGTTGCAAAATACCAAATTGGAGTAAAAATTGGTGCTCGCTGAAATTTTATTGGAAAACTAAATTTTACCAAATGAGTTCTTCGGAAAGAGATAAAACTGTGGTCCATAAGGCGGCGGCATGCAAAGGATCCTTAGCAAATAGAGGAACTAAGAGAAAGTACCCTACAGAAGACACAAGCGAACCACTTCCTGATGTTCCAATCAAAATAAAAGCAGAGCAAGTTGAGGAGGATGCACAGGATAAAGATGATCAGGGTTCTATGATCCTGATAAAAAACGGAACCATCCCCCGATGGACAGGACGTCTCCGAAACCTTCGTATCCTCGAGCAGCACAAGAAATTCCAGCAAGGCAGCCACTGCTGCGCCTACGCATCAGCAGCGCAAGGCCAGGGTCAGTAAAGCTCGTTTCATTCTCGGCAAGATTGTTAAGAATGAGGCAGAGGGCAGGATTGACCAGCGCGATGCGGAGGACAAGATTCGATGCCTGGCGGAGATCGCAGACTTCGAGGAGTACATGAGGCGGCGCCAGGCAAGCGAGATCGCAGCCAAACTGGCAAAGGACGCTCAGGGGAGCCCAAGACCGACCTCCTTGGTGAAGAAGGCCAAGAAGTTCAGCGACGTAGCCGGAGACAACCTCGCAATGGCACTGGTGGACGACCTGCACGAGGACGGACGCCTGCTGTCGGAGAAGTGGGAGGAGATCGAGGTCAAGGTGGCCGACATGATAGCCGAAAGGCTGTCAGCCGTGCCAAATAGTCCGATCCCCTCCTTCGACTCGTCGGAAATGGTCAGGGGGCACCGGGTGATCAAGTGCGATGACTCCTTCTCAAGCTCCTTCCTAGCGGAGTGCATAGCCAGGATTGGAAATGCTTGGGACGGCCTTAGTATTAGGCTCGTCCACGCCTGGGAGATTCCAAGGAGGCCGCGGGCTCGCATTTGGTTGCCAAAGGAGCAGACTGACCAGGGAAAGGTGCTGTCGCTGCTGAGGGCTCAGAACCCAGAGGTGCACACAGAGGACTGGGAGATACTCAGAGTGGAGAAGGAGATGAAGACGAGCCAGCCGTTCCTCTTCCTCATCAACCAGCGCTGCGTGCCGCAGCTTGAGAGGGCCGACTACACCGTCCGGTTCGGCCTACGGAAGGCCAAGGTCAAGGTCTTCCTGGCAGAGCCGGATGATGTTCTCGAAGAGGTCGATGACACCAACAAGCTGTAAGATGACCTGGTCAGACGTAACACCCAACTAGAGTCATGCAGATTAACCTGAAGCACAGCACGCATGCTTCAGCCCATCTTGCAGTTCTTCTCAGTGAGAGGAACATTGACATAGGCATCGTTCAAGAACCATGGACTCGAGACGGACAAATCTCGGTGTTCTCAATGAATGTTCCAAGTAGTATATAACCATGTACCAACCTCCCAATAAATTATTTATCATTTCATCTTACAACTCCGTGGTTCTACTTTCTGACCTCCGGGAAGTGGGCTCGTAAGTATAAGGACCGAGTTCCTTATACAAACTTATATTGGTCTTCAAGCCACGCTTGAAAACTTTTTTTATACTAACTCAACAGGTAGGCCGAGGCAGGTATTATTAGACAGAATAACTATAACGCACTTCTGGCTCCACCTGAGCAAGTCATCAATGGGCAGACTGGTGAGGGTGGTTTGGGTGGTTAATAAATACATAGAATTTAAATCTGGCGCCAATTACTTATCGATAATCGATTTCACAGAAAATATAAAAATTGTCATCCCTAAGGTGTAGTGTTGCAAAATATCAAATTGGAGTAAAAATCCTCGCGGAAATTTGATTGGAAAAATAAATTATCCCAAATGAGTTCCTTAGAAGGAGAACGTGGAACTAAAAGAAAGTACCCTACAGAAGACACAAGCGAAGGGTATTTCATGGAACCAATTCCTGATGTTTCAATCAAAATAGAAGCAGAGCAAGTGGAGGATGCACAGGATGAATATGATATGGAACCACCACTCGATGGACAGGTCATCGCCGAAACTTTCGTATCCTCGAGCAGTACAAGAAATTCCAGGGATATCCCAAATGGATCGCCTCATTTATCCACCTCGACCGGTGGCACCTCTGCATCGGCAACCGATCCCAAGAAGTTTACTTATGCGTCGAGGCGGACTGCTGCCAAGATACTTCGGTCACATTCAAGGAGCAACATTACCACTCCCTCAGCTGCGTGGATGGAGAAGGTGGAGTGGGCGCGCACTGTGCTCCCCAACTACGTACTTTTAGAACCCAGCCTGGGGAACACCCAACCGCAGAAGAAACCTCCAATTCCCACAGAAACCATAATCGGTATCATAGACGAGGGAAATCCTGAAGGCGGAATACCCAAAGACAAATGGAAGGCGGTGGAGGCTCAACTAGCCATTCAATGTTTGCAAATGCTACGCGACGAGCCCGGCTTGTCTCCCAAATGCAGGGACATTGGATGGTATCAGGGCAGAGTGAAACTGGTGCTCTGCGGGAATCGTCGCTCGGCTGAGCTATATAAGAGATCGGTTGGACAGCTCGGGGAGGTTTACGAAGGGGCTAAAATTGTCGCTCTCGATTGGCGGCACGTTCCCCGTAAACCCGTGGGAATCGTTTGGGTTCCATTAACGATCAAGACACCCGAAGATATCCTTTTCATGATACAGCAATGTAACCCCAAACTTCCCACTCACGACTGGAAGGTTCTTGAAGTGAAGAAAGACGGTACCGAAAATCGAGCGATCGTGGTGTTGAATGATCAGTCAGTTGCACCAATAAGAGCTGCGAATGGGGAACTAAACTTAGGGTTCTGTGCGATCAAAATGGATATGAGAGACCCCAATAGCTATACCGAAGACGAGTTTGAGGGGCCATTAACTATTAATGAAATATTTGACTTTTTGAATGAATAAATTGAATTTGAAACTGGCGCCATTTAGTTATCGATAAGCCTATGGAAACGTAACCTCAGAGTTCCATCTCTATTTCACGGTTTAGTGTTGCAAACTACCAAAACCAAATACAATTGCGTTCTTGTGAAATACGAATGTTTTGAACAACCTTACTTATTTTATTTCTTTAAAATGAGTGCTTCGGAGGAAATGGAAAATGTTTATAAAACGGCGGGGGGAACCAATGGTTCGGTAGCAGATGGTGGCACTAAAAGAAAGTCTCCCGAAGAACCCACAAGCAGTGAGGATGAAAATGAGGTGGAAAGCAGTCCAGTTAAGCGCGTAAAATCAGAGGAGCCCGGGGTTTCAATTAAAACGGAACCTAATCCTGATACTCCAGTTAAAGTAAAGGATGAACCTGTTGAGGAGGCACAGGAAGACGATAAACCCAGTAGCAGTGATGCTACAATCCCTGTAAAGACAGAACCAACAGCCAATGAAAATTCAACTGCAACTGAAGCTGCATCGCCGGTGGTTAAGATTGAACCCACCAATTCCAATGGAGATGCCTCCGTTGACTCTTCAGTGTCCTCTAGCAGCAACCGTATATCCTGTCGCTTTGGCATCCGATGCTACAGGTAATGCCAAGTAAACCACTTCCATTTAAACCACTCAAATAATACCATCATCCAATCCCAGACGAAATCCAGCTCACCGGAGTGCTGAAGCCCATCCAGGTGACCAGGACTACCGGCGTCCCGACTTTCCAGAGCCGCCGCTCGGAACTCCAGCTTGTCCCTACGGCAACGCCTGCTATCGCCGCAATCCGGTTCACTTTCAGGAGCACTCCCATCCGCCGGATTGTAAGTAGGACGCTTCCTTTGCACCCGCTTCAAATGGGCTAAAGATCAGTGTAGTCAATTCCGCCCAGAACATCCGCAATCGCTTGCGCCAACGACGAGCCCAGCGGCAAAATAATCAAGACTCTGGAACGGATGATGATGAGGAGGAGGAGGAGAATCCGTTCGGAGGCGATAATGACAATGATGCGGACTATCGTCCTGGCGCAGATTTAGACGAAGATGAGGATGATGAGCTGGAGTTTGAAAGTCAGCGCGTAAACAGCGATGATTATGACTAAACTACACATTCCAATTCGTTGTTAACTTAGATTAATCACCATTTAATTCATAAATGTATATTCCATTGTTGCAAACTTATATCTAGTAGAAGCCCTCGTCCACATCCTCGGCTGGCTTTTGGTCGAAGGTGGCGCCCCATTTGGCAGCCTCGCCGCCGCGCACTTTCACATTGTAGCAGACATTCTCGGCCTTGAGTACGCTCTGTCGCATGGTGGTGATCTTGCGCCACAGTTCCCGGGCTCGCTGGCAGTTCAGGCTGATGTAGCTAAAAGGGAAATGGGTATTAGTTTCAATACAGTGTATCAAAAGGGTTACTTACCCCGTGTAAAAGTGCTGCAAGGTCTTGCAGGTCTCCAAACAAGTGTCTGTATCGCCACTGCCCAGCGAATTGATGCAGCGGCGCATGAGTTCCCCCGTAAGATCGGATAAACCCAGTATATATTCAGTTGGGTCCACAAAGAACTGGAATTTCCTGGGGTTTTCCTTCTCCGCCAGCGGTATTACATCCATTTCTTCACCCTCTGTAGGTTCCACTTTCTCAACCTTGATCTCCTCGACGTACTGCATCACCGCCTGGATGGCCTGCCAGTCGGAGACGCTCTTGGTTTCGCTGCCGGAGGCCTCCCCATCCTCGTGGCACAGGTACTCCATGTAGGTGTACGCCTCGATGAACTCCTGCAGGCCCGGCGAGTAGGCGCCGCGGAACTGGTAGACATCCTGGTCGCGCAGCTCCAGGGCGACGGCCCTAAAGTTCACCTCAATCAGCTTGGCCAGCCGCTGGCGAGCCTCCTCCAGGACCTTCTCCTTGTTCTGCTTGCGCGAGTCGATGGAGTGCAGCAGGAAGATGATGCGCTTGGACTCGATGGTGATGTCGCGGCTCAGCTTGACGATCCGCTCGTGGCGGTCGTGCTTCATGGTCAGCTCATTGGAATAGTTGCGAAAGGCCTGTAAAAAACACTATTTAAATTGAGGAAATTGGTATAATTGGAAGAAAGCTACCTGCACAATGGGATTCTCCTCGTCCAGCTGCACCGCCGGCGTTTGGCGCTTCCTGGGGGCGTTGTTCCTGTGCCCGGCACCTCCGTTCTTCGGCATGATGAGGGATTTACTGGTTTCGAATAGTACTTCTCCTTAAAACAGATAAAAATGCCCAATTATTTCGGCTTTTTTTGTAAACAAAAATGTAGTGATGGGAAAAATACGATGCCCTTTCGTCTATCGTCTGCTATCGAAATTGTAACTTTGATATCGAATCTTAGAAATATCGATAATTATCTCTACTTTCGTGGCAATTTGTTAAATTTATATTTAATTAATTAAATTCCCGCGGCAGGCCATGCATGATCCCGTCAAGAAGTCGGCCCACCTGGCCGCCGGCTCCACCAGCACCGCGGAGAAGCTGTGTTTCGACAAGAACGAGTTTATGAAGGTGAGTAATCCCCACCAGATGTTTGCCTTGCTAAGAGATTCCTTCAAACAGGCCAATTTTTCGGTGGACGAGTTCCTGCACAAGAACCGCAATGCACCGAGTCTGGAGCAGCTGCGCGACAACCTGGGACTCTACTTAAAAGGCCTGCGGGCGGCTATGATTGATCTGATCAACGAGGACTACGCGGACTTTGTGAACCTGAGCGCCAACCTGGTGGGTTTGGACCAGAGCATAGAGACCATTCAGCGGCCGCTGGAGCAGTTTCGCAGCGACATCGAGAGCATCCATGGCCTCATAGACGAGAACGTCACGGAGCTTCAAGCCCAATTGGAGGAGAAGCGAAAGCTGCGCGAGTTCAAGCGAGGATTGCAGAGCCTTAAAAAGGTCTACGAGACCACCAGCAAACTGCAGGAGCTCATCGACCGGAAGCTAGGTGGAGAGCAGCCCATCAAGGCGGTTGACCTGGAGCGCGCCGCCTTGGACCTAATTCAGTTGAAGTTTCACGAGAAGCACTGCGCAAAGCACTTAAATGCCGAACAGCAGGGCAAGATTCAGCAGCTGGAGGAGCAACTGCATCAGCACCTGCGACGCTTCTTCAACGACGCCCTTAGCCAAGCCCGCAACTCGGCACCCGAAGCTTTGGAACGCTGCCTGCGCATCTACATCACCCTTAATGCCTGTGGCCAGGCGGAGCGCGTTTTTCGCGAGGATGTGGTGGCGCCCTACATGACCGGCGTCATCGGGGAGCAACAGCTGCAGAACTCACCGCAGGGCCTTGCTGGGATCTACAGCAAGATCCTTAACTTTATTTCGCTGCACATGACCGACCTGCTGCGGCTCACTCTCTACTCCGACAAGTTTCCGGGCTTCAATTTTGTGGTCAACAGCTACTGGTCCGATGTGGAGACCCGTCTGGAGCTCCACATGAACTCCATATTTGCTCCGGGCAACTCGGAGGTCTTCTATGTGAAGTACAAGTGCACCCGCGACTTTCTGGGCAAAATAGAGGAGCTGTTGACCAGCTCCGGCGAGCAGGCGGTGACCTTCTATCGCCAGCACAAGCAAACCAAGAGTTTCGAGGCCCGCTGGAATCTACCGGTCTACTTCCAGATATGTTTCCAGGTGGGATATGTTTATTATACATATAGAGTTCAGTTTTTACCATTGATTCTTTAATGATCCTAGGAAATTGCTGGTCACTTTGAAGCCAAGTTGGAGCCCGTGCTGCAGGACGACACTTTGAAAAGCAATCTCGGTGATCAAGACTACAAACTAGCCCCATTTAATGCCGCCAAGGAGGCCATGTCACGCTGCTGGGCGGAGGGAGTTTACCTGCCGGAGGTGTTTCCCAAGTTCTACAAGCTCAACGTGCAGATAGTCCTGCGTCTCTCCCGCTGGATCACGGATGCCATCGCCGTGTCCAAGGGCAGCCAGTTTGCCAAGTCCTACACTCGCCACCAGCTGCTCATCGCTTTGCATGCAGATATTCGCAAACTGGACGCCTATCTGCCGGAGCTTCAGCAATTGATTGTGCAATCCGTGCCCGCCGAGCAGCGCACGAAAATTTTTAACGATGTTTTGGGCAAATCCATGGCTGCACTGGGAGATACGCTAGGTGCCCATTTGACGAGCATCCAAAAGACCTTGGTGGAGCTGCTGATCGGGGAATGCGAGACGGACAATGTGCGCCAGGTGAACGACTTGCCGCGCTTGTATCGCAAGACCAATCGAGAGGTTCCCTCTCGCTGTTCTGGCTACGTGGAGCAAATGCATCGGCCGCTCAAAGCGTTTGCCCAGCAGAATGAATCCCAACTTGGCACTTTAGTGGTGGAGCAGATTCTCTCGGAGGTAGCCAGTCACATAACCAAAGCGTAAGTGGATGTGATTTACTAGTAGGATTCTTTCTTATCTTCCATTCTTTGCAGCTACTTCAACGTGGTGAGTGATGTGCTCACTTCCGTGCAGAAAACTGAGGAATCCTTGCGCCGCCTGCGGAATGTAAAAAGTGGCGGATCCGCCTCGTCGTCGGCAGGAAGTTCAGCTGTGATGTCCGACGACGATAAGATTCGCGTGCAGCTTCGAGTGGATGTCACATCCTGGAAGCAGGAGCTCGGAAAACTGAACTTCCAGCCCACGCAGATCGAGAAACTGGTGGAGTTGTCCAACATGGTGGAGGATAGCATCAAACTGAAGGACAACAGTGCTTAGAAACGCCGCCAACGAGCAGTTATTAAACGTATACACTTCACTTTATTCTTGTTAAACGAATTCTAACGATTCTTTAGGCACAATTACTGATTGTATTAGGACTACGAATTGTATATAATATATATAGGCATATATGTATATCATATATTTAAATGCATTCAATTTCACGATCGTTATTGGTAAATACAGGTTGCAGAGACCTTCCCTCGAAGTTACTCGCTGTTGGAATGAAACAGAGAAGAGATTGCGGATAATTAAGCAACAGAGCTCGTCAAACGGTGGCCATAGAACGTGGGTAGATAGGTAAATATAACGAATATTGCAAAACGGCAGGCGGCAGGCAGGAACCATGCATAAACATAACGCAAGCTTGCATAGATTTATATATACAAAGGTGTTCGGGAGTGCTTGTGTATATAAAAAATGAGCGGCTCAACGGAAGACAAACAGGACATTACAGTTTGAGCTCCTCGGTGTCCGGCAGCTTGCGGAAGAACCATTGGACATGCTCCTCGCTGACATCGGCCAGCTGAGCCGGCTGCCACTGGGGCTTCTGGTCCTTGTCGATGAGCAGGGCGCGCACGCCCTCCTTGAAGTCGCTGCGTTCCAAGTGGCGCACGGCCAGGCGGTACTCCATGATGAGGCACTGGGCCAGCGACAGCTGCGAGCCGAGCTCCAGCTGGCGGAACGTGACCTTCATCGAGGTAGGCGACACCTTGCAGAGGGTCTAGAACAGATAAACAAGCTATAATTAGGGTGTTACTTGTGTGAAGTCGTGCCGCTGCTTAAAAACCCCGCTAATTGACTGGGAACGGATTAAATATTGAGGCGCTAAAAGCGCGCCAGGCATTCTTGATTGGCCCAACCAATTAACATCGGATTGTGTTCTTATTAGAGCACTGACTTGTTTGTCAAAACTTAAATCCAACCGACCTACTTGAAACCCATTTGACTTGGGTCGTTTGGGTTTGGGTATTTGGGTACTGAGTCAATTTTTACCCAAACCCAAATACCCAAAACCCAAACGACCCAAGTGGGTTTCAAGTATATTACAATTTTCACAGCTCATCGACCCGTCGCGAATTCTTAAGGTCAAGATGGTTATTTGTGTATAATATTTAAAATTAAAGGATACTTCTTCCGCCCCTGGGAATTCTTGTGGTCTTCAAATATTACAAATGTATAATCCACACAAATAAATTCTCTTGTTCCTAAGAATTCGCGGTCTTTGAAAAGTCAATATAGAACATATCATTAGGTTTCTTAGTTAAAATATGTATGATCCACACAAATAAATCCTCTTGTTCCTAAGAATTCGCGTTTTTAGAAAATTCGATATAGAATATATCATTAGGTTTTTTAGTTAAGTCATATATGATCCACACAAATATATCCTGTTAACCTTAAGAATTCGCGTGTTGGAAGAATTAATATAAAATCTATAGAAGTTCTTAAATTAATCGATTTTTCAAAGACCGCGAATTCTTCGGATTAAGAGGATATATATCTTATTACTACGCGAAGTAAGCCCCAACCGCTCTCACCTCCAACGTCTTCTTGGCCCACTCGCTGCCGTCGTTCTGCAGATTCTCCAGTATTTCCTCCACCGTTCCCGCCGAGAAGTTCCTGTTGATCTGCTCCAGGAAGGGCTGCAGCGAGAAGGGTTTCTCGGGCGTGGAATGGAACTTTTGCAGCAGCTCGGGCACATCGTCGGCATCGGGACAGTTGAGCAGTGCCGTCTCCAGCTCGGGAATCTTGCTGCTCTCACAATAGTGCGTGGCAATGCCCGAGTAGAAGACATCGCCGCCGCGCAGCCGGTAGCCGGTGAGTCCCAGGTAGATTCCCAGTTTGCCCTGCAGGCGGGGCAGGAAGTAAGAACCGCCCACGTCCGGGAACAGGCCAATCGCCGTCTCGGGCATGGCGAACAGGGTCCTATCGGTTGCTACCCTGTACTTGCCATGCACACTGAGCCCCACGCCGCCGCCCATGGTGATGCCGTCGATGATGGCGATGTAGGGAATCTTGTAGTTGCCTATCAGGGCATTCGTGCTGTACTCCTCGCGGAAGAAGCTCTTGGACTCGTCGGTGGGACCCGCCTCGACCAGGGCGCGCACATCGCCGCCGGCGCAGAAGGCCTTGTCGCCCGTTCCCTTGATGATCAGCAGCGACTTGGACTTCTCGCACTTCTTCAGATGCTTGTAGATCTTGCGCACCATCTCCAGGTTGATGGCGTTCAGTGCCTTCGGGCGGTTCAGGATGATCATTCCCTTGTTCGAGGACTCCGTGGCCAGCACGGAGGAGGCAGAGGAGGCGGAGGAGGAGGAGGATGGGCGGACGGAGTGCGCCATCGCAGGTGGTTTTGTGCTCGATATCGCTGCTACGCCGATCAGCGGCAATTGGCCGCAGGTGCGATGACCGAATGTGTACACCAACCTTTGAATTGGGCCTTGCTGTCGGCGGGGAATAGTTTTTTGATTAAGAAACCGCATTAATTTGCATTACTTACCATTTTGGGTGGCTGTCGGTCGCGTTGTGTTTAGAATTTTGCGTTGCGCAATAGAATTTAGCACCCGCACAGCTGGTTGTTCTGGGCGGGGGTTGCCAGACCGCCCACATGCCGGAAGTGGAGAGGGGTGTTCCACGAAACGGATTCCCCGGAAATCGATCAAAATCTCTAAAGAGCTTTAAAAGCGTTTTGTTTAAGAGGAACTGAAAGTGGCGACTTTTAGAAATACGGAGGGTGACCCATAGGTCTCTCCCAACCAAATTTCCCACCAAAAGCAAATTTAGGTGTCACAGAAAAACAGTTTGAAACATAAGTATTCGATTTAAAACCAACAAAATCTGAGCAAATTTACTCCGAATGATGCGTTGGTGAAACCCCTCATAGAGTTTCTTTGGTTAAATAATTTTAGAGCTTGGTATTTAATATAATGAGAAATATAAAATTAAAATTGAAGCTATGAGTAACCAATTAAATTGAATACAACAAATACTGTGTAAAACATAAATAAAATAAATAAAAAAGTAAGTTAAAAACACTGAATACAAATTGGAATATTAAAAATCATTTTTTTTTATAAGTAAGGAAATGAATATTTAATTTTATTACCTTTATTTTTTAATTCCGCCCCTGAGCTAGCGAAATGCAGAACACAACATTCACACAAACATACTCACAATAGAGGAGAGCGGCGGTCTGGCAACGCCGCGATTGGCAATTGTACTTCTCGCGAATAAGAATAAGAAAAACAAAAATTTCGAGCAACTTTATCTTTATTTTGTCAACAAATAAACGGTGAGTAAACATTTGTAATTAGCACGCAATCGGTGGCCGTTGTCAGTTGAGCCAGGGCCACCAAGTGGCTCGCACCGAGAGATTGCCATGCCGCAGTTCTTCAAGTTTCCAAAACTACCCAAGTTCCCCAAGCGGACAAAGCATCGTCGTCGTGGTCGCTCATCCAGCACTTCCTCCTCTTCCGCCTCTGTTTTCATGTCCATGTCCCAGATGAACTATGACGGCCTCCTCTCCAAGTTGACCGACGAGAAACTGATGCTCTTCGAGGCCGCCGGCGAGGGCAGCATTGTGGAGGGCAGCCGGATGTGCCAGCAGGATGCAGATCCTCTTTCCCTGCCTTTGGTGGAGGACGGCGCCGTCGAGGAGGAGCAGGCGGCCCCCATTCAGACGATTCCCCGCACCGTATTCGCCGTTCCGCGCGCCCCCTCCCCCTCGCCCGTGAGCACCTCAGGTGCGAATCTGAACCTCAGGTCGGAAAACGCTGCGCCAGCGACACCGCAGCGCAAAATATCGACGTCATCACGTTTCATGAACGCCTTCAGTCAGCTTTACGGCGGCAGCGGCGGCAGCAGCAGCGTTCCCAGCTGCGGTCACGTGGAGCAGCAGCAGGGCGAGGAAACCGGTGACCTGCTGTCGGCCAACCGAACGCCCACCAAGACGCCCTCCATGGAGTCCAAGCTGGTGGCCATGTGGCACAATGTGAAGTACGGCTGGAGCGGCAAGATGCGCCAGACGAGCTTCTCCAAGGAGCAGCCCGTGTGGCTCCTAGGACGATGCTATCATCGCCGCTTCACGCCGCCCGTCAGCATGGAGAGTTCCATCACCGAACTGCCCAGCGGAGCAGCGGATGCATCGCCCGACCACGCCACCCTCGGCCTTCGACAGTATACAGGCCACCTCCACAACATCGCCCTCGCTGTATCCCACTCTGAATCCCCAGCAGATCGACGAGATTGTGGTGCCCCAGGAGCTGGGCATGGATGCGGCGGAGAACCAGGTGGGCGAACAGCCCTGGGAGGAGGGCATCGAGGGCTTTCGGCGCGACTTCTACAGCAGAATCTGGATGACCTACCGGCGGGAGTTCCCCATCATGAATGGCTCTAACTACACCTCGGATTGCGGCTGGGGTTGCATGTTGAGAAGTGGCCAGATGCTACTGGCCCAGGGACTCATCTGCCACTTCCTGGGACGCAGTAAGTTAAAGAAAGCTGCATGAATGGATTCAATTAATTTTTTGTTTTATATAAATGAATTAATTCGAATTTTGAGCTAAATAGAATTGAATGAATTTGAATTTTGAGTTAAATAGAATTGAATTCAAAGGACAATTTCTTTAGAAGAAGAAAGGGCCTTACTTTTGTGATTAAATCTGCCTGAATTTTATTTACTATGCAGTTGGTTGGTTTGTTGGTTTGTTAAAAATGTTCCACTTCTTGTTCTTAAAAGAAAGCACAAAGCAAATTAAAAAAATTCATTCATTCAATTCGAAATGAATTAGAAAAACATTCAATTTATTTCACAAAGAATTGAATTAATTAAATCAAAAATTTCATGGCATACTATGATAAAACAAAAATTGATTGATTCACGCAGGGCTCTAATAAATAAATAGATTTTAATCAGAGTTTCCCCCTTTCAGGTTGGCGCTATGATTCCGAGTCCCAGTTGCACTCCACCTACGAGGATAACATGCACAAGAAGATCGTCAAATGGTTTGGGGACAGCTCCTCGAAGAACAGCCCCTTCTCCATTCACGCCTTGGTGCGGCTGGGTGAGGATCTGGGCAAGAAGCCTGGCGACTGGTACGGCCCCGCCTCGGTTTCCTATTTGCTAAAGTAAGTGCATGTTCTTATCAAATCACAAAGCTAATAAATCTTCACCCACTCCCCCAACAGACACGCCTTGGAGCATGCAGCTCAGGAGAATGCAGACTTTGACAATATCAGCGTCTATGTGGCCAAAGATTGCACGAGTGAGTATGCCCTAAACCGAAAGATTCACAAGATAAGAGCCGTGACACATTGATAGCTGAAAATGAGTAATTGCTGCAACCTTGGTTACCTAGCTCATTACTCACTGGCTTATTTGATAACGTATTGATAACCGTGTTTTATACTTTCAGTTTACATACAGGATATCGAGGATCAGTGCAGCATTCCCGAACCGGCGCCCAAACCCCATGTGCCTTGGCAGCAAGCGAAGCGCCCGCAGGCGGAAACGCCCAAGTCGGAGCAGCAGCAGCACTGGAAGTCCCTCATCGTGCTCATCCCGCTGCGCCTGGGCAGCGACAAGCTGAATCCCGTGTATGCCCACTGCCTGAAGCTGCTGCTCAGTACGGAGCACTGCCTGGGCATCATTGGTGGCAAGCCCAAGCACTCGCTGTACTTTGTGGGCTTCCAGGAGGATAGGCTTATTCACCTGGATCCGCACTATTGCCAGGAAATGGTGGATGTCAATCAGGAGAACTTTTCCCTGCACTCCTTCCACTGCAAGTCGCCGCGCAAGCTGAAGGCCAGCAAGATGGATCCCAGCTGCTGCATCGGATTTTACTGTGCCACCAAGAGCGATTTCGACAGCTTCATGGAGAGCGTGCAGTTGGTGGGTTATAACGTAATATTTCTATCTAAAATTCTTCTAATTTTTTGGTTATTTCTTGCAGTACTTGCATCCCATGCGCTGTGCCTCCGGAGCAACGGTGGATAAGGCAGCTGGAGGCCATCAGGTGACGCCTCAATCAAGTCATCAACAGGCCGAACCAGTCGAGATGAACTACCCACTGTTCTCTTTCTCGCGGGGACGCTGCTTGGATCACGAGCGGGATGAGATGAGCGATTCGCTGTACAAGCCGCTCATCAAACAGGTGGCTGCTCTCGCCCAGGAACTGGGCAGCCAATTGTCGCCGCCGCAGCCACATGGCGACGACAATGACCAAGATGATAGTGAGAGCGAGGAATTCGTGCTGCTGTAGATCGCCCACACCACTTGTTGCTGTGCTAGCTCTGTGTTATTTGCTCATTATTATTTGATTTAGTTCCGAACCGCCGTTGCTCGCTTGCTCGCCCAGAAAAACCCAACAGTCGCGTATCTCAAACACAAAGACTTTGTTATACCTTTACGCCTACGCATATAGTACATAGACGCATGCCTGTATCTTGAATATTTACTGATATCTACGCTAATCTCTCTTTTGTTCGACCCGTGTAGTCTCGCATTCTGCCAAAGTGTTTCAGCTTACTCCATGTTCCAATGCTCCACCAGCCCCGATCTGTTTATATGTGTTATACATATGAACTTGTGTAATTTGCGGTATTATTATTTTAAAATCATGAATCTTTAATGGAATTGAATCATTTTACAATGGTGCCACAATTGTCACTATTTTCTAAAGTATTTCATGTAGTCCTTACGTTCTAGGCTTTAGTTAATTTATGTAAGTCGTCGTCGTAATTGTTCGATCATTAATTAGTTTTAACATTAATTGTATATACCCTCGAGTAAATTAATAAATAAATAAATTATCCTAAAAATAAATAGGGTGCAATGATGAGATATGATATAGATATGTTGCACTTAAGTTAATAGTGCTCTAAATTAAATTATACTATCTATTTCTAGTGTCTTCTGAGAGTAAGTACATTTATATATATTTTTCAGACTAGTGAATGGAACCCACAACCTCATATTTTGTTTGGGATTATTGCTGCTAAAGAAATGTACATATAATTTTATGAAATTTAAATATTTAGCTTATATTATTTTGCGGTGGAACTGCTTATCTTTGGCTGACCTGCGCCTCCCGCTCCAGGCGCTTCAGAAGCTTGCTGAGATTCTCCCGCGCCGTCGTCGCCCTCGCCGCATTGATACTTATCGCCGTCCGATAAGCCTCTATAGCCTCCTGCGACTTGTCCCACCGATGGTAGAGAACCCCGAGATTCGTATAGTAGAGCATGTTCAGGGGCTCCAGCTGAATGACGCGCTTGTAGAGCGTCTCCGCCTCCGCGTAGTGCTTCAGTTTGCCTAAAACATTGGCTCGTATGAACAGGATGCTGGCATCGTTGGAAAGATGCTGCAAAGCCTGATTTGAGATGCGCAGTGCGTCGTCCTGCAATCCTCGATTGTCCAGCATGGTGAGAATGTTTGCCCAGGCCTTCGGCTGGCGGGGATTCAGCGCCACAGCGTGCTGCCAATGATGCAGGGCCTCGGCATACTGCTTCCTCTCCAGATACAGATTCCCCATGTTGTAGTAACAGACGGCAAAGTTGGCCCGGTACATCAGGGCCTTCTCATAGCTGGCCAGCGCCTTGTCGAACTTTCCCTGGGCGGATTGCACGATGCCCAGGTTCATCCAGGCGGCCGGAAAGGTGGGAAACGCCTGTAGAGCCAATCGTATGTAATCCTCGGCGGTGGCCAGTTGGCCATGCTCCCGGTAAAGGTTGCCCAGGTTCATTAAAGCAGACTCATAGCTCGGATACAATTCAATGGCTTTGTGGTAGTGCTGAAAGGCCTTCGTGCTGTTGCCCGTATCCGTGGCCAGCCGGGCGATGTTGTAGTGCACCTTGGCGTTGTCGGGACACACCTGCAGGGCGGACCGGAAGAGCTGCTCCTCGTTCAGCCAGTCGGTGGCTCGCTGCCGCGTCCGCAGCATCATCACGGTGAAGAGGAGCATGAGGAGGATCTGCAAGGCAGTGCGCCAGTAACTTCTGCTGCAATCATACCAGTAGAGGAAGCCATAGATGGACACCAGGCAAAAGCCAATGGAGGGCACATAAAGCGTCCGCTCTGCAATCACAAATCCCACGCAAATGATTCCAGATGCAGGAAGAAATGGTATAATCATCAATCCCAGGGCTAACATCAAACCAGGCAGGCGGCGGAAGTTCATCAGGGCCACCAGCAGGAGGGAGTAGAACCCGATGACGCCCTGGAGCCGCAGATCCCAGATGCTGGTCACCAGCTTGACGCAACCCAAAGCCCAATCATAGCACAGCCAGTGGGGGCACAGCATCAGCCAGATGTTCATGACCAGCAGGAACTGCTGCGAGAGGCCGCGGGTCAGGATGTGCTCGTTGTAAGCCACTGGATTGTCCACCTCCTTGAACGTCGGCGTCTCAAAGTCCTGCCACCAAAGACGAGCCACCAGCAGAGCCAAAGTGCCCACAAAGTAGACCAAGTAGCTTAGCCGGCTGTACAAGAGGTTCCACTGATCCCGGACCCTCAGATGGTAGTAGCCGTTCTGGAAGTAATCCAGCAGCACACACGACATGGGAATGGTGACGGCGGACTCCTTGAAGAGCATTCCCACGGCGGTTAGCAGGAGGATTACGCCGCCAGTCTGGGGACCTTGCTTTCCGGTGTTTGCCACGGTCAGCAGAAGGCACAGCAGGTGGATCATGGCGAACATGAGCTCTGCCCTGCCCACCACACCCGAAACCGCCTCCGTGTGGATGGGATGGGCGGCAAAGAGCGCTGCCGCGAGGATGGCCCATCGCTCCGTGTTCACCTCGGGCACGTAGAGCGAGCGAACCAGTCGCCACATGAGCAGCGTGTTGACGCAGTGCAGCAGGAGATTCAGGAACTTCATGTGGGCGGCCGTTAGGCCGAGCAAGGCGTACTCGCAGTGGAACATCAGCGTGGTCAGCGGGCGGAAGGATTTGTGGGAATCCGAGCTGAGCAGCGAGGCGCCCCAGAAGTCGTGGGTGAAGATCGCCGTCCAGTTGGTGGGCAGCGCGTTGACATCCCGGTTCTTCACGATGGCCACCGTGTCATCGAAGACGAACTTGGCTCCGTTGAGGCCGCCGCATCCGTAGCAAACCAGGCAGATCAGCACCAGGATCGCCTGACACACCATGCTGTGCAGCGCCGCCTTGTGTCGCATGTCCAGCATCCTGGATTCTCTACTTATTGTACACTTTTAATTCACTAATTTTGCGAATTTTAAACTGCGGTGTTTTGTGTACATTTTTTGTTTTGCTTCTGCCCAAAACACCCCCTCACTTATCAGTAGTGCCAAATCAGCTAGGGCCAAATGCAACATGTAGCTAGAAAATAGCTAGAAAATTATAAGGTTCTTAATAAGCACCCCTTTATTAGTCAAAAATTTTAATTATTTATTTATTATCTAAAAATAGTAAAAATTGCATTTTCTAAAACCTAAAAATAAGCACAAAACAAATAAAACAAAACAAATTCTTGGTATTCCCTAAACTGTTGAATTTGTCCATGCAAAGTCAACTTTCAGAAATGTCAGCAATTTGTGGTTCTTTTTACCTTGGTAACAATTTTAGACAGTAACAAGCAATAACAAATGTTTGACAATTCAACAGGTATTATTTTGGGTCGTTCCCTTAATTGTTGAAATTTTTGTTGCATTTTCCACAATTCAGCATTTTAATAGTTTAGGGAATCCCCTCTATAATAAAAAAACCGCTAAAAGTTAGATTGCCATTCGGTCGTCAACGTCCAAAACAGCTGTTCATCAGCAATTCAAAACAAATCCGTGGAAAATTAGTTGAAACCACAAAGAAAAATTCCAGAATCTCCAAAATGTCAGAGGAAATCCTTTTTGACTGCCTGCACGCAGAGATAGTAAACTACTGCCTGGATAGCAACAAGGTAGAAAGTCACTAGATACCAAAAAACACCTCCTACAAAAGATTCCCCTTGATTCCTCCCTTAGGAGCACGACCTGGCCACTTTGGAGTACATTGGCTTCACCACCGGCTACCGCCTGATTGAGCGGCTCACCCGCGAGGTGTCGCGTTTCAAGGACGAACTGGAGACCATGAAGTTCATCTGCACCGACTTCTGGACACTCATCTACAAGAAGCAGGTGGACAACCTGCGGACGAACAACCACGGCATGTATGTGGTGCAGGACAAGGCGTTCCGCTTCCTCACGCGCATCTCGCCGGGCACCAAGCAGCTGGAGCACGCGCCCAAGTTCGTGGCCTTCACCTGCGGCCTGGTGCGCGGAGCCCTCAGCAATCTGGGCATCAACAGCACCGTGACCGCCGAGGTGCAGAGCATACCGGCCTGCAAGTTCCACATAGAAGTGAACAGGAACTAATAACTAGGACATAAGGCAATGGTTTATTAATACAATTATATAGATACTACTACAAACTAGACTAGATTATCTTCTCGTAGAACGCCACAATGTTGTGATCAGTCCAGTTGAGGCGTTCTCGCAGGATCCACTGGTCTTCGGGCAGTTGGGGATACACCGGATTGGGATCCGTGTGGATACCCCGGGCGGGCAGTGGTCCAATCAGTATCAGCCACTTTCCCGGGAACACCTTAAGGTAGTCCAGGAATGCACCACGATTGTTAAAGTAGCAAAAGAGCAAGGCACAAGGAGGGTTGTTATTACAGCAGCTGGTCAACAGATCCGCATCCAGTTGGCCAGCATCCTCCACGTAGTTCAGGGGTATGAAGCTGCGAACGGAGTACTTGCTCTGCCACCAGTTGCGGTCGACTTCCAGGCCAAACATGGACACTTTCCGTCCACCAGAAGCAGTCATTAGCCACTCGAGGAGACCACTGCCGCAGCCTATGCTTAAAATACGATGAATGTGATGCATGGCCAGGAGCTGATTGAAGTAATCCAGGTCCACCGAAGTGGGCCACATCCAGAGCAGCTTGCGCTTGAGCTGCTGATCTAGGGAGTCGCCCAGGGCGAGCAACTTGCGCCAGTTTCGTCCGGAAGAACCATCAGTTAGGTAATAAATCTCACGCAGCGCCTCGAGCTCCGATCGCTCGTCCAACATATTGAATACTGATTAAGAGGTTCTGTTGCTGCTTCCGATGATCGGCGAACTTGGCAATGACGTCGGCACGCGGAAATATGGCTAGCGGCCAACAAGAGACTGTTGCGGTTCGCTTCGGTTCGCAGCACCTGACTTATCGCTAATAAATCAGGGGACCCTTCAAAAAAAAAGGGGCCCGAACAATAGTCAGATCATCATCATCATCCCAGGTTTGTGTTTTCTTCTTTTTGGTACCAGAACTTGAAATTCTTGCGCCAGTGCATCTCGCTAAATTTGGAGCTGCTTTGCCCGGGGCCACGCGGCTTCTGGGCGGATTCTGGGGCATCATTGAAGTACTCCTCGTTGTCCAGATCCAAGATGATCTTGCGATAGAGCTGGACATTCTCCTCGGGCATTACATCCGGCAGTGGCGGGTGTTCTGTGACGGCTTCAGGCAGAGGAGTTGGCACTGGTGGGGGAACCACCACTGGCTCCACATTGCCCACGCTCTGGATCACGCTGTTGTACCGCACGACCTCCGCTGGTCTCTCCTCCTCCTCCTCCGCTGGCGGTGGAATTTCCTGAGCACTGGACCTTTGCGTACATATCTCCACGCTGCTTTCGAAAGAGATGCCAGGATGCATGGAGCGCAGGTGGCGCAGCATGTTGTCCTTCCGGTTGACCGTGATGTCGCATTCAATGCAGCGATAGCGCTCCACGCTCTTGTGCTGCCTCAGGTGGCGACCCAGTGCATCCGCATCGTTGTAGCTCTTGCCGCAAAGGGAGCAGGATTGCCGCTCTCGATTCGAATGACGCTTCAGGTGCAGTCGCAGGGTGCTCTGCCGCAGAAAGGACTTCTGGCACACCTTACACTTGTGCCGAATGCTGTTCTTGTCGTGCTTCCTCAAGTGCTGGTTTAGATTGGTCTTGTTTTGGAAGGACTTTGAGCAGAGTTCGCATTTGTACGGCAGGCCGAGATCGCTGTGGATGGCTAGGTGACTCGTTAGGGAGCTCTGGCGACGGAAGACCTTCTGGCAGATCTGGCACACATGCTGCTCCTGGTTGTGGGTGAGCATGTGGCGCTGCAGGATGATCTTCTGCTTGAAACTTTTCTGGCAAACGTTGCAGTTATACTTTGATTTATCCTCGTGGCTGCTGAGGTGGTACTTTAAATGGGAACGACTGGCAAATCTCTGAAAGAAAGGCGAGTTAATGGGCGGTACATATAATAGAGGCAGCCTAAAACTCACGCGACCGCATTCCTGGCAGCTGAACTTCTTGAGAAGATCATTGCCGCAGGCGAGGTGGTAGTATTGCTGGGTGCGGCTGCGAAAGTCCTTGTTGCACACGGTGCAGTGGTAGCCCTGTTCCGTGACCACGATGTGCTTGTCCGCCGGAGTTCTAGCTTTGGCTTCCTGCGTCTTCTTGATCCTGGCAGCCTCCTCCTGGCTGGCAACTCGGCACTCCAGGCAATCGGACACATCCGCCAGTAGGCAAGGACGACACTTGGTGTGTCCACAGCTGTCCGTGACCAGGCGGTTTCCTCCCGACGCCTCGCAGTTGCATCGCGGGCATTTATCCATCTCTTAACTCAGAAAAACATCCAGGAGTTGCAGGAAAATAATAAAATGCAACTGCAGCTGTTCTTCTTCTTCCATGTACAATCACTGGACATTCGGCGCGAAACGCAAACAAAGTACACAGTTAGAAATTCTTGTCTTTTATTTCTTATATCCTGCAGCTTAAAACTAATGATTAAGAAGATCCTTTTATACGAGTGTTACTAAATGAACCATTTCTTTTTTTTTGGTTTACCCCCTTCCAATCACACATTTTCCAATTCCAGTTCAGCCACATTAACGGAAATCGCAGGAAAACAATAAAATGCAACTGCAGCTGTTCTTCTTCCATGCACAATCATTTTTGTACATTCAGCGCGAAACGTAAACAAAGTACACAGTTAGAAATTCTTGTCTTGTATTTCTTATATCCTGCAGCTTAAAACTAATGATTAAGAAGATCCTTTTATACGAGTTTAACTATTCCCCCCTCCTAATCACACACATTTTCCAACTCCAATCCAGCCACATGACCGGGAAACAGGTGGGCCTTCTGCATGGGCACCTGCACAAAGTAGCGCTCACAAAACTTGGGATTGCGTCGCGACAGGACCTCCTTCAGGATTTCGCCATAGCTGACCTTTTTGGTGATCAACAGGCGACGGGTCTCACCAGTGCCATAGCTACTGGAACGCAGGCCCAGTCGGTTGGCCATTCTACAAAGGAAAAACCATCATTAAAGACTTTAACCCCTTAAAATCAAGTTAACTAGTTGCTCACTGGTGAAACGAGGCGCGCTCCTCCTTCGAAAACGTGGGCTCAAACTGCATGTCACGCATGTCGTCCGAATTCAGATAGTTTTCTATCAGCTTGCGGTAGTCGGCGAGATTTCCCTGGGGTTTTAAGGATCCCAGGCCATTGCGATTGCTCTTTAGCAGGTAGCTGAAATAAGATAGAGATTAGAACTGTTATAGTCACACAAAAAGGATTTTAAGACCTACCCCACTGGCTCTTCACGTCCCTGCTTCAGGCGCCCCAATCCTCCGCCCGCCCAGCCCATTAGACGCATCATGCGGTAGCCCTTGTTGCTGGCATCTAATTTAGGATCGCCCAGGCTGTCTGCCGACTCCTTGGTGACATTGATGTTCACGCCGTTCTGGCTCTTCTCCACCTTGATGGTCTCGCGAGTGGCATTTAGCTAAGGAATAAAGGTAAGTGTTTAGATGGGTTATAAAGCTTTTCTATAGTTTTCCCACCTTTATGCTGTAGCAGTGGGACTGCAGCATGAGCAGCGCCTGCTTGAAGGCAGCCGTCTTGGCCGCTTTGAGGGTCTCCCCCTGGCCAGAGGCTATCACCTCGTCATTGAGCAATACTTCGGCGTATTTTGTCGTGTCCGTGGCCTGCTGATCCAGGCTGGCGCGCTCCTCGTACTTGCAATTGGCCACAGTGCAGGAGTTTCGCAGGCAGTTGCGCCCGCCGGCCAGCAACAAGATGAGCTGGCCGAAGCGCAGGCCCTGGAAGAGATCGATGGGCTCGCCGCCGCCGAAGCAGAGGCGTTCTCGTGTGAATCTGTTCGAGCTATCCTTCGGGGAGTTCGCCGCCCGGCGCCCTAGTTTGTTTGGGGATTAGGCACATTAGGCTGGTTCGTATAGTTACTACTGTATGAAAAGGAATCTTCTCGCGCATGGCCCACGCCCGCTAATTGTTCTTGCGTCTACCTTTGGCCCGCTGCTCCGCGGCGTCCGAGGCGGAGACGAAGGTGCGCTTCAGGCGCTGATCGCGCTTCCGCCGGAAATCCTCGGCTATCTCCTTGGACAGCTCCGCGACCAGGCGCATCGTCTCGCTGGGATACTTGCAGCCCATGAACTCCATGTTGATGAAGGTCTGGGCCAGGCACACCAGGCGGTCCTCCTCGAAGCGCTCCTTGTGGGCCACCATGAAGCTGCGTCGCAGTTCCCAGTGCTCCTCGCTCTCGTACTCCGTGCGGTAGCTGTCCACCTCCCAGTCGAGGGAGAACTCCCCGGAACCATAGCCCGCGTCCTCCTGGCCCTTGGCCTTCACCTTCTTTGGCTTGGGTTTGGTTTCCTCGCCGGCGTTCTCCATTTTCTGTCGTTTGTTTTTGGTGGCTGACATTTTGGGCAGGATTTTTTTCCAAGTTTTATTCCGGGCAGTAAAAAAAATGCAAGCACGCTAGCTGCGTGACGCTTTAGCTGATTTTAGTTAGCCCGTCGCTTTCCAACACTGGTCTTTTTCGGTATCTTTACCCGTTTTCGGCGCGGTCATACCGGGTTCCACGCCAGCTTAAAATTTGGACTCCTTTTAATTCATGATTTTTTGGTAACTTTGACTGCAATTTGGAGAGCGACGCGACGCCCAGGAAGCCAGGAAACCTACAGCCCAAGCGATCCCCACCAGCCGAGTGCCAGCCTAAAGAGAGAGATCAGCCAAGATGAGCATACCGAACGAGTATATAGCGAAAACGGAGGATGTGGCGGAACAGGTAATATATAATGGTTGCTCCATCTGGTCAGGAGTCCCTAGGGAGCTCTAATCACCATGAGGATTGCCTGAACTTGCTACCAAAAAGCGATTTACGGGGACGCCCTGGCAGCTGCAGACTGGGAAAACTGCCAACGTCACCCAAACGCGGCAAAGTTCGAGGTCTTCGTTCGTTCCCACTATATTCTACATAGATTTCCGGACTCTTGAGATACCAGCCAGGTATTAGCTTCCCAGGGGGAGTACTCCAAATAAGTTAGGACCCAACTCCAGTACTTCAATTACCAGTTGTTGCGTCTCCCGCGGGGAAAACTCTCTCTCGCCGCCTCTTTGGCTACCTGTGTGTGTGTGCCGTGCGCCTGTTTGTGTGCGTGCGAGAGAGCTGTCGCCGCAAGTGAAAGTGCTAAGGAAAAGAGAAAGAGCGAGGGGCAGCTGGAATCCAAAGCCACCAGTCGACCAGGTCGAGTTCCGTAATCGAGGGGGCTAGAAAGCCACATATAATTTACATATACAAGCGATCACTTAAGTTACATAGCAGGCCATTCCAAAACCCGTTAGTTGGCAGATAGCAATCGACAGATAGAGCGATTCAACTTTAAAGACACGTCACAGTCAGCGCGAGATTTCCACCGACTACGCGCAAGCCACGCTCAATAGCGTTGTATATTTTGATGGCCTTATCAGAGCCGTCAGTGGCGCCCTTATCACCCTATCAGTAGCACTCATCCTAATAGCTCCCAACTCACTTTTTTACAGGTTATCAAGCGCGGCAAGAATGTGCTGCCCACGGTGGCCCGTCTGTGCCTCATCGCCACCTTCTTCGAGGACGGCCTGCGCATGTACTTCCAGTGGAACGAGCAGCGCGAGTATATGGACATGAGCTGGGGCTGCGGCAAGTTCCTGGCCACCGTCTTTGTGCTGGTCAACCTGCTCGGCCAGCTGGGCGGCTGCGGCATGGTGATGGCCCGTTTCAAGGTTGACATTGCGGTGGGCCTGCTCTTCTTCATTGTGGTGCTGCAGGTGAGAGTCTCTGCAGCAGATCCTCTAAAGAATCTTTGCTCTAAAACTTATTAAACTCTCTCTTTACAGACCGTGGCCTACTCCATTCTGTGGGACTTCCAGTTCTTGCTGCGCAACTTTGCTCTTATAGGCGCCCTGCTGCTCGTCTTGGCCGAGGCCAGGATAGAGGGACGCAGCCTGTTCGCCGGCGTGCCCTCGATGGGCGAGAACAAGCCCAAGAACTTTATGCAGCTGGCCGGCCGCATTCTGCTGGCCTTCATGTTCATCACCCTGATCCGATTCGAGCTGAGCGTGTGGCAGGTTATCCAGGACATCATCGGCTCCATTCTGATGGTCCTGGTCGTGCTGGGCTACAAGACGAAGCTGTCCGCCCTGATCCTGGTGGCCCTGCTCACAGTCCTCAATCTGTACCACAATGCCTGGTGGACCATTCCGTCCTACAAGCCACTCAGGGATTTCTTGAAATACGACTTTTTCCAGGTAAGCTATTTTTAATGTATTTTATTTGGTAGTTTCTTATATTCTGATATTTATTTACAGACTCTTTCGGTTATCGGCGGTCTGCTCATGATTGTGTCCTTGGGCCCTGGCGGCGTTTCCATGGACGAGCACAAGAAGAAGTGGTAGAGGTCGCCCTTTGCACGAAACACACTTTCAACAATTGACTTTTACCGTGTTTTACTCTTTCCGAGAAATGTTAGTTAGGATTTACCATAAAATGGGACAGCAACAGGAGCAGCATCAGCAGCACAACACCGGCACGTATGAGAACTTGACAATTTTTTAAATAAAGGGACTTCCGCAATACCCCTCCTCCAACCCGGCTCACTCATACCCCAAATACCATCATTCGCGCACATTCAACGACAAACTTCGACTACATTTAAGACATTTTCTTTTTGTACATAACGAGAAAGCAAGAAAAAAGTGTGGCCCCTTTCGAGCCCGCCCACTTTCCCCCAAAATAAGAGAGACATAACTGATTTTTGTATCTACGACGCTTCTCAACATCCATATATTTTTCGCCGATTTTTTATATGATTTGTACGCTCTTATAAATAAGTTGTAACCTTGGTGTTTGCGTTTTGTTGTTTGCTAGAAGTTTGAAAATGAAAACGATGTATAAAATATGATGTACCAATTGACAATGATTTGTTTCTTTCGTTTATAAGCAAAAGTGTAATAGAATTAAATTGTAACGTTTTAATAAACATAAAGAAGAAAACCTGAAGTTTGGGCATTTTGAACTTGGCGCCAATTGGCCGATGAATGTCATATATATTTCAGTTTGTTTAACAGCACTGATTCACAGCTGACTGGCTACGTCACGATAAAAAGGGGGAAATACCGTTATTCGACTAGGGGATACCTGGTACTCGAACTATCTATCTACTGAACTATCTATCTTTGCTCTTAATTTGAAATGTCTGGAAAACAATACTTTTCTGTAAACCTTTAAACCAATTTAGATTATGATCAAAAGTATTTATCCCAAAGAATTTTATTGCAGACATCATTTCATTTCGAAAAACTGAGAAGTACTTAATACTATCTTAGAATGAAAACGTCACCAGCCACTTTAAATAATTAAAAAAGGGTGATTGAGCGTCTGTCTGGGATCTAAGAGATAGTAGCGAACGGGAGTGGATTGGTTGATAGTACAACACTTTAATAAATACACCCTGACCTGTCCTACAGTTTTCGGGATCCTTAGAATACAATCTTACAAATAATAAGCAAAGTTAATTAAATTATAAACAGTACATTTGGGGGAAGCATTGTACCATATATACCCCACATAGGGGTGCTATTATCATCTCAAGACATACAGTTTCCCAGATACAATATACCCATGTACTCTGCAATTACCCGGTATACCAGTATCAATGAGTCGCTGGGCCCGAAATGAGAATGTACCCAAACATAACACAGTTGGTGTTCAAAGCGTTCGGAAGTTCGGAACGTGGACGGAATCAGCTCTGCCGGGTAAGAGTTGGTTTGGTTTTGGTTTAGCTGGTTGTCGTAATAGTGAAGTTCCTCTGCCGCGCTTCTAATCAAAATCTAATGATGAGTGTGTTTAGCCAGTGGGGGCGAAGGGGGCGTGGCGCGTGGTAAATCAAATCAGCAACCGCTGTTTTATTAATATTGCGGGAGAATTGCGAGATATTATGTGTAACGTAAGCAAAAAGTGAGCGGGATACATTATAAACTAGTTTGGACGGCGCACGCTTTTCACTCTCACTCGATGCAGGCACGGAAATCAGTGGTACAGGGAAGCCTCTTCAAAACGGAAGTTTTTACATATCGCACCCTATAAATAGAACCCACAATGGATCTAAAATTGCATTCTTTAAGCGCATGTTACCCATTTTTTTGGGTTTCACCTGTGTCAGCGGTATTTTCTTGCCAGTGCGGTTGACAAATGTTTTGGTTTTGGGGCTAATGAAACGCGATAAGGTTGATCCGAGTGCTAACAACCCGTTGCAGTGCTAAAATTAATTGCACTCGTTTTTATTTCGTTTCTTGCAGGACAGGAACCGACCAGAACCGCCTTCTCCGCATCTACAGCCACATTCCAGTTGGGATTGGATCCGTTTCGGCCCAGCTTTAGCTTACTAACTCACAATGAAGTATTTCGGCGGAGTCGAAGGGTACGTAGAAAGGTCACCGAACAATTTGTAATTCAATAGCCAATCGGGATGATTAATGAGCGTGATTAAGCGCGCTGATCCGCCAGATATCAGCTAAGGGGAGTGCTTCAAAATATTCCCCTGCTTGCGTTGATAAGCTTCAGAGCTCATTGCTTTAATGATAACAGTCAAAGGTACAGAAGGATGGTTAGCCTAGGCCTTGATGAACTTGACCAGCTTGGTCTCCGGTATCCGTTTGTTCCGCGTGATCAGCTCTTGGTTGTCCATGTAGGGTCTCAGCACGGCGGGTATCTCGATGGCATCTCCGCGCTGATAAGATTCCAGCAGGGCAATCAGCAGGCGAGGAATGGCCGTCGCCGTTCCGTTGATGGTGTGGGCATTTAGGATTTTTCCATCGCTCAATCGGCGATATCTAATGCCCAGTCGCCTGGCCTGGTAGTCCGTGCAGTTGCTGCAGCTGGAGATCTCGCCCCACATCCGACGGCCGGGCATCCAGGCCTCGATGTCGTACTTCTGGTACGCCGGAGCTCCGAGTTCGCAGGGCGGCATGTCCAGCAGCCGGAAATTGAGGCCCAGCCGCCGGAACAAGTCCACCTCGATGTTCTTGAACTCCTCCAGCTCGGCCTCCGACTGCTGCTCCGTGCAGATGGCGAACATCTCCACCTTGGTGAACTGGTGCACCCGATAGATGCCCTTCTCCTCCTGCAGCCCGGACGTCTCCGCCCGATAGCAGCGACTCACGGCGGTCACCTTGAGGGGCAGCTGATCCTCCGGCAGCAGTTTATTTGCAAAGTACCCGGCCAGGGCCATTTCCGAGGTGCCCGACAGGCATTCGCCCGTTTCCAGTTTGTAGACCTGGGTTCGTTCGCCCTCGGTGCGCATGCCACAGGATTCAATTACCTCCTTTGGCAGGATATCCGGCACGGAGATCAGCTTGAAGCCCTGCTGGGTGACTGCCTGCAGGGCGTACTGTATGATGGCCTGCTCCAAGGTGGCCAGTTGGCCGGTTAGATAGTAACTCTTGTGCCCCGTGTAGTTGCCCAGGTGGTCCATGCGGTAGAGATTGAGGGCACGGGCCAGTTCGGAGAACTCCTTGAGGCTGGACTGCTCGGGCAGCTCCCGGTGCACATACTGCGCCAGTTCCCGCGGCTCCTCGCCGTAATCCTGCAGGCGGGGATGCGTTTCATTGGGCAGTTGCTCCAGTTCCGCTTGTAGTTTTCTTAGTTTATCCTGATCTCCAGCCTCCGCCTCTTGGATTAGAGAGCGTATTAGAGGCACATTGTTCCTGTGGTGGCGCTTTAACACATTCCGCTCCAGTTCGGCCAGTTGGACACCAGTTGGAACCGGTTGAAGGGGATTTAGTGCCTCCGCCTTTGCGTCATGCGACCTTTGGCGGCGCAGCAGCAGCAGAGGCCGCAGCAGCCGGGAATTGGTCAGCAATTTCATGTCAATTAACGCTCCTCTTGGTGGCACGCCGGGGATCGAGGATTGCGGTGCGGTTTCAGTCAATTTTTAACGTAAAACATTTAATCTTTTGCGCACAATTTGATAAAAGATTCCGCTCACCCGCACATAACAAACTGTTAACGTAACATTCTGTTAACATTCGATTATTAATCGGGAACTCTGATTATCGTTACGCTAATTGTTACGTTACGTAACGCAACTACTTTGAATTTGCAGCAGAGGTATTTTTATGACCGAAATAAATTGAATGACGGTTAAAAATAGTTAAGCGGCGATAACAAACGTCTTTTGTTGTGCCCATTTTGCATGGCCCGTCAAATGATTGCCTCAATTGAGCGTATTAAGCAGTGCACTTTCGTCACGTCACGACTCTGCAATGTGCAATCTAACGGTAATTGCAGAGCCCCCTATATGATTTTCTTGGATTAGAATCTACACTTTCTACATGTTTGTCCAAATGCGGGATCTTTTTGGTTGTCAAATACAGAGAAAGAAATTTACATGTCATTATCAATTTTACTTTTTATTGGTCATCTATAAAAACAAATAAAGTAACATACGAAACTGAAATAAAATACAATTAAAAAATCTATAGTTTTCAAATTGATCTATTTTTCTTTCTTTCTGTTTTTAGAAGATTTAAGTTGTTTTTAGAAGAAATTAATTGGTTGTCTAGAGCAACAAAATAAAAAATCAACAAATTTAGGATTACAAAAATTATAAGAATGATATAAAAATCTATTATTATTTCAAATTGGTCAGTTTTTTTCTGAGTACATACACTTTCTTTCTCCTTACCCTTACTTGGACTTGGTTTTATTGGGATCTCTGGGTTGTCGAATAGAATTTGTGCGTGTGACACGTTTTCTTTAAATGAATTTGTCAATTGCGCGTTTCTTTAATTCCAATTTGCCGTCGCCAGATCGGTTAATTCAATTTGATTCCACCGCTTTATTGTCCGCGGTCACGGCCCCGTCAAATAACAAACAAGACCAGCACACCTATTGTGTAACGATGAAGAGAGTCCGGAAATATAAACCATCTGCTTTGTCTCCTGCAGCGGAGCCACCCACTCCAGACTGGTGATCTGCGATGAGAGCGGCCAATCCGTGGGCTCCACCAGTGGCCTGGGCACGAATCACTGGGGCATCGGGATCCCGGAATGCGCCCGTCGGATCGAGGACATGGTGCAGCGGGCCAAGGAGGAGGCGGGCATTCCAAAGGAAACGCCCCTCACCAGCCTGGGATTGAGTCTCAGCGGATGCGAACAGGTTAGTAATAACTATTCCTAGCATTTTAGATATTTTTATATCTTGGAAAATTTCATTTTTTTAAAATAATGTGTTCAATTTTCTTATAAATATATTAAAAATTTTAAATCGATTGGTTTAAATCTCTATAAAGTACTGTCGATCATTTGAACATCTTTTCAAAACTATCTCAAAACGGTTTTTTTTTATTCAAATCCGAATATCTGAATGAAAATCGAATGATGGAAAATTAAATTTCAGATTTTTTATAACAAAAATTAAAAAATAAAACCAAAATCTTTGCTAAAATGAAGGGATTTACCCAGATTATTAAGCATGATCTTCAGATATAAGCAAACAAGATGAAATATCTACAGTTCACTTTTTTAAATGAGAGATTTGGAATTTTAGCGGTATTAAAGACTTGATTGAATTAAAATTTTATATACTTGTCTAAATATTTATAATAATTTGTCTTAAAAGTACATGGGTTTATGCCTTAAAGAATGTATTTTATTTCAATCGAAATCCCAACAGGAGGCCACCAATCGCGAACTGGAGCAGGAGCTGCGCACCACGTTTCCGGACCTGGCTGAGAGCTATGCGGTCTCCAGCGACACCATGGGCAGCATGTACACCGCCTCATCGATCGGAGGAATGGTCCTGATATCCGGAACGGGGTCCAACTGCCTGCTGCGCAATCCCGATGGCTCCACTTCGAATTGCGGCGGCTGGGGCAACTTCCTCGGCGACGAGGGAAGCGGTAAGTGGGTGGCCTTATCAACTAATGGTCTACTAATGCCGCGCTCAATGTCGAGATTAACGGCTGCAACTGCGATTAGGATTCCCTGATAGCGTTGATTGCCCATCGACTGATTGACTCATTGCCGCCTTTGTTGTTTGATTATTACAATGATTGATTATGATGACCCCCAACTCTTTTGCTCCACAGCCTGGTATATTTCATACCGCGCCGTCAAGGTGGTGTTCGACCACATGGACAACTTCGAGAAGTCCCCCGCTCCCGTGGAGAAGACATGGGCCCTGATCAAGGACCACTTCAGCCTGGAGACGCGCCTGGACATGCTGCCCCACTGCTACGCCAAGTTCGACAAGCCCTTCTTCGCCAATCTGTGCAAGAAGTTGTCGCAGAATGCCGAGAATGGCGATAAGCTGGCCATCGGTTTGTTCCGAGAGGCAGGCGTTCATCTAGCGAGGATGATCCTCTCCCTGCTGCCCAACGTGCACAGGGATCTGGTAAAGTCCGGCGATTTGAGTGTGGTGTGCGTGGGTTCGGTGTGGTCCAGCTGGGAGCTCCTGCAGGAGGCCTTCATCGCGGAACTCTCGAAGACGAGCATCGACTTCAACCTGAAGCTGGTGCGTATTACCAAGAGCAGTGCCTACGGAGCCTGCTACCTGGGAGCGGATAGTGCGGACTTTGATCTGCCCAGGAATTATGCAGATAACGTCACGGTCCTCTACACCTACACCGATCCGCGAAAGAAAGCGAATGGCACCAATGGGTTGGCCACTAGATAACTTGTATTAGATCATCCATTCCGAAATATACTTCCAAATTGCCAACGATGTTTGTCAGTTCAATTTCCAGATAGTGAGTGCTACGAATAGATAGTATTATATGTAGATTATCGCTGAAAATAATAATTATATTACCTTTCCCTTCCTAGTAACTCTTAGTTTTCAAGTTTGTTAGAAATACGTATGAAAATTTTATTCGATAATGTTCATTGTATTAATTGTATGTGTCTCAATGTTGGCTGTCTGTCGAGTGTCTCATTGCATGTATAATAATGTATTTAATGGGCATACACTGTGCGGCATCTAATTTGTAATACTTTGATTGTGTTTAAAGCCAATTCGTTTTTATTTTTCGCCGTGCTGTCGTCAATTCTTTGGCTAATTTGATTCTCAAATCGGGGAGCAAAACAAGAATGTCTCTCTATTCCAAAAGCGAAGGAAAAGTAAGGAGGCCAAACATAATATCTTAGGGAGCTTAGAGTAGAGTATTTGGGATAGTGTACGAGTAGTTGAGTCGAATGCCTTGGCAGGGGAATCAATATTATATGTATTATATAATTGGATAAAACACTTTACGTACTGTACGATTGAATGCGACATACCAAAGGAGATTTCCAATAAAATCGAATTCAAATAGGGCCACTCTTCTACGGCTAAACTAATTTCAACTGCGATTAAATATAACCTAATTATTAATGCTCTGGCGCAGCTTCTGGGGATCCTGGTAGTGCGACGATGACGATATGACCGAGGGATGCTGGGGCGGTGGAAAGCACCGCACATGCTCCACATTTGAGCCCTCGCCGTCGCCGCCCTTCAGATATTTGTTGAGAATGGAGAAGATTTGTGAGTTTAATACTTGGAACCGACGAATCCGATCCACCATTCGCTTGAGTTGCTAAAATGGGATATAGTTGATTATCTTTTGGTTATAAATTTCAAAGCCTTCTTAACTTACAATGCCCTTGACGTCCTCATCTTTCCCATCCACGCGCTGCACCCGCAGAATGTGGTAGCAAAAGTCCAGAGCCTCGAAGCGCCGCTGCTGACCGAGCAGCACGATCATGACGCAGCCCGCCCAGTTGAGACCCTCGCCGAAGAGCTCCTCAATGGTGTATTCGGTGCCCCTCACTGGAATGCAATAGACGAACTGCAGCGCTGACCAGAGGCGATGGAACTCGGAGCACTCGTCCACATGGATTATCCCATTGGCCGGCGGAGGACCACACCACACCGGATCATCGAGATAGCTTTTCACCCGGTTGAGGATGACCTCGAAGATGCTGAGGCCACAGCACAGGCGTTCGCGTGTCAGCAAGTCTCCCTCGCGCGCAATCATGGCTTGCTGTGGGTGCAGTTTTTGGTTAGTTAATTGTGAAGAATTTAATAGGCAAAATGTTCACCTTTGCCGTGCCGATCTTCTCCACATTTGAGACTATCTGCAGATTGGCAAACTGGGCTTCCAGACGCTTTTGCTTGGCCTCCGGCTTCTCGTTCTCTGAAAGAGTTAAGAGTATAAGGTATGGAAAACAAATATAAATATAAATCTATACAAACCTTTGCAGAAAGGCCGGGGGAAAATGTTTTGAAAGAGGGCCGCGTGCAGCAGATCGCACACCTCCTCCTGGGAGAGCGCCTGTTCGATGAGCAGGCAGAAGATTATGCTGTTGCCGAACTCCCGGAACGACTGAAAGAGCTCTGTCTTGGCATCTGGATATTGCACGATGTCCGTGAGATGAGCCTGGTAGTAGCTCAGCACTCCTGGCGAGCCATATTCGCAACGGGGCAACTTGCATGACTTGGGCATGGCAATCATAAGCGTCTTGGTGAATTGCAAAAGGGAACCCTGAATCAGCGGCTTCACAATGTCTTTTAGAATGATATCCATGACGACTGCAATGCCCTGGTAGCCCAGCAAACGGCACATGGCATGGAAATGCGGCGATCCAACGAAGCCAGTGTACTGGCCATACTGCGTGGAATAGGCAGCGTTAAGCTGCTTCGAACCCCACAGGTAATAGTGCGACATTTGTGGCGGCTTCTCACGCTGAATGGCCTGCGACGACGACAGATTTACTTTGGTTCGAATGAAGCTAGAGGAAATAATGCTTATAAGTTATAAAGTCACAGAGGAGATGAGAAGTTAACCCACCGATTTGTGGCTGCGTTGTAGCAGTAATTCACCAGAAAGTCGTAGTTCAATTCCACAAAGACATGCAGTGTAATGCGGCCATAAGGAGCCAGCACATTATGATTAGCCTCCTTCACCATGCCATCAAAGTTGTCCAGGGCCAAGTATTTGCTTAGCAGCTTGTGGCAAATTCGATTCGCCTCCAGGAGACCTTCAAGTTCCTGAAAATGAGACATGTGAGAAACGAATTTTGGGTGGTTATTTTTAAAGAACTTACCACAATGCCGGTTATGTCGTTGCCCTCGAAGCGACTGATGGCCAATTCAATGCTCTTGTGCATGTTGGCATTTATGCGTTGTGTGATCAGTTTGTTCAAGTCAATAGAACGGCCTAAAAGCGAGATTAATTAAAGGTATATCTTATAGAAAATAAGATATATAATTTACTTACCCAACAGTTGCACATGTCGTTGTTTCAACAGGGTTTCATAGCGATTATTGCGTGGATACGACTGGAAATTGAAACCCAGAACCTCGCACTCCAGGCGGAAACGCTTGTCCAGGAAAATGCTGCCCGCCAACTGCTTGTAGTGGGCGAAAATCTGCTCGCTCAGCTTGTAGACAAACTGATCGAAGCACAGATTGACTTCGGCCTCCACCTCGTCGTAGAGGAACTGCTTGCGGAAGACGGTGAGGGCATAGTAAGCCGAATCGTTGTACAAGTCCAGGGGATACAAGACAAATCTGGGGAATAAAAATAGTTAGTATATATGAGTAACTACATCAACATCATCGCAAACCTTAAACGTCCTTAAAATCATCTCATTTCTTAAAAAAGCCCAAATTAAATTCAAATAATAAATACAAATGTATCTAATTCGACACCTTGAAAAACCCAAATTAATGTCAAAATGTAAATCCACAGATATAAAATAAAATGTATCTTAGCTGCTAGAGCTCTTAATCTTAGTTAGCTTATAGTTTTAAGTTGGCTTTATACAAGTAAATAAATAAATAAAATTCCAAATCTAAATTCAAATAATAAATAAAAATGTATCTAATTCGACACCTTGAAAAAACCCAAATTAAGCTCAAAATCAAAATTCACAATTATAAAAATAAAAATGTATCTAATTCGACACCTCAGATGAGCTGAAGGCCTTAGCTGCTAGAGCTCTTAGTCTTAGTTAGCTTAATGTTTTAACTTTAAGTATGCTTTATATAAATAAATAAATATATGAGTAACCAGCTATCTATCATCAACTCACTCCATCATCGAAGGCTCCTTCGTTTGCAGTATGTGATCGGTCAAAATCCACGGCATGGACATCTCAATCGGAAACTGAATGCGCTTCTCCATTGTGATCAGATCCTTGCACTCCTCGTTGTGCTGATGCCGCACCAAGCACTTGTTGACTTTCCGGCCCATGGTCATTTCCAGGTAGAACTCGCGGTACCACAGCTGCGAGAGATCGCAGCACTTCTGCAGCGTGTCGCTGAAGTTGAGCAGGTAGCTCCAGTAGAACGAGGTCTTGTGGAACGTGTCGATCTGCAGCAGGCAATTGCCGTCGATGTCCTTGCGCAGCGTGCGCTTGCCGCCGCTCTTGTCGGCAATCAGAGACTCCAGCATGGTGCGCACCATGTACAGCTGCGTGGAGGAGGGGCCCACGTTGAGACGCGGCACCTGGATGCGGAAGCCACCGTCGGGATCCTTCTTGCCCTTGGCGACCGGATCATCGGTGGGCTCATAGCCCTTCTGCCAATCCGCCGATGTCTCCCGCACCGACATGATGATGCTGCGGATCAGATCCTTCTTGTTCTTCACCGCCTTGCGCAGCGGTTCGCGGAGCGAGAGCTGCACAAAGTCCTGCAGCTCGGAGTAGATGTTGCGCCGGATGGCCTCGCACAGCACCGTCTCAATGCGAGCCATCAGCACCTGCAGGCCCTTGATCATGGCGATCACCTCGATGAGGGCGAACTTCTCCTCCGACGTGTAGTTGTAGCGCGTGGCCCGCTCGTACTCCTCGGCCTCCACGGGGCACTCCTTGTTCTGGTGGTGGTCCGTGGGATGGAGCAGCTTCCAGGAGTACAGCTCGGTGACCACGCTGGTCCACTCGGACAGCAGCTGCAGGCCACGGAGGGCCAAATCAGCGGTGATCCGATTCTCGGCATCCGAGGGATTCTCCTTGACGGTGGTCGTCACCTCATTCGTGTACCTCGCCAGCTCCGAAATGTACTTGACATGATCCTCGCGAATCTGGGGAAGGTGAACCATCAAATCCGCCTGGGGGCTGATGGCATTCGAGCTGGACAGCGGCCACTTGCTGGAGTCGAAGTGCTTGCTGCGCTTTATGTAGTTGAAGGGAGCGATCTGCATGTCGCCGAAGAGGGGAACCACCTCCAGGTTCTTGAAGATCCGATCGATGCGGTCCAGCCGGATCTTCTTCTTCTGATCCAGCTTGTTGATGTTGCACGCATCGCTGTCCATGAGGAACAGGCCAAAGCCCATGACCTTCACGAGCATGTGCTTCTCCTCGGGCGTCAAGTACATCTTGGTTTCGAACATGTGCACGCAGATGTTGACCACATCGGAGAGCAGGTCCTCGTAGCCCACGATCTTCTCCAGCGTGTCCTTGACGGTGTCGCGGATCTTGTTCTGCGTGGCCAGGAACATGGACAGATTCTGCGACTCCTGGAGGGTGTGCGAATCGGACATCACTTTCAAGAACTGCGCTGCACGCCGGTAAGTGGAGTAATCGTTCTTCACGCTGGACTTCATGTTCTTCAGCTCGTCCAGAACGGCGAACATGTTGATAAACTTGCCGAGGGTCAGTAGATACGCCTCGGATACGAAATCCTTGCGCTTCTCGGCGTGGCACAGGCGCTTCACCTCGCCGGAAAAGGCCTCGATGGCCTTGCGCTGGAAGTACATGAAGTTGAGCAGCTTGTTGACCTCCGGGGCCAGCACCTCCACCGTTTTCTCGTAGATCTCCACCCGGTTGGGCTGCTCATTCGACTTGGGCTGCGGGATGGCGCGGGAGCAGCAGCGCCAGGTGTACAGCATGACTGCATGCTTCTGCCCCTCATCCAGGAGCACATTCTACAGGGAAAGGGAGGTAGCTGAATGAGTAATCCTTTAGAGATAAGACGGATAAGGTAACTCACCAGATTCGCGTGCGTGGTGGCCTCCTCGATGTACTTGGCGATGCCCGTGACGAATCCATTGCGATCCTCAAAGTTCGTATCGAAGTTTGCCTTGTAGATAATCGAACAGGGCTGCGCCTCGATGCAGGGCTGCTCGTCGGGCAGCGAGAGCTCGTCCAGCACCTCCACATTGGACAGCGCGTCGGCTAGCGTTATCTTCTCCGTCATCCTGGGCTCCTTTGCATGCCTCCAGCAGCGCGAAAGGGGGAAAAATTAACAAGGCGGGGCCACAAATTCAATGGACACAAGATTTTTTCTGCACAAATACAACACGAATCACGATGCCATTCGCATGGGTGCGTTGACACGGCGAAATTTAGCCCCTTTTTGCTTAGTTGAGTTCTAAACCAAGGTTTGAGTATTGGGAAGAAATAGGTTCTTGCATTGGGTGAGTGCATCTTATGCTCCCACCGTGGTTGTTGTCTTGGACATTGTTATGTGACCGTTTTCCGATAAATTTTAGTATTTATTGAAATCGAAATTTGGTATCTAACTTATTTATGCTCCGACCGTGGTTGGTGTCTTAGCTATTGCGGTGTGCCCGTTTTCCGACCAATTTCTAGTATATTTTAAAATCCAAATTTGGTATCTAAAAAGGAGATTTCCCTGGCGGTCCACCCACGGTCCTACAAATAATTCGGCGTCTGCGGTTCCGTTCTGAGAATTCCGCGTTTTTTTAAATTCATTTTCCGTTGCGAGTAGACCATATTCCAGCAAGATGTCGATGTTTTGGGGTAAGTTGAACAAAGGGGACTCAGGGATTCCCATCCAGAAGTGGTAAAGGCCCCCCGGGATGCACTATCACCCCGTATAACACGCCATCCCCGCAGCCACGTGCTTGCGCTTGATTTGCCGGCAGCGTGGAGCGGCGCCATTTGTAGGCCCATGTAAACCATGATTTTCCCTGTTTAATGTCCTTGCCAGGATTGAACATGAAGCCCGAGCGCAAGTACTCGCAGACGATCATCAAGTCGTTCCACATTTCCGGCGTCGCCCTGGACAAGGGCCAGGAGGCCAAGTTGTATCTGGCCGCCGAGAAGCAGGAGTACATCGTGGCCACCGTGACCAAGGCCATTCCCCAGGTGGCCCTGGACCTCAACTTCAGCAAGGGCGATCGCATCATGTTCTACACTGCAGGTGAGCATTAAATGGGCTTCCATATTCAAAGGGCTTCTCTATAATCCCATAAAATCAATCATAATCCACAGGTGACGCCAGCGTTTCTCTGCTGGGCTACTTGCACGACATCGATTCGGAGGATGAGGACGATGAGGAGTTCACCCTCGAGAAGCTGCTGAAGGGCAAGGAGGGCAAGAAGAGCAAAAAGGCGCAGCAAGAGGATGAGGAGGAGAGCGGCGAGGAGGAGGAGGAAGAGGGCGATTCGGACGAGGATAGCCAGCTGATTGGCGAATACGAGTCCTTCCTCGAGAACGGAGGCGATGAGGATGACGACGAGAGTGGAGAGGAAGAGGAGGACGATGACGAGAGTGGTGAGGAAGAGGAGGAGGACAGCGACGACTCCGAGGCGGAGGAGGAGCAGCCCAAGGCCAAGGTGGCCAAGCTGTCGCCCGCTGCCGGCGGAAAGAAGGCCGGCAAGGAGCAGAACGGCGTGGCCAAGAAGGAGGAGGCCAAGCAGCAGCAGCAAAAGAAGAAGGAGAAGCCCGAGGCCAAGAAGGAGCAGCCCAAGGCCAAGGAGCCGAAGGCCAAGCAGCCGGCTGCCGGAGGAGAGCGAACCCTCTCCGGCGGCGTGAAAGTGGTGGATTCAGTGGCCGGCAAGGGCGACGAGGCCAAGCCGGGCAAGCGCGTCTCCGTCTACTACATCGGCCGGCTGCAGTCGAACAACAAGACCTTCGACAGCCTGCTGCAGGGCAAGCCCTTCAAGTTCGCCCTGGGCGGCGGCGAGGTGATCAAGGGCTGGGACGTCGGTGTCGCCGGCATGAAGGTGGGCGGCAAGCGCCGCATCACCTGCCCCCCGCACATGGGCTACGGCGCACGCGGAGCTCCGCCCAAGATCGGACCCAACTCGACACTCGTCTTCGACGTGGAGCTGAAGGCTGTGCACTAAATCGCACGGAATCCATCCTAACCACATCATATATAGACTCGTAATCATGTAGCCATTAAGTATCCGCGTCGTACAACTTGATAAAATGTTAAATAAACCACTGTTTTTCCACGCTGTTCATAAATCAACCGGTTTTGAACCAATTGTATTTATTTGGTGGTGGCTTTTGCTAGCCTAGGTGCTCTTATCGGACTGGAGTACCTCCGTAAGTCGTTTCGGCATGGAGTCGATCAGTTTTTTGGTCTCCTCTGGAGTGATTTTTTCCCATTCCTTGATTATTACATTCTTGAGCATCGTACAACTTGATAAAATGTTAAATAAACCACTGTTTTTCCACGCTTTTCATAAATCAACAGTTCTTTTGTAACAATTGCATTTATTTGGTAGAGGTTTTTGCTAGCCTAGGTGCTCTTCTCGGACTTTTCAGGGGAACCCACAGAGAGAAGCGGCTCCGATTGGAGTTTCCAGTGCTCCAGGACGTAGGGCAGCCGCTCGCTGGGATCCGTGCTCCAGTGGTGCAGGCGGCACTTCAGACGCGCCTGCTCCAGCTTGTTGATGGTCACGGTGCAGTAGAAATCCTTGCTCTCCTTCTTGAGATCGGGTCCCTCGATGCGCTCCTTGGGCAGTGTGATGCACTCCTCGCGGCAATGGAAGCCCGCCTTGCGCAGCGAGGCCTTGATGTGCCAGGGCTCGAGGACCCACGGCTCGTCCTTGTTCATAACCACCGCCAGGACAATGGACTCCAGCATGTTCACCGTTCGCTGGGCGTAGGCGGAGCTGTGCTTTACGGCCGACTTTTCCGCCTCCGTCTTGGCGTACTTGGCCACATTCTCCGGCGTATTGTAGGCCGCCAATCCGGGGAGCAAAAGCTTATTGTAGACGAAATGCGGCTTCATGGACACCACGTCGCCCTTGTCGCCGACGCCCTCGACGAAGGTCTTCAGCACCACCTGCATGTTGGGCCGCTTCTTGACCAACGTGTCCTCCACCAGCTCGTAGATGAAGTTCTTCGCCCGCATCCGGCGGGGCTTCTCGTTCGTCTTGTGCAGTGGCGGGTCATATTTGCGCTTCAGCACGAACGTGGTCTGTGGGGGGATTGGGTGATGAATGGGGGGACCTAGGGTTAGTGGAGTAGGATCTTACCCGCACTTGCTGCTGCAGGCTGGTGGCCGATTTAAGCAAATTTAACGGCGTTACGTAGATGTTCTTCAACATTTTCTTTTTGTATCACCTGGGCCGAAGAGTTGCCAGACTGCGCAGTTTATTAGAGTTGCCAGATAGTGTCAAATACTTAGGCGTGATTTTAAGAGACCACCTACCGTGGTTTGAAATTTAAAAATTTTGTTATATTTCACTTGAAGAAATTACTTTTTTGTAATTATGTTTTAGTAATTGCAAAATTAAGTTGAGAAAAGAAAGGAAGTTAGCTTTGGCAAGCTGAAGTTTATATACCCTTGCAGTTAAAATAAATACTTATGTTCAAACTTTTTCACTTTGCCTTCTTTGAGGTTCGCGCGAAAGAGAAAGGACTCTACGGGTCCTTATTTGCGACGTATTCCGAGCCTGTTGGGATCTGACCTCTTACTGGGTTATCAGATAAATGATTGTCTGGTTTTAAATTTAGTTTTTAAACTGTCAAAAATCAATTGGCCTACTTAAAAAAACAACGAAAATAACATTTGTTTCTATTATTTTTCCGATTATTTCTATGTAAGCCATAAGATAATAGTACTCCGATCCGGTCAGTATCGACAAAAATATATATGTATCGAATCAAAAATATATATGTATATTTTATATTCCAATATATTGGAAACTTAATCCTTAATCCAAATCAAAAAGCACTTAACACCGACTAAGTTTGTCCAATTTATTTACACAACCACAATCACATAATTTACAATCAGGCCTCGATGGTGTTCTGGATCCAGTCGACGTACTTCCCCACCAGGGTGTAAACTCCTGGCCAACCGGCCAGACCGCAGGGAGTTGGCCCGAAGGACACGACGCCCGCCAGGAAGTAGTAGGTATTCACCTTGTTGGTGTCCAGTCCGATCAGTGGTCCTCCGGAGTCGCCGCGACACGAGTCGACGCCCTCCTTGCCGCCGGCACACATCTGGGTGTCCTCCAGCAGGATCTCCTGGCTGCTGTAGACGTTCTGGCACTCATCCATCCTGAAACCCTCCACCGCCGCCTTCAGCTTCAGGTTGCTGGCCGACAGCTGCTCTGTCTTGCCCCAGCCGGCCACGTCCATGGTGATCCCATCGAAGGTCGCCGCCCGCAGATTGGCATCCAGGGGCAGGCAAATGGGACGCACAAAGTCGGTGTACTCCACCTGCTGGGCCAAACGCAGCAGGGCGATGTCGTTGACCTGGTTCTTGGAAGCCGGTATGTAGTCGGGATGGGGCACCGTCCGCTCCACGGGCACGTCCAGATGCGGTGGAGCGCAGTCCTTCATGCCACGCACATCCACCTCACAGTCGGGATCGGTGAAGGTGTCCCACTCGCCCAGGCGAACTCCGGTCAACCGCCAGTCGGTGGGCAGAGCCTTTCCATTCACGCAATGCGAGGCGGTGACCACATACCTCGTGCTGATCAAGGAGCCGCCGCAGTGATGACCCTTCTTCCCTTGGGCTATGGGATAAAATCCAAAAGGATGGGTTAGATTGCTCTACACACAAAAAAGCATGTTCCAGTAAAATCGATATGGCCATGTACATTTCATATCGTTTTTACATGAAGACTCTTTTCGACCAGGTCAAATTTACCTACCCGCATATCAATTTAAAATTGATCTTAAATAATGTAAAATCGATCTACGTTTAATATCGAGTTTTTTTGGGTGCACACAAAAAAAAGGATGTTCCCGTAAAATCGATATGGCCATGAAAATTTCAGGTCATGCAAAACCCATATCGTTTTTACATGAATACTCTCGACCAGGTCAAATTTACCTGGCTACATATTAAATTAAAATTGATCTTAAATAATGTAAAATCGATCTACGTTTCATATCGATTTTTTTGGGTCTACAGGATTACGGGATCCCCTTACCCTTTGTATATTCAATCAGCGCCATCCAGGGGAACTCGTCGATCTTGGTCTTCATTCCGCCGTAGATGCGATTGGACAGGATGTTGCCGCATTGTCCTGGCAGCGGAAGGAGGCTGGTGCTCGTGACATTCGGCTTCGGTGGTGGAGGCACCTCCGAGATGGTCTCCCTATAGCGATCAGGGCAGCAGATCAGCACCTTGCCATTCGTATAGCCGCACTGGCTGCGACTGAGGTATAAACGATCCGTGTCCCTCAAGGGGGAGGTGGTCAGGAGGCTATAGAGGTACTTGCAGTCCTCCAGGTGGATGCACAGAGCCCGCTCCCGGTTGGGCGTTATGCAGCGTCCATAGTTGGGCACCTGGGCCGCCTCGTTGGGGAAGTAGAACTCTGGAATTCCAGAGTAAATCAATGTAGCTTAACAATTTTTTCGTGCATAAATTAGGTCCGTTAGTTATAGAAGTACGGAAACAGGTTTTTAGAAACGATTTGTGAAGGCCCGCGGCAAAATAAATATATTTGCTTAAGCTTGTCATGCCCAGCAGATCTTGGCATCTTCTTCTATTTACTTACGGCCCGCCGATGATTTCGCCAAAATTCCCAGAAAGAGGCAAATGAATAAGAGCCTCAACATTTTCGTTACGCAAGCGGACAGGTTGGTCCTTTCTCAAGACGTCGTCAGTTTGATTTTGGGGCAATGGCAATGTTTTGTTTACTGCAATATTATAGATCGACCCCAGAAGCAGTTATCAAAATAAACGGCGCGATAATATGGATGATACAGGTAATAAAACGGAATTCCCACGGATCGGAGAGAAGTGGAGAGGCCTAAGCTGAGCTTGGCACACAACTGAATCTTATCTTTGGGGGGAATTCTCAGCTCAAGAGCTTTGTCGCAAGCTTTTCGGCGAGTCTCCAAATCAGATGTGATATGATATGAGGAGTGGTGGTTTTTGTAGAGGCTTCATTAATATTCTGTGTAATCAAGTCTTAATAATTGGCATTTTTTAATAAGTTTTTTTTAATGACACATGTTTTATGGCCATATAAAGTAGCTCCACCGTGAGACAAAATCCTTCAGTAATGACATTAGAGGACTACCAATTGAAGCGTAATAATGGAAAAGGATATACAAAATAATAATAAAATACAATATCAGTATAATTAGGATTGATCCGGATTTCGAAAGCTAACAATAAAATATATGAATGATAAGAAGACTATAAATTTAAATTAAAAATGTTGTTTATTAAGAAATTTAGTTAATTAAATAACTGGAGCTTCAATCTATATGACTAATGCAATAAAAACAGGTTTAGTAATTCAAATAATTATTAATATTACCATTCTCCCGCCTTTTGATTTAAAGTACAATTTGAATATTAACGGTCGCGTTGCCAACCATTACAGTATGACCAAAATCTGCCAATGTTTTTGCCATTTTTGGCACTCTGCTTTTAGCGGTACGCCCAGCTGGTCATTGTTTAATAACTTTTAAATGTCCGCAAATCAGTAACGTTTAATTAGCCCACGCTGCTGGAATTCACCTGTTGGCCCTGGAACTGCATCTCCCTAATTGGCTTCAAAAGTAAGTGCAATATTTACAGAGATTGCAAGATAAAGTGAACACATGTCTGGTGCACTATTTGCAGCTCATAACTAATTCAAAATGCGTTTCGTGCGGCGGGGAACTGTTCCCAAGATCCTATCTGGTTGCGTTGTAGTCGCACTCATGGTTACCCTGTACATTTTGAACGACGAGAGGGAACTGGATAAGAGCCTAAAGATGTATGTATAGTTGTGCGTCACACGCGTTTCGCGATATTGATTCTGGAATGTTTACTCACATATATACACCCTACCCTTTTCTGATAAAGCGAAATTATCGAGCGCTCCATAAGATCGGCGGTGAATCAGGGCGAGTGCCGCCATCCCCATCTTCCCCTGGACAATCCGGACATCATGAAGTTCTACAAGCCGGTGGAGCGCATCAACTGCGGCGAGGGAATGGACTGGGTGATGTGCGAGGTGGGATTTTATATAGGATCCTATAGAATCACCCTGCTAACTCCTCCTCCTCCCACAGAAATCCATTTGCTTTGTACGACCGGAGATCGCCTCCAGCCACGAGGATGTCATCTGCTCCTACACGGACATCATCCGCAAATCCGACTATAAAGTGCGCTTTGGGCGCACGCTGCGTTTGAAGGAGCCCTATGTCCTGCAGGCCAGCGACTTTGTCAAGGTGGCTTGCAAATCCTCCAATGGCGAGAGGTGACTATCCTCCTACTTCCACCGCAGTTTATAATGTATTTTATCCCTTTCCAGTTGGTTTGGCATGGCCCATGGCATTCGGGATACCGTCCAACGACCGCTGGCTGCCAATTTCTCACCCAATCTGGCTGTCCTGCCGCCCGAGGCTGTCGCCCAGGCTCAGCAGCAAATGCAGGATGTGCCCACGGCCTCGTTCTACAATGTCCTCATGTTTGGCTTCGATTCGTTGAGTCGCAACGCCTTTATGCGCAAGTTGCCGCGAACCTACGAGTATCTCACCCAGCAGCTGGGCGCCACCGTCCTCAAGGGCTACAATATCGTGGGCGATGGCACGCCGCAGGCCTTGGTGCCCCTGCTCACGGGTTTCACCGAACTGGAGCTGCCGGAGACGAGGAAGCGACTGTCCGGCGCCGGCAGCGTGGACTCGTATCCCATGATTTGGCAGGATTTTGCCCGTCTCGGCTATATGACGTCGTTCAACGAGGATCTGCCCAATGTGGGCACTTTTACCTACCGCATGACGGGCTTTGAGAACCAGCCAGTGGACCATTACCTGCGCACCTACTACATCCAGGCGGAGCACATGGCCGCCGAGAGTCAGCCAAACTGCATTGGCCACCAACCGGATCATCTCACCATGCTGGAGTATACGAAAAACGTATGTGGTTATCTCAATTCATCTTCCACTTAATTGATAATTTTCCTTTACAGTTTATGCTCAAGTATCGCGATGCCCCGCGCTTTGTCTTCAGCTTCCATGGCGGCTTGTCGCACGACTCCATCAATCTGGTGGGAGCAGCGGATGATGACGTGCATGACTGGCTGGTGGCGCTCAAGGAACGATCGCTGCTGGACGACACCATCCTCATCATGATGGCCGATCACGGCAATCGATTTGCCGAGGTGCGCGCCACACTGCAGGGAAAACAGGAGGAGCGACTGCCTTTCTTCAGCTTCACCTTTCCCGAGTCGTTCAAGAAGCGCTTTCCGCTGGAGTACAAGAACTTCCTGGCCAACGAGAACCACCTGACCACGCCATTCGACATACATGCTACTTTAAAACACATTATCCGTAAGAATGGAGGTTCTTAGCCTACAAAAGAAACTAATTCCTGCTTTTATACAGAACTACAAACGGCTAACGATCAATTGGGAGAGATGAACGATCTGAGAACTGATCCCAGCAAGCCCAGCGTTCACATCTCTGAGCTAGCGAGAGGACGCGCCATGTCGCTTTTGGATCCCATTCCGAGCAACCGATCCTGTGCGGATGCCTACATAGAGCCACATTGGTGTGCCTGCCTGAATTGGCTGCCTTTGCAGTTGAACGACACCCGCTACTCGGGCATTATTCTCAAGGCGGCACAAAGCATTGTCAATGCCATCAATTTGGCCACCGTGGAGCAACGCACGCTCTGTGCTCCTCTGCAGGTAGGTGATCCAGATTAATATCATTTAATATCTGATTAAATATATCCCTAATCCCTCAGCTTCTTCGCGTCAATTGGGCGCTACGCCTGCAGCCGCACAAGGAGCTGCTGCAGTTCAAGACGAACAGCGACCGCGACGGCTTCCTGGCGGACATGACGGGCCAAACGGTGGTCCGGGATGAGATGTACCAGCTGCAGGTGGTGACGCTGCCCGGCGAGTCGCTGTTCGAGGCGAGTGTGGCCTACAGCCTGCATACGTTTAGTGCCACCACCAAACTCACGGACATTTCGCGTGTCAACAAGTACGGAAATCAGGCCCGGTGCATTTACGATCGGGATCCCGAACTGCGGAAGTACTGCTATTGTCGCGACTAAATTGCGCACAAAGAATCTAGTCCGAAACCATAGAACTGCTAAGCAATCAACTCGAATATAGATTTTTGCACTGTTTTCGAATTGTTGTAATTGTCGTAGTTGTTAAGAGGTTTTTCCACTAACTCCCAAAGAATATAGTCACTGTCTCTCTTAGGTTAAAAGATCTGCCTCAGTTTGTAATATAGGTTCCTTTAATCCACATTAGTATTCTGGTAATAAAAATACCTTTTGTATGGGTGAAGAAAATAAAAATGTCAATTTATGACAAAAATAATTCCCTTTTTTAGAATTATTATAGCTTGGTCTTACTTACTATTACCAATTAAATAGAACATTCTTCGTCATTCCATATATATCCTTATATATTTCAAGGCTGATGTTTGTCCCTTTCTTAAGAACTTAATATTTCACTGCTGTTTATATTGCTAAGACAAGATTAACCATAGTCTAAAATACACTGTGCACATAATTTGGTTATATATCCCTCTTATTTTAGGTAGGTTAACTATAATACTTGAGACTATGATATATTGGGCAAATTTAGGAGGAACTAAAAAGAAACAAAAAGTACGTAAATATCGTACAAAAGTATTAATTTATTCGCAAGTAATCAACACTAGTTTACAAACTTCGCCTTTTTTGGTGAGTACTTGTAGAACCTTTATTTATTAGTTAAATAGCGGCTGCTGACTTCGAAACTGTCATTAAATGTAGCTTTCAAAATTGCTTTTCGTGAGATATTCTATAAAACACTTTTTTAAATTATGTTTTTCCATCTCTTGGCGTAAACTAGTGCAATTCTTAAATTAAAAATAATTAATTTATAAGAAGGCGACCGTAAAGAATGCTAAAATCATCGTGCTACAGTCGAATAGGATCCAAAATAATATAAAATAGGTCTTAAATCGAATGAGTCTCAAAAACTAAAGGGTTTCGTTTGTTTCCATATTTTCTTTCGGGATTTTTGTGTGCCCTTCGGGCTAACAACTTAGGTTCTAGGCAAGGGGAATCGAGGCTGTGTGCGAGCCATGTTATTTCGCAACGGGCTTACAACAATAACTTTAAGCTTAATGATTTGGTTATGTGCATGAGGGGTTTGTGCATCGTCTAGCTGTAGAGAGCAGGCCCGGTTGAGGTGGAGTTGAGGGCGTGTCACGACACCGAGGTGGCCAGAAACTCCTGCAAACGCTGCACGGTGCCGCGGTCCAGTTTGCACAGGTCAAAGTCGAATGTCTTGTGCGTGATCTCGTAGCAACCGGTGGCGGCAATCATCTCGACGACGTGCTGCAACTCCTCGTTGTCCTGCAGGGTCATGATCTTGTGGTGCAGCTCCTGCAGTTCGCTCAAATACTCCGTTGGCAGCTGAAGCTGACCCGGCGTCGTCATTTCAGCGGGCGAATGGCTGCTGTTGCTGTTCGTATTGTTGTTATTATTATTATTATTGTTGTTTAGGCTAGCTGCCGCATGGTTGTTGCTTGGCGAAGATGATGGCGGTGGCAAGAATCCCGATCCGGCATTGGTAGCTCCTCCTGAGCCCGCATTGGAGTTGGTTTCCCTGGGCGGACGCAACGAGGGCGACTTGGATTTCTCGCGCGGCGCCTTCGATTGCTCCTTCTTTGAGGTCTTTACAGGGGGCTCTATAAACCCACCGGCTGCTCCGCTGTTGCTGTTTTGTGAGTTCCTCCTATTGCGCTTCTTCTCATCCTTTTCCGCCTTCTCTGACTTTTCCGCCTTGGCATCCGGCGTCTTGTCCGCCTTTTCCGCTTTTTCACTGCCCTTTTCGCTGTTCTTGTCGCTCTGCTTGGACTTGCCCTTGTGCTCCTTGCCAGCAGGCTTCGCCTCCTTGCTGGAACTTCCTTTGGCGGCCTTCTGTTGGCTGCTGCTCCTGGCGGGTAAGTCGGGGAAGCTGCTGTTCGAGCTGTCGGAGTGCTGAAGCGTGGCTGCCGCTGCTGCGGCAAGAGCATTGGTGGCGGCCAAATCGGGCGCCGACTGGGCCGAGTCCACATCGCTAAGATCCAGGTTGCTGGGAGCCTTGATTTGCGGCTGAGTCGGCTGCTTTGCGGCATGCTTGCCCTCAGCCTGCTTGTCGCCCGTTTCCCGCTGACGCTTCTCGTCCTTGGCGGAGGACTTCTCCTTGGACTTTTTGTGCTTCTCCTTCTTGTTGCTGGCATTACTGCTGGGTGCCGCCTTGTCCGTCGCTCCTCCCTCGGCTGCCGGACTGGCTCCCTCTGTTTTGGGCGATGGCTCAGTGGGTGATGGCTTCTCTCCGCTGCTCACCGCCGGCTGCTTGTCTTTTTCTCTTTCCTTCGGCTTCTCCTTGTCGCGCTCCTTCTCCTTGTCCTTGTCGCGATCGCTGCGCTCCTTGTCCTTGTCCTTGCTCTTGTCCTTCTTCTTGTGTTTGTGGGATTTCTTGGTGTCTGCCGCACTGCCATTGCTGGTGCTCTTATCCCCTTTGGTTTCCGTGGTTTTTTCGCTATGTTTGCCCTCGTCCTTTTGCTTGCCGCCGGTTGAGACCACGCTGCTGCTGCTGTTGCTGCCCACGGAGGTGGGCGTGGCCTTGCCCGTGCTGCCGCTTTGGGATTGCTGCAGCTGCTGCTGGTTGGCCGGCTGAGCACTTCCCGCTGCCGGACTGTCGCTCTGCCCGGCACGCTCCTCCTTGGGCATTCGCTTGTCTTTGCTCTCATCGCGCTGCTTCTCCCTTTCCCGATCGCGCTCCTTGTCCTTGTCCTTCTTCTCCTTCTTGGACTTCTTGCTGGAGCTGCGCTCCTTGTCCTTGGTCTCCGACTTGCCCGACTTGTGCTCATCGCGCTCTTTGGAACGGGAAGCAGGTGGGGCTGTCGAATCATTTGGCGTCTTCTTGGGACTCGGTGCACCCATTTCGTTGGGTTTTCCAGGCTTCGGACTGGCGGTGTGTTTAACCAGTGCGGTGGAGGTCGCTACAGTGAGGCCACCGGCGGCTGGAGTGCCGCCAGAGCTTTGCTCGCGCTCACGCTCCTTGTCGCGTGTCTTGTCCTTCTTGGATTTCTCTTTCTCCCGCTCATGCTTCCCATCGCCGGATTTACTAGACTTGCGATCCTTGTCGCGACCATGGCGATCCTTCTTGTCCTTTTCCCGCGGCTTATCGCCGCCGCTGGACTTGTCCCGCTCCGCCTTGCTCGCCTTCTCCCTGCCCTCGTGGGAGCCGCCCTTTCCGCCGACCGCCACGATCTTGGCGTCCGGCGAATGCTTGGCCACGGGCACCAGGGCCAGATTGTTCGTCGTGGCGCTGCTTTTGGTAATGGGCGGGCCGAAGAGGGCGGAGAAGGCGTTGCTCTTGCCGGGATCGGGATCGTTGCGCGACTTGTGCTTCTTGCCTGTGCCCAGATCCACGTTCATCGAGACGCTGCCGGGCACACCCTTGGCCTTGACCAGAGCCATCTCATTGCTGGGCGGCGTCTCGCCGCTGCCCACGTTGGGCGAAAGCGTGCGGGTGAGATTGCCGGCGCCCAGGGAGGCGCCAAACACGGGCACTCCGCCGCCGCGCATCATCTTGGCCCGGAACTCCTCCGACGGCGCCTCGAAGATGTGCGTCTTGATCTCGGACTGGTGATGCGGTGGCCCCGTCGTCTGCAGCACCAGGTCGTACTGGTAAACGATGCGCTTGGGTTCGTCGCGGTTGCGGAAGTAGATCTCCACGGGCAGCAGAAAGCCGGCGTAGCCCGACTCCTGAATGGCATACGGCGGCTCCTTGACCACTGAAATAGGAAATGAATATATAGTAGGTTCTCCTGGGGATTATATGCCCTGAACCCACCTCTCTTGGGCTTCGGAAACGATTCGTGCAGCACAAAGACCACCTTCTCCACGAAGGCACTGATGTCCGCCTTGTTCACGCCCTGCACGTAGATCTCCCAGTCGTGGGTGAAGGCCTGCGGATGAGGAGTCTTCTTGCTGCGCAGCTTCGACGTGTGGCCAATTTCGAATTGCACCTTGACCGCCATGCCTGCGGTAGGGCATCAAGTTTCACTGGTTTCCTGTAATGGATAATGGGTATCAGTTATTGGCGCGGCAAAATGAAGGGTTATAGGGTTTTAGTTAACTATATTACTTAATTTATATGACTTTCAGGGGGTGGGAAGCGGTATGTTGGCCAATTATTGAGCTCCCCGCTTCGGTTGCAGGGTGCACGCGTGCTATGTAAGACGACTCCTGTGGCAGGTCACGTCCTCCAGTTGGAGGCCCCGCCTGCGGAAACATGCCGGAAGGACTCAAGATCATCTCTAGACCCGCCACCCACTTTATATGGCCCATTTACCATGGTTTTTTGTTATGATTTCCATTGGCAAGCCAACTGTTATTGTTTGTGTGCGAATGTGTGCCACATTGTGCCCCTTTTGGCTGCAAGCTTTCGCCGAGCTCATGTTTTCCCACGGCGCCTTGCCCCCGAGGTGGCCCCCTGTACTTACTATCGCGCCTTGTTGCATTCACCTGGAGATGCACACAATTTTCGGGAAAACCACAAAAGCTTAGATCTAGAATCGGAGGAAATTCTGGAAAAACACACAGAAAATAAAAATCCAAAATGTTGGTGTGTGACCGTGGCAACGAAAATACCAGTGTCTACGAGAAAAATACTAGAAAATACCTCTTATATGTGTCGTGAATACAGATGATAGGGGTATTCCTGAAATTTGAAACGCATTTCAAAAATTTATTTTCAACTTAAAACGGTCGGTTTGCTTTACAAGATATCACGTTTAAACTTTAGAGAATTGTTTAATACACATCAACATTCAGCTATATACACGTCGGGAGTTCATTATTTTACAAGAATATACATTAAAACAGTCATTTGCAGTCACTCAAGTTGAGGACCTGCTCCGTCAGCACGCTGATCTGCTCCTCGTAGTTCGTCGCGTCTAAGGGATTAAAAGATATTAATCGGTTTCAAAGCAAAGCTATAGAGCGGAATCCCACCAAGATTGCAGGCGCCGATGGAGGTGGCAAAACCGCCTCCCTGAATCATCATCGCCCGAAAATCCTCTGACGGGTCTTCGAAGATGTGCGTCTTGATCTCGGACTGCTGATGCGATGCCGTTGTCACTATCACCAGGTCGTACGGGTATACAATGCGCTTGGGTTCGTCGCGGTTGCGGAAGTAGATCTCCACGGCCAGTGGAAAACCGGCGTAGCCCGATTCCTGAATGGCATACGGCGGCTCCTTGACCACTGTGAGTAGAAAATGAAGATATAGTAGGTTCTTATAGGGGTTTTTTTGATCAAACCTACCTCTTCTCGGGTTGGGAAACGAAGGGTGCAGCTCAAAAACCACCTTCTCCACGAAGGCACTGATGTCCGCCTTGTTGACGCCCTGCACGTAGATCTCAAAGTCGTGGGTGAAGTCGTGCCGACGCATGTGCACCTTGCTGCGCAGCGTTGACGTGTGGCCAATTTCAAATTGCACCTTGACCGACATGCCTGCGGTTTCACTGATTTCCTGCAATAGCTTAGGAATTAAAGGTTATAGGGCTTTTCTTAAACAAATGATTAAATTGTTACGTTTAAAATATACTTGTGGCGGAGAAAAAACAACACAATTTCGTTAGCCGCGAAATTTTAAAGTTGCGTGTTGTGCTATAAAAAACAAGTATGATTTTCAAGTATTTGTAAATAGAAAATTTTAATGAGGAGCCATAAAATTAATTAAACCTAATTATGTTTTTAAATGGGTTGCTATAAAAATCTTGTAGGCTTTTAATTTGTATTTTTTTTTTGTAACCTGTTAATGGCTAGAAACGAAAAAAATTTACCATTCGTCATTCAGAAATTGTAAAAAAGACCTCAAATTAAAATTTTTTCACTAAAAATTGTTAAAAGACTGTTAAACGTTAAGAAAACATGAAATCCATAGGGATCTGATAAGAGTGTTCGCGTGCCCTTATTTCGCAACTGGCGAAATTAGGTCGTATTTCCCTCGGCGGACTTATGTTACTTTTAAACGTCATAATTCCGCCACAAGAAGTTTTAAAACGACATAACTTTGCGAATCTTAGGACTTTTATGTGCGACATAATTTCGCCAAAAAAACGACTTAAGTTCAAGGATCAAATGTACTGGGCGGAATTATGGCGCTATGCCGCCTTGCTCCCGAGGTCCCCCCTTGTACTTACTATGGCGACTAAAAAGGCAAGAAATGCAATAGCATTTACTTGGAGATGCATACAATTTTTGGAAAAACCAGAGCCAGAATTAGAGGAAATTCTGAAAAAATACACAGAAAATAAAAGTCCAAAATTTGTGAGTGACCAAAGTGAAGTGGTACCGATAAAACTACTGTCTAAGGAAAAATACTGAATAAAGATGGTAGGGGTACTCCTGAAACTCGTAAACTTTTAATTTTTAATTACAAAAATATTAAAAGAACGTTTTGTAATGTTTCCAAAACCAAATTAAGATCAAATGCTAATAAACTCAAAACAAATTTACTCCAAAACGCTATAGATTCTGTGATACCGACGGTTTCCAAACCGTCGACGGTTTCTGTGACAGCCCTGTTAAAAAAAAATACCGCATAAACAGTGCAGACACGAACCAAAATGCAATAAGAATATGGTAATCGGGCGAAAACAGCTGACGTTGTTTGGATTACGAGATAGTAAATAGAAATATTAAAATTAAATTCATAGGCTGTGAAATCGTGCAAATATGGCTTTCCTGCTGAGACAAGTGGTCAGGACGGGTCTGCAGAGGTAAATGCAGCAAAGGAGTTTACGTAAGAAGGTATGAAATCATTGATTTTCCGCAGAAGTCTTCTACCGATGCGGTACGCCTCCGTCTCCGCCTCCGCGAATCCCGAGCTGAGTGTCCAGGTGAGCGAGAGCTGCCTGAAGCGGCTCCGCGAGATCTGCGTGGACGGCTCCTTCCTGCGGGTGACCGTCGAGGGAGGCGGCTGCTCGGGCTTTCAGTACAAGTTCGATTTGGACAAGCAGCTCAACGAGGATGACCGGCAGTTCGGCGATGGTGCGGCCAAGGTGGTCATCGATACCGTCTCGCTGGAGTACTGCAGCGGCGCCACCGTGGACTACCACAGCGAACTAATCCGCGCCGGCTTCCGGATGGTGGCCAATCCGCTGGCCGAGCAGGGCTGCTCCTGCGGCTCCTCCTTCTCGATTAAATTGTAGTAGTTACTCGCTCACATTGTAAACTTTAGAGAATTATTTAATACACATATAATGTTCAGTTATATACACGTCGAGGGCGTCGGACAATAACAAAACAGCAGGGAGCGGGCGTTCCCGGTTAGTTATTTTACAAGAATATACAGTAAAGCAGCAGGGCGGCCAAGCTCATTTGCAGGCGGCCAGTTGGTCGCTCAGGCTGATGACCTGCTCCGTCAGCACGCTGATCTGCTCCTCGTAGTTAATACGCGTCGTGGTCTGGGGGATTACAAGTTATTAATCGGTTTAAATGGAAATCTAGAGAGCGGAAACCCACCAACTCCTCTTCGAGCATTTGCAGGGCTCCGCCCAAGCTGGCCAGCTGCTCGTCCTTGGCCTTCAGTTCGTGCGTCGCGTTCTCCAGGCAGTTCTGCAGGTGCTGCACCTCCAGTTCGTACGAACGCAGCTTGGATTCCGCCTGCACTTTGAGTCGCAGCAGATCCTCGAACTTCTTGCTGAACACACTGTAGATGAGCTGCTCCTTGCTGGGCGGCTCGGGGGGATCCTGCAGCGAGTCGCGCGCCCGCTGGCTGCCCTTGGTCTCCGGCTCGGCCGGTCGCACAGTGACGCCCGCCGCCGCCGTGCTGCAGCTGCAGGTGCTGAGATCCTTGCTGGGGTTCGAGACAAACGCCTGGTGCAGCTTCGCCACCTCGAATTGGGCCCGCCAGTGGGCCGCCTCCTTTTCGAGCAGCGCGAAGCGATCGTCGGAGGTGAGTTGGTGGCTGTTCGACTGCTGCTGGAGATTGTGGAGTGGAGTATTATCGCTGCCGGTGGCGCTGAGGGCGTCCTCGCTGCCCAGCTGGAAAATGGATAAGTTTACAGAGTTGTAAGGGGAAAAGTTATCTTAGTTTAAGGCTAACCATGCTGGCCGCATCCACGAGCTTGGTCTCCAGCTCGCTGTTTCTGTGCTGCAGCGTGTCCACCTCCTTTCTGAGTCGCTTTTCGAGTTCGTTCTGGTCGCCGATGCGCTTCTCCAGCTTTTGTTCCAGTGCTGCAATGCGCTCCGTGTGCAGCAGAAGCTCCCGCTGATTGTCGTCAATCTGTGGAGGGTCAGGAATCTTATTAGTCATCAATTCTTGCCAGTTTTCATAACTCATTTTCCTACCAACGACGTCAGCTGCGCATTCTCTATGATTTTCTTCTGCAGCTCCTCGAAAATGAGTGCCTCTTGGGCGGCATCCGCTGGAGGATCCGCCTCCGTTCGCCTGTTGCCCTGCTGCAATCCCCGCCTGCCGCCGGGCTGCTCGTGCACTGAGATTTCGTGCTGCAGCTGGGAGACGCGCGACTCCAGCTGCCTGTTGCGGAAGCCCAGGGAGTCCACCTCCTGCTCCGTGCGCCGCAACGAGGTGGCATACTGCTGCACCTGCTCCCGCAGGCTGGCCTCCTTGGCCTGCTCCTCGAGCACCGCCTTCTTCAGCACCGTCGCCTGGGCCCTTAGCTAATTTTGGGAATGAGATTAATTGGATTAATGGGCGTTAACTGTTGCTGCCGATGAATCGCAATGCCTTTGTACCTTTGAGTATTCTGTGGCCAGTTTCTGGTACTTGGCCTCCGGCACGGTGCCCTCCATGGCGACCGGTTTCTCTGCCATCCAGGCCGGCCTTCTGCAGTCGCTGGTGTCCGGCGGTGGAGCTATGCGTACGCTTTTTAAATTGTTTTAAACAAATTGACCAACAAATAAAGCTGGCATTGCAGTGTACCGTCGCGTGATACGCCAAGAATACCACATCGCTGTGTCAAGATGGCCGGAAGTGGTTATTTTACGACAGCTGGTCACACTGCGATGGGCGAAAGTTTTCAACGGTTTTTATTTAAACACAACGAAATTAAAAGGTGGTGTGGTTTAAGGTAGAATTAAATAGAAATTGTTTGTTATTTTATTTCAAAACGCGAAATGTTTACTTTTTAATATTCTAATATTTTTACACAAATATGTTGGTTTCTAAAATGTATTTTAAGAATTTCCATTTTATTTTAGCCAAATAAATGTACAAATCATTAAATACACTTTTGTTTTGTTGTTGCACTCACCCCTAGTTTTCAAAAAATAATAATCATAATCATTTGCTTTACAAGCAATAAAAGAAAGACTCGCCTTTCGAGCCATGTAAATAAAGATCTGGAGGTCAGAAAGGTTAAAACCTTTCATAAACAAATTAAAGCAGCAAGTAGTTAATAGGTAGTAAATATGTGTTTACAGATGACTAAGCTGAAGGCGGTACAAATAAATCAAATTCAGCAGACTGTCATGTTTTAATTCCTTTATTAACTATGTAGTAACATAAATTAGGCATTACCTAACAGGTAAGTGAGCAGCACTCCGCTCTTAACTTAAAAATATATTATCGAAGGGCACCTTCTCGAACAGCTTGTTCGACAGTTCTCGGAATATGATGCCGAAACTCTTGGCATATCCCACCTTCAGCTCGTTAAACACCGTCTCCCAGTTTTCGTTGAGGAAACGATTCATGCCTTCCGAAAGGGTTTTGTCGTTGAAGAGGTTCTCAAAGTTCATGTACACCCTCTTCGGGTCGAATGTCACTCGGTAATCCTTGAGCCGCATGTACTTTACGCCATCCCGCTCGAAGGGCTCGCCAATCAGGCGATGCTCGATCTTCGTGTTGATCAGGGTGACATTCGCCTTTCCATGTCCCGTAATGGGGAGTAAAAGGATGCGGCCAGACATCTCGTAGTCGCCGATCATCTCGATACGGTCCGTTCGGCTATCACAGATAATCAAGTGCTTCTCCAGATCGGTTCTAAAAAAAATGTAATTGTAGGTAAAAAAAATTTTTATTTTTATATTAAAAAAAATTTTGTTCATGATTTTTTTTTGATGATTCTTACCTGTACCGCTGGATCTTGCTGGTGGAGATCATGTCGTGCACCTTCACATTCTTCAAGGCCTGGCGCAGATTTATTGGCGCATTGCCGGCGTCTATAACGAGTTTCTTCACGGTCAGCGGCTCAAGGGGCGGGATGCCGAACTCCTTGTTGCCTGCCAAAAGGATAGTATACGAATTTTACCAGGGAACCCCATCAAATCGAGATGATTACTCACCCGGTTTCAGCTGCTGTATGGCCACATTGACGGCGTCCACCAGACATTTGTCAAAGTTCGCGTCCCGTTTGCACTTGGGAAAGCCTTCGGCTGCAAAAAGTTGAGACAGAAATCGGTTAAGTCGCTTGGTCATGACATTGAAATCGCCAGCTCGCGGATTGCGGAAGTGGCCCGGCCAAAAAAACAGCCTGCAATTGGGCCAGCATTCGTTGGCCAGAGTTCGTTGGCCACAGAAACTTGTTTTGTAAACAAAACAAAAGTGTCCACGAGAAAACGAAACAGAGATAAATATATATTTAAGACACACAGATGGGAAAAAGAAGTGAGCTAGCATATTTTAGTGGCTCAATGTCAAGTTGAAGCATTTATCATGAATACATTGAGAAGACAAAGGCATTCATGACCTATGCCAACGGTTTCATTAATCAGCTACAGCTACAGCTACGGCTACACTGGGAGAAAAATTCCACTTGCCGCGGAATGTGCGAATTAATTAACACGCACGGTTACATATGTCCTTCTCTGCCGATACTCGTAAATTTGTGTCACAAGCGGAAGTGTAAGTGTGAATGTGGATCAGTGGACTCTGTCTGGACCGTCAAACTGGACGGGCCAAGAGCAACCTGTTTGCAGACGGTGGCTACAATTGCATAACCCACCTGGTTACAGTGGACATCGGATCGGGGGAAACCCCTAATGCCGCCAAATAGTGATCTTAATTGATCTTGACCATTTAGCAGCACGCAAATGAAAAGCGTAAAGTTTTATGGCCAGTCTTTTTTTATAACTCTCCTCAATTATTCTGGTTTATAATTGCAGCAACTATAAACTTGGAAGAGGACTATAAAATTTTTAATTTTTTTTATTAGTCACTTCTTAGAAAATTATATCATTAAAGTTGGTAGAGGTTCCCACGTTAATTCTTTTTTTTAAACAAATATATTATTTCCTAAAGATCCCTTAAAGCTTTTAAATAAGACGTTACTTCAAGACCCTAAAAAACTAGAACTTTAACAAATTTAAGCCGCTTAAGTTATTCAAAGATCAAAACTTCCCCAGAATCCCAATTGGATGCGGTACTCTTCATAAGCCGGCGTGACATTCCGCCGATGTTTACTGTAGTTGCTGTAATGTCACACCGATTTGCATGCCTGTCAACGCCATTAGAGAATCTTACAGAGTTCGACCTTCAGGTCTGCAGGCCAAGTCGAGCCGAGTTCCAAAACCAAATTAAAGAGCCATAAACAATATCGATCACGTTTTAACCATAAATGTGGTGGTTAACAAATAGATATGGCCGAAGCATAGCGTTAAAGCAAATACAATCGATAATTTTTTGCACTTTTGACTCGCTATTGTAGTTTTTTTTTATGTTTCGTTTTTTTTGTTATTTTTTTTAGTACTTACGCAAATCTTGCGCAGCCATTACAGTTAATTCCTGCGCAAGCGCAGCGATTAGCAGCAGCAAGAGTATCGAGTATTTTGACATATCTGGTCCGGATGTACGAAATCTTCAACACTCGGCACTAAAAGATTCCACGCGCGCGCTCTTTCGATTTCCGTATCGTGGCTGAGGTGACAGGTGGTTCTGGCCGGAGACTTATCACTGTGTACACGGGATGCGTCCGCCGATCGTCTTTTTATACCGAGCTTGAGCCGCGGCGCCGGCGCAGAGCGACTTCGGAAAGCTCCCAGCGACTCGAGACCCATCGATTTTCAATCGCACCGAGCTTTGGCCCATAAAGCGAAACCACTTTTGCTTTCCGGCTCGCCGCTTTTGGCCAAGTCAACCAGCCGACGAGCCAACCAACCACCAGTGGAAGTGGAAGCCAAGTGACCAATGACCGAGCCACCCAGCAACCCTGTGTTTGTGCCCTTTCCATTTCATTTTCCCCTTCGATCCAGTTCATTGAACTTTACCCGTAATTGAGGGTCTCTTTCCCAGGCAAATTAATAAGGGGTGTATTGTTTATGCATCGCTATCTTTGAGGAAGTTGAATTGAACCTCTTAAGTCAGGCTTTAGAGTACATTTAGCAAGTGCACAGGAACTAGTTTTTATTGGGTCAATATTTGGCAACATTCGAGTGCTGAAATCCACAGTCGAATTCTTGCGCCGAATGAGAAATCATTTTCGGGTTAAGCTGTTATGGATTGGCAAATCTAATGGGTGGGCACAGCCCAATTAAATTTATAGGTTGAACAGCATTTAAAATGTTTTGTTAATTCCGGTAATTTTATACATATATATATTTTATACATAAATACATAGAGGAATTCTTAATAGTGTCAATTAAATTGTTTAAGATATTAAAGAAAATTTGAAAGGTGAAGAATTTTTTGCATAATGATTTTGGATCACCAAACATTAGATTACCCAACTGACAAGGTATTTCTATCTATGCTTTCCCTTATTAAATCTTAAAGCTGTTGTTCTTAATAGTGGCAATAAAAATGTGAAAGATTTAATATTTTTTTTAACCAATTTGGGTCACCAAACTCTATAGAAAATATCTTTAGATAGAATTTACCTTCATTAACTAATTTTTCCTCTTCACAGTTGCATATAAACTCTGGAAATCTTTTACAACACTATTCTTTGATTGTAATTCTCCACTTGACTTCATGGTGCCGAATTCAAGTTTGTTGCCTAAGTCTTTCGTTTGGCCAGCACATTCTTTTGTCCAACTGGGCCTAGACATGTGCGTGTGTGTGTGTGTGTGTCCGTGTGGATTTGGCCAGCTTAGTGAGTGTTTGGCCAAAAATAAACAGCCCAAGGACCTCGACATGTGTCTATGGAAACTGTTGCAATTGTTGTTCAAATATAAACAAACGATATGCGAGTGCTTAAGTGAGCCGGCTAACGGTATATATGGCTATGATGATTGGTGATAAAGTACCAGGCCATATGAGTGTGGAAACCGGTTGTCGGCTAGTCGTCTCCTAACACTCATTGGGCACGCAATTCGGTTGGGGAACACAATACCAAGTATTGTAATCATTAGTTGGAAGTAAAAATGCATAAATGTTATTGCGGAGCGATGAGATCGGGGAGCGTTGTGCAGCATCAGCAGCAGAAGATTCCGCTGCAGCAAGAGATAGATACTCATCCACGTGGCGATCTCAGGTCGGTGACCTCATCCTCCAGACAAAGCCTGCGACCCACGCAGTTTGTGAAGCGCCCCAGCCTCAAAGCACCGCCCAGATTTGGCCTAGGACACTCCAGCAGCGAGCTGGTCAACGACTTCAGTCGCCGCAACTCCACGGCCACCACGGTGAGTCACTGCTCCAGCTGCAGCTGTAGCAGTTCCACCCAGCAGCGCCAGCAGAGCAGGGCCAAGGTTCTGCGATGGGGCTGGGAACGAACAGGCGGTGTTGACACCTCCAACAAAGGCGGCGGCGGCGACAGCAACACCAACCACTATGAAAAGTACACGGACAACCGAAGGCTTTACGAACAGAGCGCATGCGTTGCCCATCGCCAGAGGAACGAAGGTCAGGGTCAGGTTTACAGCGGCGACTCATCGCCATCGCCACGCCCAGTTCAGTGGCATTCCCCGGATGAACTGCAGCAACTGCAGGCCCTGCAGCACTTCCGCCTGATGAATGCCAGCGACTGCTTCAGTGATGGCCGCCAGGATGAACTGCGTCTGCAGCAGGCCTACGATAAACTCAATCTCAGCAGCACGGACAAGTGGAACAAGGATCGGGCCAATGAAAGCAGGCAGCAGGAACTCACAAGGAGCAGCACCACACCCTATGCCTTAAGGCAGAAGTTGCTACAGCTGAGGCTACAGGCGAAGGAGCGACTTGGTAGGGGAACGGGCGCCAGGTGCGCTCCATTGGGCAAGAGTTGTGCCCTGAGATACAATTGATTTAAGATGGGATTACAGCAATATAGTAAATAATCCTGGTAGTGAGCTAAGTGATTTTGTAAGATTGGAACAAATACAATCCTCACAATTTTAGAATATAAGTATATGATAAAAAATTAAAATACATTTTAAAAATCATAATATTTGTAAGGATATTTGTACTTTTTTTAATTGTAACAAAAATATATTTTGAAGAAGCATAATAGCCGAAAATACAAAGTAAAAACTATTTAAAACAATCATTATTCCAATCAATCCATTATTGCAAGGTATCAGGTATTTCATTCAAATAAAACCACATCGCGAGTTTCATTTTTATTGCTAGTATGTATTTCGTTTTTCCTTTTAATAAAACAGTGCTATTTTGTTACAAGTGCTTCGTCATTGTGTTCATTTTGTTTAATTTTTATTTTTTTGTTTCTTTTTTATCTCTTTTTTTTATTAATAATTTTTAATTTCATGTTTCGCAATTTTCGCTTTGAATGCATTATTTAATTTACTTTGTTTACCCCTTTGTCTTTTCTAATTTCCATTTGCAAAGTCAATTACATTTTCTTTTTACGATATTACGTTATAGATTCTTATGACTTGTGTGTTTGGGGCTTTGGGGGATTGAAAACAGCCGATGGATCGTACTGGATCGCGATATTACAAGTACATATATAGTCGTAAATATACGTTGAATTCATTACAACATTGAACAGAGTACTAGAGTGTGAAATAGACGAGGACTCGTATTTGTTTTTGCTTTTGTTTTCCATAGGTTACGCGATTGTTTGTAAGTAGGTTGGTTGGTTGTCGGGCGGGGATTGGATTATACAAACGAAACCATTTTGGGTGAGTTGCGTCCGGCGGCATCGCTCCGGATCGCTGCCTGCCTGGGCATAATACTTGTAATTGAATGTGGCGGCCTTTAGCACTAGAATGTACCGACAGTAGTCGTAGAATGCAAAATACACAAAGTATACATACAAGTACGTACATTAACCGTGTCTGTTTGTATTTGTTGCGCTGCTGCTTACAAATATTTTATTACTTGTATATTTTTGTTTCGATTTTTTTTCATTTTTCATTTCGTGTGTGAATTTCGCATGCATTTAATGGGTCTGGGGGTCTGCTTTCCTTTCGAGTGTGGGGGGATTTAAGGGGGCGAAACATTATCTGCCCTGTCGCTGACATCAGCAGAGAGCACACAGTGCCGCTGAAAAGCAATCGCCTTAATTAACGTTGCCTGGGTTCAATTATGATTTTTTTTGTTGGGGTTTCCTTAAAATCTTGTGGTTTTAATGGTGTGTGCGTGTGTGTGAGTGTGTAACGCAAACAGTTAAAAAATATTCACAATATTTGTTTATTTTAATATTTTTGGTGTAAACAATTCAAACTTATGTAGCTTGCAACTTAAATTGCTTTCCTCACTTTTTAAAACTAAGTAAACATGTATCGATGTAAAATTTCTAAGACAATATTACAAAAATAAATCGTGCTTCGAGTACATATGTAATATGTAGTTAGCTCAACTCACATTTAAAAGCATTCTCGTACAGTTTTAATTAACGTAAAAGTTAACATTTTTACCATTTGCTAATATTCTTTCAGATAGGCAAAAGGAAAATGGGAGAGGAAGAACGGAAGAGTGGTTGAAAACCATTGCCAAAGTGCCGCCGAGAAGGGCTTAAATAAAATGCTGTGCGAGATAGAAATGCAAATTAAAATACAACCGGTGCGTGCACTTTTCGTACCTACTGTACGGGTGATCTAAGCATGTGTGAGTGTGAGTGTGTGTGGGCTTTGCGCAAGGAAAAACTATAACAAAATTAATACATTAGGAGATAAAATATTCTTGCTTATGCAGTGTCTTACACTACCATTAGTTTGAACTAAAGTGTCTCGATTTGTGTTTTCTTTTTTCTTGATTTCATTTTTGTTTTGGTTTTTTCTCAAATGAAAAATAGGCTAATTTGTGTAGATTCATATACCCCTTATAACGTTGCTCACGATTCGATTACACGTATTCGATAAAAACAAACTTTCTTCGCCTTCCGTTGAATGTGGACACGGAGCTTCCTTTCCATTTTCCCTATTTTTTTTTGTGGGTGTGTGGCCGTTTGTAGTTGCTTTGTGCTTTGTTCGACGTGTGTGGAGCAGCGCTTATTTTTTCTTGTTTTTATTGTTGGCGCCACGCGGCGGTGTCAAAGGACGTCCTGAGCTTCCAAAGTTGGGATAAACAAATCGTCGCTTGTCGGCGGGTTTCAATATCTGGAAGGAGCACATCAATGTGTCGTCCACGGACATCATGGCACCTGCAAAACGAAATCGATAATGATTAATCAGTGAGGTGACATTTATGGGCAGTTCTATTCTCGGTATTCCCGCTACTGATTATTGATTATTTTTAAAATGCGCATTTTCCGCGAGTGGAAATTAAATGTGGCTGCCAGCTTTCACTTGCCGGCAGGTTATCGGTTAAGTCAACGATTACAAGGGTGCTCCCGTAGTCGTTCTCCAAATAAACAAGGTTTATCGCCGACTAAAGTCCGCGGATGATCACGTTGATCACTCACCCGCATTGTCAAACTCCCCGCAATAGTTGGGCGCCGAGAAGAGCGTCACCAGCTGACGTTTGGCGAAGAACTCGTAGCCATCCTCCACCACCTGATGAGCCCGACAGATCAGGTCAAATTCGTGCTTCTGTAAAAATTTACCCACAACCTGGAAGGGCAAAAAGAGTATTAGCATTTTTAAGGATTAATTTGGTAATTTTAAGCTCCCACCTCTGCTCCAAATGTGAAGCTCACTCCGCGATCATTCTCACCCCAGCCCATGGTGTCCTTGTCGGGATCGGACCACAGCAGATCGCACAGCAGGCCCTGATCGGGCACGTCTGTGGGGCGCATGATGCGCCGGATCTGCTCCATGGACGACAGATCCGGACTCAGGCCGCCGTGGCAGCAGAAGATCTTCTCGTCCACAATGGCGGCCACCGGCAGGCAGTTGAAGCAGTCGGTGAACGTTTTCCACAGCTTGATGGTGTAGCGACGTTTGCACTCGTCATAGAACCTGCCAATTAAGTGCAATTAGTTGAGTAACATTATGGATTATTGGCATTTACTGGGGTATGGAGGTTAATATATATAGGTAATTTAAATTGTAATAGTCTGTGTTTTAAGCGATTCGGAGCAACTTTTGTGGAAAGTTTGTTTAATTTTTAAATGCAATACGGTAAGCAATTTAAAATTTTGTAAATAAATACGTAACATTGCTAAGTTGAAAGCTCATATTCTGTAAACCAAAGTAAAAAGTTATTTATAGTAATTTAATAAGTATAGTAAGTCGAATTTAAATGTGTTTTTTAAGATTTCCGATTTTTAGAAACGGAAATATAGTACACTTATAATATCAGAGGGAAACTCATCAAAGGAACTGAAGGTCTTAGGAAAGTTGGTATTATAACAATACTATCTAACTTTGTGTTTTAATATTTTTTATGTTTAGAAACGCAAATATTATATAGTGAAGCTGAAGAACTAAAGATCTCAGGAAAACTGGGATTATAACCGTTTTATGTAACCGTATACCGAAATTCGACCCCCTCGCAAATATTATACTCTGATTATCAGAGGGAAACTGAGCTAAAGTTCTCAAGAAAACTGGTACTATAAAAGTACTATCTAATGATATCCCGATATAAGACCCCCCCAACTCACCCGTAAATCCGGTTGATGCTGGCGCACTCGTGGTTGCCGCGCAGCAAGAAGAAGTTCTCCGAGTACTTGATCTTGTAGGCCAGCAGCAGGCATATCGTCTCCAGGGACTGCTTCCCGCGATCGACGTAGTCGCCCAGGAACAGGTAGTTCGACTCCGGCGGGAAGCCGCCGTACTCGAACAGGCGCAAGAGGTCGTAGTATTGTCCGTGGATGTCGCCGCAGATCTTCAGCGGGGCCTCCAGTTCCAGGAGGATGGGCTGCGACAGGAATATCTCGCGGGACTTGAGGCACAGGCTGCGGATCTCGCTCTCTGACAGCTGCACATTCTTTCCCGGTCGAGCGCCGCGCACTGGAAAAACGGAAGAAAAACAAGGAAAAACCGAGGGGGCGGTGATAAGAGTGGGTGGTGTGAGACAGGTGGAAAAAGGGGGTAGGGGGAGATTCACAAGTTGGAGCACCCTGCACTTACCCTCCAGCAGCCGCGAGATAATGCTGTCTATGTTCATAATATCCGACATCTTGTGTGGCCCTTTCTTCGCTTTTCCGCCGATTCGTGCAACTGCTATTTCCCTATTTCCCGTAACCTGTGTATTTTCGGTATACGTTCGTTATGTATGTTATTTCATCGACGGGCACGGGCTGCGTGCGCCTGTGTGCGTGTGCGCCGTGTCCGTGTGCGGATGGAAACTCGCTTCTTGGGTCCTGCGGCTGTGTTTTCCCTTCGCTCCGCCGGATGCACGGATTCACTGCCTCGGATGCTGGCCCCTCTGCGGTTGGCTGCTTTCAATCGTTCCGATCCTCGCCCAGCTGGCCTTTTATTGCATTTATTGAACTTTTTATTGACGACGTACTAAAAAAAAGGCGTTGCCAGATGCAAATTTTGCCATCTCCTAAAAAAGCCAGTGAAATCTTTACGTTCTGATTGGACTTTACGTTTTCGTCACGTTCCGGTAACAGTGGTCTGTTAAGTGGCAACGCGAACTAACACGCCATCTACAACTTCGAGGCAGAGGACGGAGAAAAATAACGGTCCTGTTATCCAATAAAATATTTTAAAAATTGTAATGATCAAGAAGAACAATTTAGGAATATTAGTTATATTATAATTTTTTTATAGCCGAAAAAATGAAGATTTGGGAGGTAAAAAAAAATGTTAGTAGAGGATAACCTACTTAAAGCGACCTGTTTTAACCTAGTTGTAACATAAATCATAATTCTTCTCATTTAAAATTATCATCGCTGTCATTGAAGCTTCTCCCGCTGTCCATTGTATTAAACATGACCCGTTTCCTGGGCAGCGGAACGGGCCTGGTGCTCAAGGCCGACTTGGAAGCTCCTCGAACGGTGGCCGCTGGCTTGACCAGAATCTCCTCCAGCCGGGCCTTGAAATCTCTACTGAGAGGCCGTCGAGGACTGGAACTACGAGACTGCTGCTCGCTACTCTCCGATTGCTCTCCATCCTGATCTTCGTTCTGGGAACTGGCTACATCCTCCTCCGACTTTTCCGAGGTGACTGACCTTTGGATTCTTTTTTTAGGCACCTCCATAGGTTTCAACGGGCTCTTGTGCTTGAGCAGAACTTCAGCGCGTTCTGAGAACTTGGCGGAGCAGAGTTTTTCTACGAATTTGCGGATGCGATTTCGAGTGGCATAGAAATGGGGATATTGCTAGAGGGTTTTCTATATTATTAAAGATTTCCTTTGTGATTTAAGATTAACTAGCTCACCAATTTCAGTTTGTTGCGGTGCTCGGCCAGCTCAGAGTTGACTCTTTTTAGAGAGGTATGGGAAATACCCTTCGACTTCATATCGAAACCGTGGGGCAACAACTTACGATTGACCAACTTTCGGGCATCTTTGCGGGTAAAAGGTTTCTGGGGGCTTCTAAAAATAGTAATAATAGAGGAATATTAGAATTTATAGTTTACAATGAATTAAAATCTAATTACTCACTTGATAGCCTTCACAGGAGGCTTGGTTACTTTTGGCTTTGGGTCTTCCCTGGGTGCCTCCGATTCGGAGGTGGAGACCTCAGTGTCCTCCTCCTCTGTCAGGCTCTGCTCTTCGTTATTCTCCACTTCCTCCTCCTGGCTCAGACTCTCGCTAATGTCTGTGGTTTCCCTCGTTTCCGGTTTGCTGGACTCAAGTTTCCTCGGGGATTTCGTATAGGTTGGATTGCTGCCAGAACTTCCGGCACTTGGCGGTTCCTTTTCCAGCACTTGAACTTGAACTTGGGTGACTAGCCGTTGGGATATGGGCTTCTCGGGGCTCTTCCGCGGAGCCTCCTCAATGGAGTAGGTGTCATCATCCCTTTTCTGTGTTAAAAACTCCTTCTCCACTTGTTTTCGGATGCGATCTATATTGGTTTCCTCTTTGCGGGCCGCTACTACTGGTTTGGGTATTTTTGATGCAGCTGGTAAGGATGCCTGGACAGGATCAGGCTGCTCCTTGCGGACACTCAACTGCTTGAGCTCTCGCTCCAGGGCCTCCAGTTTCTCCTTGTAGCCCTCTTCCAGGTGATAGACCACCTCTTCCAGCTTGTGGGCACTCATCTTGCCAATCTCTGCCACTTTTTCGGTGAGTATCCGCTCCAAATCCTCCAGACAGGGCGTGGCCACACGATCTTCGAGGGGAGGCGTGGTGGAGGATATTTGTTTGCTCTGCTCGAGGGCGTGGCTCAGACCCTCCAGCCTTTTGTTAATGTCCTGGTGGGTTGTATAAATAAGTATCAGATGGATTATAAAATATGAAGTACTACCTGTATAAACTGCTCGTTGCTTTGCTTTAGCTGCATTTGCCACTCCTCAAAGTTGCTCAGTCGCTCGGCCAATCCTGTGAGCTGCTCCTTCCGTTCGCTGGCCTCGCTCTGCCGCGCCTCTCCGCTGTCCTCGTCCTTTTCCTTGGGCTCCGCCAGATTGCTCTGTATGCCCACCGAACGCTGCTCCTGGCACCGAGGACTCACCCTCTTCGAACCCGTGGTGCTCCTTTCCTTGATATTCCTCTCCGCAGCATTCAGACGCTCCTTCAACTGCTTAATTTCCAGCTCCATTTTGATGGTGTTGATCAGATGAACATCTGTGTCCTTGTCCCTATCCTTATCCTTGTTTCCCGTGCCCGAAGTCAGACTGGGGGGCGTGGCCACGCGATGCTTCCGCCCAATGTGCACATTCAAGGCCTCGTTGCTGATAAAGTTCTTGGTGCACAGGTGACATGGGTAGACCACCTCGCGAATGGCCTCGATCTGGGTGATCCTCTTGTGCAGCTGGACCACCTCGTTGTTGGATTCACTGAGGGATTTCCGGAGTGTGGCTATCTCCTGCTGGGCCGTCGAATGAGCCTCCTTCAAGTCTGTGACACATTCATCCAGGTAGGTGCGACAACAGATGAGGTACTGAATGGCATACTGGGACATCACAAAGTACTTGGCAATGCCGCTGTCCAGGATGTGAGTTTCCAGCACGGTGCCCAGTGGAGCCTCCGAAAGATGCGACAACGCCTTGTCCACCAGCTCGAAGTTTTGCTCCCTGAGAATCCTTTCCGTTTCATAAGATCCTTTGTAGCAAAAACTCTGTTTATATGATTTCTTATATTATTATTACTATCCCTACCCATTAGCCTCCAATCCAGTGGACCATCGCGATACTGCCTCAACTTGAAGCCCGTGTCGCGAACCATCTGCGGATATTTGCCCTTGAAGCCCATTTCTCTGAATCACCCACAAACGTTAAGAAAATCGAAAGTTTGTTTACTTCTTCTTCGCCTTCTTTGTTTTGCTTCCGTTCTTTGCCAAAGTTCACTTCTCACTGGTTTTTGCTTTGTTTTCTACTGTTTTCCTTTAATCGTTGCCAAAGCAACAAGGTTGTCAGGACGACGGGTTTAAAATTGGTAGTACGTCTGGTTTGTGGTTCAAAGCTTGGCTAAATAAGGGTTGTTGTGCCTTTGAGTACTATTTTAAGGGTTGTATAACCGTCTCTCAGTAACAAATAAAATTTACAGAAATTCAAAAAATTGTTTTTAAAAAATAATTATTTTTTAAAAACTTTAAATTATTTGTTACTGCTTGAAAATAAAAGTACATTAATATTTCGCTGCAATATTTTTTTTGAACATTTAAAAATAAATAAATATTTTCTATTATCACTAAATTCAAATTAGGCGCGAAAAGGACGATAATATTCTGAATCCTTTTAGATAAATCATTTTGAGCTATCGAGCATCTCCGCTGGAGCATCTGTCAAAAAGCACAGCTCAGTTGCGATATAACTCTCCGACCGTGAGGTTGTTTTAAAGGAAAACTCCAAGCAAAATGCTAAAACTATAATTGAATAAGGCCAATTTATAGCATTTAATTGCATAAATAGCCAGAGAAAACATCAACAAAATGTGGCATTGGAGTTTGTTGCTTGTTTTCCTACTGGTTCCGTTGGCAAATTCCACGGGTAAGCGAAGGAAAATTGTGCATTGCTGCAGGAAAAATCTTGTGAAAATTCCGATACCCTGATGCTGTATCCCAAGTATTTGACAGATGTCAGGAAGCTGCGCCCTCGAAGAGAAAGAGAGCGGCGCCTGCGCAGAAGTTTGTTTTGGGAAATTTCTGATTTGTTTGGGATATTAACTTGGCATTTTTCTCTGCAATTTCCCTTGTTTTGCTTAGCTCCAATAAGTTTTGAGGCAAATCCGGACACCAAACGTCTCTATGATGATTTGTTGAGCAACTACAATCGATTGATAAGACCCGTTGTGAACAACACGGAGACCCTGACGGTTTGGTTAGGTCTGAAATTGTCTCAGCTGATTGAGGTCAATCTGAAGAACCAAGTGATGACCACCAATCTGTGGGTGAAGCAGGTAAATATCACAAATAAAATTGTATTGAATTTAATTTTAAAAATTTGTAATTGTTTTTAATAGCGCTGGTTCGACTACAAGTTACGCTGGGATCCGGAGGAATATGGTGGCGTAGAACAGCTCTATGTGCCATCCGAACACATTTGGGTTCCGGACATTGTGCTTTACAACAATTGGGATGGCAACTATGAAGTGAATTTGCAATTAATTAACTTATTCTCCAGACTTAACAAGACCTCTTAATATTTTTAGGTAACCCTTATGACCAAAGCCACTCTTAAATACACGGGTGAAGTCTTTTGGGAGCCACCGGCTATTTACAAGTCATCCTGTGAAATGAATGTGGAATACTTTCCATACGACGAACAGATCTGCTTTATGAAATTCGGTTCATGGACCTACAATGGCGCTCAGGTGGACCTTAAACATTTGGATCAGGTGAAATTCATATATCACTTAATATAGAATCGTTATTAATCAATATTTTAATAGGTTCCTGGCAGTAACCTAGTGCAAGTGGGCATCGACCTGACCGAATTTTATTTGTCTGTGGAATGGGATATACTAGAAGTGCCGGCTACTAAAAATGAGGAATATTACCCTGACACATTGGAACCGTTTTCAGGTAGGTTAACCTTGGGTTTCACATAATATTTATTGTTAATCTAAATTTCCTTTTAGATATAACATTCAAGTTGACCATGAGACGTAAAACTTTGTTCTATACTGTCAATTTGATTGTGCCTTGTGTGGCTTTAACATTCCTCACGGTGTTGGTATTTTATTTGCCAAGCGATTCGGGCGAGAAGGTAACGGAGACTGAAATCATCGAAATCCTATGAAAATCTCCTTCATTTTGAGCACGTAGCTTTTTATTATTACACATAAGTAGTTTTCTTAAATTTAAGGTTGCAACCCCTTGTTACATGTATATGTTTCGTAGTCCTTGATTTACTTGTTGATTTTTTCTTTGGTAATATTTTTGAACTCGTTTTCAAAAACGTTTGTTAAAGTTAAAAACATCAACAATGTTACAAATTGTAGGCCAACCTTCTTGTTAAAAATTTCATTTCACACTAAACTACTCCTTATCAACTTAAAACACTGCAAAAAGACAATACCTCTACAAAATATCTAGATATACTATCTATTTCATATGCACCAATCGTAATCCTATCAATTACTTTAACTATCACTCCCTAATCTTTCAAGTCTGCTATCCTAAAGCTGAGCTCTTGTACTCTAAACCCAATTTCTACATATTGTAAATCGGCTTCCATCAAATTTAGAAAACGAAAATTAGAAATCAAAATTCTTTCAGAGAAGAGCTCAACTTGCACTTCCTGCTCTTTCCAAACTTTATCTTTCACTACTTTCTGATCCAATTTTACCTAATAGATATATCATAATGATATTTAGCTTATTCTATCTATCCATCAAAATATCAGCTCCGCATTCGCAGCAGCGACTCTCTGAATTTTTTCGAAAGCAGCACACATATATTGACGTCCTATAAATATATCCTGAGAACCTCATATCATGTGTGCTGTCCTGAGTTGAGAAATCTCATAACGTAAATTTTCATCGAATGCATACAAATGCGCAATCGATATCGACATCGAACCACATTGAATCGAATTCAAAATGTCAAAAAGCCACTCGCAAAATTGTTTTCCATATCGCGTATCTTGTAATTGAGCAGCGCACTCACACACCCACTCACCGACACACACACTATCACACTCACACATAGGAGACACCTGCATTTAGCACAGGCACACCTACACTTTAATACACAATCACAGACTTCGTGCAGTTTGTTGTTATATTCCTTTTGTCGTTGCCTTAGTGTTTGTTCGTTCATTCGTATCGCTCGTTTGCTCAAGTAAAGGTAAATGCTTCGCCACCGATGTTGATATATATACCCGATATCAACTCAATCATACTAAAATATAAGTTGGCATTCAATATAGCATGTACGCTGAGGTAAAAGTAAAAGTATTGTATTGAGATCCTTGGGGTTTTAAAGTAATGATATCATACTAACTGACTTGGATAATAAAATTCCTTATAATATACAGATATTTCGGAAACACAGGGTATTAAAGCAGTAAGATCCCTTAAAATTCTTCGTGTTATTCTAAGCATAAGCCAGGGAAAGATATTAAAAATTATAGAAAGTAAATGAGATATATCCAAAATACTTTAATCGTTATCCCGCAACAAGACAGCTAGAAATTAATGTTGCTTTTATTTTCGTCAAGTTTCAAGTGATTCATTGAAGCACTTTCCATGTCAAGATCCAGGGGCTAAACTACTTAAAAACTTCCCCCCGAAGAGATACTACATAAGTGTTACAAACTACCCGAATCTTTTTTATCGACACACAGCCACCACACACGTACGCAGAAAGTTCACATGTAAACGTAGTAAAATGCGCTTTGTTGCTTTGTTTTTTTCGGTGTTGATTGTTTTCGTGTAAACTTCGTATGATTGATTGATGTGGTTGGGTTCGGGTTTTCCCACCCCCTAGATTGTGTGTTCGCGAGTGTGTTAGTTAGTGTGGGTCCCTAGCTTGGTCACAGTATACGCGATGCAGTCCTTAAGTACGTACTTCTTCATTTTGTTGTTTTTAAAAATAAATTGTTTTTGAATTGATAACAGTTGCAAACAATTATTTCAAGTATTTTTATATTTATTTCAAGGCCTCGGCAAGTACAAAGTTCTTATGAGAAGCTCCCTTGCCGTTGCCAAGAATATTTTTCGTACAAGTAACTGGCTAAATTAATTAAACAAATTATGATGATTGTGTTTTCGTTTCGTTGTTGTTATGTGTTCATTGTCGTTGTTGGTTGATTGTTGGTTGGTTTGATTGTTTGATGGCTCGCCTTTCTGTCGAGATCGAGATCGATAGCCCCGATAGGATATCGAGAGGAGGAAATTGTGTAAACATCTCGTTGACAGGTTACGTTATGTATTTCAATACTCGTGTCGTTGACCGTGTTTTTCCTGCTCTTGGCCGAAATTATCCCCCCAACCTCGTTGGCGGTGCCCCTGCTGGGCAAGTATCTGCTCTTTACCATGATACTCGTCTCGCTGTCCGTCTGGACAACGGTCTGTGTGCTGAACATCCACTTCAGGTGAGTCTCGTCTCGATTCGATTCGGCGGGGGAAAGCCCGGGAAAGCATCGCCTTGAAAATAAGAAAATCGCCAAAGGTATAAAATTGGTAGTTTTTTATTTTAAAAATCAAGTTTTTGAACCCTTTTGATTGTATTTAAATTCAAGAAGGGGTAATATTGAACATTTTAAAATAATATTGAACATTTTTTAAAAGGCATTTAAAGAATATATTAGTAGAAAGTAATATGTTATTAAATGTAAAAAAGGGAGAAAGAACATTTTTATTTAAGCTAGTCATGATTAAAAAAAGGCTATCAAATTTTGTTCTTTTGTTTGGAGAATATTTGAGATAGTTGAATATTAAAAGGACATTTAAAGTTGGAGAAATATATTCATTACTTTACAAAATCATACTTTATTAAACCATTGATGGGATAATATAGAATATTTTACATTATTAAAATTTATAAAATAGGGATTTACTACTCATTAGTAAGAATAAAAGTATATTTTGTTTGGCGACTTTCCTAACTTTTGGGGATATGCTTTTCTGAGTGGGGCCTAAAGTAGGTGTCAATCCCCCTCCGCGGTACAGGTCCCCCTCGACGCACAACATGTCGCCGCTGGTGCGAAAACTCTTCCTGCACTTCATGCCCAAGCTGATGATGATGCGCCGGACGCAGTACACCCTGCCCGACTACGACGACTCCACGCCGAGCAATGGCTACACCAACGAGATCGATGTGCGGTAAGTGGTGGCATCTCGCGAAATTGAAAGTAAACACTTGACTTTGGACTCCAACCCATCGAACTGCCTGTTTGTTGTGCTTGGCTTTCCCCCCTTAGTGACAGCATCAGCGATTTTCCCAGCGAGTTTAAGGACAGTCAGGATGGCGCTTACGATAATGGCATGCAGAACTCTGTGGGTGAGTGCGCGAAATCTAACCATAAAACACACAAATATTTTGCATGCCTGCCGGCCCCAAATTGAAATCAAATATAGCACACACAAACGAATAAAAAAAAAGAAATAACAAGGCAAATAATGCAATAAAATGGGAAATGTGGCGCTTCGATGACAAATAACGCTTACGCGATTCAAAATCAAACATTTTGGTGGTCAAGGGAATTCCGAAAAGGGAGCTATTGATTGATGGATCACATTGCGGAACCCTCTGTGGTATTTTCCATTTTGTATACGATCGTAAAACAAGCCAAGCGCAATGAAAAACCGCTAGTATACAAACCAAAATGTTTTAAAGCATTTTAGATGGTATATTAAATTGTTCAGTATACACAGAAATAAAATTCGTTATGATATAGGGTCATTTCTACCTTATTTCATATCAATAAAATTGTGATTCAAACATATCAACGTAAAAAAAGATTAATATAATCTGTATTCATATCTTTTAGATCTTAAAAAATATTAAATTAACCTGCACATATCAATTTGATCTTTTGTAAATTTTTTTTTTGTTCTTTGATTTTATTATAAAGTTAATGAGATTTCTTTGGCACATTTGGAAGGGAAAAAGCCAAAAGTCAGGCACTCAACAAAGTAAGAGAACTTCATCTTAAAGATAAACTGCCATAAATGGGATGGTCCATAAATTATCTTTGGCGAGCATAATTCAGCTGCTTCGTTAACTCAAAGGCCGATTGCCTTTGGGCGTTAATTTGCCTCCTGTCAGGAACCCAAAATATTTGTCCACTCATACACGAGGGCCCATAAAAGCCTAGATGCACACACATGATACTTACACACACACACATAGCCAAGGGATGGGATTTTCCTTCTTGATTCTCACATTTATTTATTATTCCAATATTTTATTTCAATTTTTTGCAATTTCATGGCGGAAACTTGACAGATTCCGACAATGTGATACCGCGCAACTTAACACCCGAAGTGCTGCAGGCGTTGCGTGCGGTCAGATTTATTGCGCAGCATATCAAGGATGCCGACAAGGATAACGAGGTGGGTACACAGGCTCCTTAACTTGGCTTCGCTTGGCCGCTTATTTTTGTTGCCCATTTTTATTGACGCGTGTCCCGGAGTCTTGGAGGATGGAGGAGTCCTTGGCGTTGTTATTGTTTACATTGCCATCTTTTCGGCGTCTGGCGGGGGCTCTTTTTTATTATTGTTTATTGCCCTTAAGTTCGACTTGAATGCATTGAAGTCGGCGGTTCAGAGCCAAGTCCCAAGTGTGCAGCAAACAATTGTAAAATATTAAATCATAACTTTATATTTTTATTGCGATTCCAAGTTTATTGAGAGTCAGCCGCAGGGCCATATTTTATTAGGCCCCCCAAACCGCCCTAAAAGGCGAATAAAAATGTATAAAACCAATTTCGTTCAGCCGCAAAAACGATACAACGGAATGATATTAAAAATCTATTTTTTATTGTTTCATTGCCGCAGATTGTGGAGGATTGGAAATTCGTATCGATGGTGCTGGACCGCTTCTTCCTCTGGCTCTTCACGCTGTCCTGCGTTTTCGGGACCCTGGCCATAATATGTCAGTCGCCGTCGCTCTATGACACCCGGTCGCCCATCGACCGCCAGCTGAGCGAGATTCCGCTGCGTAAAAACAATTTCATGCTGCCGCCGGACATTGTCCGTCAGGTCCTAACCTAATTGGGGTCCCGAGGTCGTCCCGAGGTCTTCCCGTCTGAGTTAACACAATGCTTCCGACTCTCGCCACTCGCCACTCGCAACTCGGAACCAGTTTTAATGGAACGCAATCAAATCGGTTGTTTCCCGGGGAACATTGCAACGATTTATGTGTTAAGTGTTTATCACCCTGCAATACTGTAAAACCAAATTAGCTATAAAACGAAAACTTAATAAAAAATTCTGTTTAACATTTTTGGATATAATGGCATAATGGGTAGACTTAATCTTGGAAACTCAAACCCAAGTTGCTTGTAAATTAAAATAATACCAGACAAAACCACAATGACATCTGTTCGCTGTCGCTGTTAATTTTCAATTAAGAGATGACTTTTCATGAAAGTTTCGTTTGGGAATAAAACGTTTTCTTTGGCAAGAACTTGGCATTTGCTATGTCAAACAGACATTGCGCATACGCCACGTTGGCTGCCTAAATAATTCGCAGTATCATTTATTTGTCTCCGCCTCTCAGCCTCCCTTTGTCTTTGTCTCTGTCGCCTTACTTGTCGCACTGTCGCATTAAATTAGAAAGTTGAAATCTCTTGGCCTCGCATTCATCAACATGTGCAGGTCCTGCTGGCAGCAGGCAAAGGACTTTCACTTCGGCACTGTCAACAGACATAATTTTCCGAGCACTTTGACTGGCAGGGGGAGGGTTAACATTCTATAAAGCGTGTTGATAATGAAAAGAACCAGGAAAAAAATGGTGGCATTTTGGGAAAAGTTTGTATCGAATCAAAAACACTCTGTAAAAAATGGTTAATTAAAGTCTTATTACTATAAATATTAAATGTAATCATACTTTTAATTTTTATTAATACCGAAACTTATTTATTTTCTTAATTAAAAGTCTGTTTAATTTATCATCAATATGTTTTATTTGATTTATTTAAATTTACAATATATTTATTTAATTTTATTTATCATTTGTCAACTAGCCTTTCTTTTATACCCCTTTTAAGCAAAAGTGTGATCCAGATATTATTAAGATTTGCTTAAGGATTCCGGGGTGCCTGCCCCCCCAACCCTGCATCTTAATGTCGTTTCTCTGAGTTTCCTTGCCGTACTTTATTTTATTTTTGGCATTCTTTTTTTTTGTTGGCAGTTTTAAATTAGAAAAGTTTTTGCCAGATTTTTGTTTTACATTTTTCATATTTTCTACGGGCCATGCCCCCCGCTGTGCATGTTTGTCGCTGTCCTTATTGTTGTTGCTGCTGCGTCACATGCGTAGCTTGGAAAGGAGCGCTCCTTCCCTCAGTTTCTGCCTCAGTCTCAGCCACCTCCATCTCTGGCACCATCTTCATCTCCGTCATCATCAACGGCAGCATCAGCAGCAGCAGCAACGGCTTTCGAGGGACCGAATCCACTCCCGACACCAGCTGAGCTGAGGAGCTGCGAACCGGGCAAAGTATGTCATGTTAATTTCTATTTGTTTGCCACGCAGAGCGGCAAACTTGTCCCGGGTCCTGTTCTCTATGAAAACTCTTTTACAGTGGAGGTCAGATGAGAACTATTAGGGAAAACGAATTAAATATTGAAGAATATTTTACTTTCCTAAGGTCCTTATTTCTAAAAATAAATTACATTAAGAACAAAGTTATTATAAATATATTAAAGCTTTTATAAAAGTATGCAGTGAATAAAGGATAGTCGTCTTCCTGTATTAATCAGCATCACTTTTAGATTGAAAATATATTGTTGCATACTTTTAGACACCTAATTTTAAAGGTGATTTCAAATACCCAGCTGTTTTTGTGCTGTTTCTTTTTTTCCAGGGACTATAAACGCTTTCAAAAAGTAAATGCTAAAAAGCTGCCTAACATTTAAACAAAAAATGTAAATTGAAATAGAAAAGTTCCATGAAAGTGTCCCCTATTTGTCAGTGACCACTGTGATGGCATTTGCATAAAGCCGCAAAGTATGCAACACATTTTCGGGCACAAGCTAAAGTTCAGCAAAGCACAAAACAATATGCAAATTGCCAAACCGACCCGCACCCACATCTCCTCGTCGACCAAAAAAAAGGCATCGAGAAGACTTTCGGGTCAGGAGATCCTTTTCTCATTTTTTTTCGGTTTTTTGGTGCCATCCCTTCAGCTGCATGTGTTAAGCGACTGTTAAGTGACTTAAGCCCAGTTTACACGGTCAATTACACCACAAGCAGAATCAGAAGAAAGCGGGAAACCGAGAGTGAAATGGCCCTGGCAGCTAATTAAGAAACGAGTTGCGCAACGGAAATCAAAACCATAAACTAAACTGCCGCAAAGGAAACGCAGCGCGGAATGCATCTAGCCAACCAACAGTTTTGGCCAGGCCAAGATTGAGCTAGAAATGGCCGAATGGGGAAATGGCAACCGAGAGAAGCACGTGCGATGCTAAGTTTGGCCAACCAACTAACCAATACACACTCGTGCACTTTGAGATACAGGAAAAAAATTTGTTCACTTTCTAGATTTTAAATTGGAATTTATTTTAAAAGTCCGAAATGCACAAAAATCCCTAAGGTCACATTTATGGGAGTTTAAAAGAATTAAAAAAAAAAAAAAATTGAATTCCGGTTTTAAAATATTTTGTTGCATACTTTTAGACACCTTTATAAGAGATATCTAAGAGCTGTAATGTTTAAGCTAATATATTTAGTGGATTTATCACCAAGAACCCTAAATAATTGAATTTCGAAATATAAATCCTTTAATCCTTATGTCTAAGGTTCAGTGTAAGTTCATTTTCGAATTAGGATATCCTTTTTACAGTGTCCTCTTACACATAAACACCCTTGAAATGCACTCGTGTGTCGCCGTACCCGGCGGCGTGACAGGAAAAAATATGTACCGAAACCAGAGAATTGCTACATTTGACCAACGGCACGTCAATTAGAGTTTTAAAGGGGTGCGGTCGATGTGCGAATGACTTTGATATGCCAAAGGGGTTTCGTTTAGCTGAACATGTATCTTCGTGGCGGCGTGGGGTGGCTTGGAATGGCGAAAAACCGCAGCGGGTGGCTTGTTCGCTTTCAGTTTGGATATTTATTTAATTTGAAAGCAATTCCTTGTTTGTTTTCTGGGTTTTTGTGTTTCTATTTTTGGGCTATGGCTGCCGGCGATTTGTATGGAGGTTTTGAATGATTGTTGGCTCGTTTTAGCAGCTCATTAACCCTTTCGTGGGTTTCGGGGCTTGTTTGTGCTTTCATGTGACTAAATATAATAAGGATTTGGTAACTAACAAACTCGAGAAAAATTTGTTTTATTTAATTTATTTATTTCCGTTCGAAAAGAAAAGCCAAACATTTGAAACTGGCATTTATCTGTATGAAGTTTAACAATATTCTGCATCCTTAAGCTAAAAGAAACAGCTGGAATTTCGAAATCACTTTTAAATGTTAAAAAAGGTGTCTAAAGGTATGCAACAATATATTTTAACCAAAAAGTTATATGAATTCCTACAGGAAGTCGACTGTCTTCTATTCACTTCATACTTTTAGGCACATATTTTGACCTCTGTAGCACCTCTAAGTATTTATATACCACTACAGAATAAATCATGAGCAAAGGATATCGTTATGTTATGTTCAAATATAGCTTAACTTTAATAAATAATTCTATACAATTTTAATAAAACTTTTGCTGCTCTGCGAGTAAATCCCTCGGACGAAGTGAGCTTGATTTGTGGGGGTCATTGACGGGTTTAAATAGTTAAGTCGAGTCCCTTTCGACTCTAAAGTTCATTTGGCAAGAACAAAGCGGTGGCAGCGACAAACATATGGGCGAGTGTATAATATTGTGCAATGATAAATTACAAAATTGCTGCCTTTGGCAAAGGCCATGTGTGTGAGTGTGAGTGACCGCCTGTGTGTGACCCAGTCCCAAGATGAGGCCACAAAGGCCATTTTGTTGTTATTAAGTTTGCCTTTTGCCAGTTCCTTTTTTTTTGTTTTCAGCTGCACATGGCTTTTGTCTATGTGTGGGGAGGGGTGGTGGTTAAAAGAGGAAAAAAACAAGAGGGGCGGACGGCGAGGGGAGGCTCGACAGTTGTACACTGCGTGAAATTAATGATGCGCCAAAGTTCTGCTTCTTCTGCGGCTTCATTGTTGTGCAGTCGAAATGGCAACGAAATGTCCACAAAATGTAGGTCTAAAGACGCTTTTATTAATAGTCCTGGTACGTGGTCACGATTAACTGCCATTTTACGCACTCGCACTCGTCCTGCCACTCCCACTTTACTCCCGCCCCCTTTACCCCGCCTCCCTTCAAATGGCCGATGGGCGGTCTTAGCCTTTTTGAAAGCTTTTTGCTGTTGCGTAAGTCAGAAAGTCTCTCATCTCGGTGGATGTGTCCTACGGCGAGTGTGTGTGCGTGTGTAATCTGCGTGGGATTTGGACACGACTTTACTTAAGTTCATAAAAATTCTATTAAAGGCAAAAAACCTTTATTTGGGGACACGCCCCTTTTCGTATCCTGCAGGCCCAAGTATTTAAGCGTTCCGCAATCCTTAATCACCAAGATCAAAATAACTGATTGGGCATAACTATTTTACTTGTATTTTGGTAAGCAGAAATAAATTGAAATAAATTTAATGTCTAACATATCTGCTTTTTTAAAATTAATTTACAGAAATCACTTATAAAGGAGTCTAAAAGTATGCAATATTATATTTTCCGTTTTTCCTTAGTGATTTATTTATATAAATCATTAAATGTTGTAGGTACTGTTATATAGTTATCCTTCCGGTTTTCATATTTAAAATTTCCCATAATCTCCCACTAAATTGAAGAGGTTACTAAAGCGGTTTCATGGCTGGAACATCCAGTTGATTGAGGACCCTCGACTATTGTCCTGCTGCTGGAACAATCAGAGTCGACGGCTTTTAATAACATTTTTCGCTGCGCTCCTTGGCCGTCTCCCCTTGCACTTTTTTTCGCCTTTTGTCTCTCGGTGTTTTTTGTCGCTTAAGTGGATGCTTTCGGATCTTTTGAGTGCCGGGTGCCACGCCCCTTCCACCCAGCCCAGCCGCCCACCATTTTACATGACATTTTAAATTTACGATTTACATTAAATGGCGCAATGCAAGAGCAACAACAGGGGCGACTCGCAAAAAAGAAAGGAGGAATAAGTACAACGAGTGGTTGTAAAATGAAATTGCTCAGCCGCTTCAAGAGGCTCAGTTTCCATTGGCCCCAAAACCCCCCCCCCCCCCCCACTTTCCACTTTTCCCGGCCTTCTGCGGTTGTCTGCCTGTCCTTGGAATACAGTTAAAAACCAATTTCGTGTATGTAAAATATATCAACTATATATTTAAGTGGCTCTCGCGTTGCTGATTCCGTATTTCCCTACCGTTTCAGTCTTCTTTTTTGGGTTTTTTGGGGATGTCTTTTATTTGTATTCCTTCTACTTGTCGCTTGTCAGGGATAAATGCATTAGCGGGCGTAGCAATTTACACATTAAGGCGTGACAAGGGGGCGTGGCTTTGGGCGGAGTGAGGGTAAAGGTAATAAACGAGTGGAGAGGGGTGGCAATGGGGTTGCGTGAAAATACATTAAGGATAGGAAATCTCTAAGCAACTGAAAATGAATTCGTGTTGAACAATCACATAAATTGGTTAAGATGAAGCGATTGGGATGAAGAAAAATAAGGGGTGGATGGAAACAGGTTTTTTCACTTATTTTCAAGTTTCAAAAATTAAAAAAAAATGTGAAATTTATTTATCTTTATAACTCAATATTAGAAGAATTTACCAAGTCCTAGAAACATTTTAATGCAATTAATTATTTCTGACAGCAAACTCCACCTTTCCTCTAATCCGTACAACCTAATAAATTTTGCCATATCTCAGGAACTAACCCAAATAAATCTGCACCAACGACTAATTAAACTTTTGGGCCTAGAACTCGGTTTTTATGATGATTCTTGATGGGCATAACTCCTCCACCTCCCTCCAAAAAATGTTGGCAGTTAAATAAATAGTTGTTTCGTCTTGTTTGGTACACACAAACACGCACAGACTTGAACCACCTGTCCACACACTTGACGTGTATTTCCGTTTCCGTTATGCGAAAACTTTTTTTCGAGCCACCTAAGTCTGAGTTCCATTCGCTTTCCCTTTTTCCTGGGTTTCCCAGGCCCATTTTCATGTCGAAGTTGTTGAGGGGCGAAAGTTTCACGCTTAACATTTGCGCCGGGCGGAAAAGTTGAAAAGTTTATTCCAACACACAGACAGGACTAACTAACTAGCGGACACCTAGGCACCAGCACACCTTAATCCACACACACCTGCAGGCACACACCTGTAACTACATACATACATATGCTGATTAGCGTGGGCCGTGATTAAGGCGAAGGGAAACGTGCCAAAGGATTTGGAAAAGGGGAGGGAGATCCTGGCGAACTGGTGCTTAATTAAATTTAACAGCTGCTTAATTGCACTCTTGCTCAGGGGCAGGGGGCGTGGCGCTGCCTTGCTATTAATAATTTTGACCAAAAACGCTAATGAGCCTCAAACTCAACTTAAGTTTAGTTTGAACTGAGCGCACGCCTCCGACTCCAAGTTGAACTGAAGTTTTTCAATTTTTAAACACGAAACACGCGGAGTTCTCGGGAAAAGGTATAGTCCTGCCGCCAACAAGTTTACACTTTCAGTATTAATTTTGTATTTCATTTTCAAGTACAGTTTGTAGAAGTTGGTTTGTGTGCATAGGAATAAGTGTCTAGGGATGTAAAGTTTTTTATTTCACCAAGTATATTTGAGGCATTTTCCTTTATTTATTTTATTGTAAATATTTATGTGTCTCAGTTGAATGAAGTAATTTAATTTTTTTACATTTCTTAAAATATATTTTTAAGTTATTTCCCATTTTATTTAACCTGTGCTGTGGTTAGGGTATTTTCCTTTGAAACTCTTGGTCAAAACTTTGACGTAACCTTCGGTGCTTTCATTTATCATGCCGCCGAGGACTCCGTTGGCCGTGTGCCTCCATTTCGCCGCCTCAATTCTCCTGGCCACTGGCAGAGGCTATTAATTTCGCGTCAATTAAAAATTAAGCCAATTATTTGTGCCTGCCCCGTGGCTGAACTGGCTCAACACCGGCCTCCACAGTCCCGAGTTCTTTCCCCTTCACCTCACTTCCTTTCTGGTATCCTGTCCTCCTGCTACTTTTTTGTCCAATGCCCTTTGCTATCCTTTCCCTTGACTGCATTCGAAGTCCATTAGGGCTTCATTTGTTTTTAATGCTGTGTAACCTTTTGCCAGAAACAAAGAATAACATAAAATAAAATGAAGGAGAAAAAAAACGAGTAATTTCTAAGTTGGCACTTTCACGGTTTTGGCCTGGATCGTTCAGTTCAGTTCAGCTCGGTTCGGTTCCGTTTCGCTTTGTCTTGGTGTCAGGCCGCCCGCCGTTTATTGGCTAATTTAATTTGCATGTCTTGCGTTTGGGCAATTAATCAGCGGAAACAGCTGTCCGTCGCCTTAACCCTTAGTCTCCCATGCTCGCCTCTTTTTCACCATTTTTGACCGTCTTGTCTGGTCCTCTTTTCATTTGAATTTTTTCTTGTCCATACTTTGTTGTATACAGCGAAAAATTTAAATATTATTCTTTATTTAAATAAGGATATGATATACCTCTATTTAAAAAAAAACCTTAATTTTAATTGATTTTAATTTTGTTACATTTTTTAAATTAAGTATTTATATATTAATATGGCAATTGTAAGCAAGCCTTCCAATTAAGTCAACAAATAATGTTTATTGTAGTTTGGTTTTTAATGATTATAATCATTTATTTTCTACATAAATATTTATTTTTTATATTTGTTTTTTAAGTAAATTTAAATATAATTTATTAACGCCACATGCATGGGAAAATTAATTTTGTTTAGTTACCTGCCTTTTGAAGTTCCAGATTCCAACTAGATTCTAGAAGCAAATGCCATTCATTATGAATGAAGCTGCTTGATTTTTTCCCGGTACACTTGCTTTTTCGGCACTTAATTTCAATCTGCTTCAAGTCGCCTGCCATGCTCTTTGTATTGTGCAATCCAGTCTTTCTATTCCTTATTGAATTACGGCTCCCTTGCTCCTCGCTCTTTGTTCCCCCAGCAGATGTCCTGTGCCCTTCGCCTTTTAATTGCATTTTCCTTGAAGTGGGAGGACTGCAGCTCAAGTGGCTGCCTCTCACCTTTTCGCCACCCCCGTCAAGTTGAAATTAATGCAGCAATTTGTAATGAGTTTGCCTCTTTGCTTTGGTGTCACTGCTTTCGGATTTATTGTTGTGCTCGGATCAAGTAAATATATCTCATTTCTTTCTGCAATCCAATTTGCCGGCTGCACCGAACCGCCTGTAAATATTTGCCGCCTTATTATGATAATTTATTGTACTTAGCCGGCCACTAATTGTGCGCACAAACAAAATAATGAGCCATGGTCCGACGCGTCCCGAATAGGCAAGCAGCATCGAAAGCTGGATTCAGTAAATCAAATTATGCAAAGCAGTGCCGCTAAATATTTTCTTTCGAGGGTCTCTGGGCCCAAAGTCCCAAAACGGAAAGAACTGTAGTGCACTCATGTGTCAACTGGATGTTTGACCAATATTTATTCTCGCCTAGGGAAATTGTTGACTTTACATTTTTTCACAGTCTATTTAGAAAACATCAAATGACTTTTTTGTTGGTTTCTTATGAATACATGTATTAAGTTGACCCAAGAAAAATAATATTGTGAAATAAAAATGTAATGAAATTAAATATGCTTTTTATTATAATAAATACATTTTTAAATATTATGAAGGATTAAATAAAATTTCTATATAATAATTAGAAAGTTATATTAATTTACCATATTTTTTCTACCTTATAAACATGGATCTTTTTTTTTTAAATATTAGAATTATTTATAAATGGCCAACGGCCGTTTTAAAGCTTATACACCCAACGAAATGGTTTTAATTCGTTTTTTTTTCCCGCTCTTCGAGTACAACTTTGACACCTAACATGGGGATCGAGGACAGGGGCCAGCGTGGCGACCCCGTTTTTATACGTATTGTCAAGCCATAAATTTGTTTGGCTGCGCAGTATAAATTTTTAAGCAAAGACAAGCCATGTCACGCACCCTCCAACAAAAACCAACAAACAATACAACAAAAAGGGGAAAACGGGAGCAGGATGCGAGTGAAACTATAAAAGCGCCGAAAAATTGAAATAAATTGAAAATTGCAGAAAAATATAACAAAGTGCTGTCCAGCGTTTGAGGGTTAGTGGGCGGAAAAAAAAGGGGGCGGATGGCGTCCTTGTGAGCCGGGAAATTCCCTCTTCTGTAAGTTGAATCCTTTGGCTTGTCCTCTTGGCTGTGTGTGTGTGTGCGTGCATATAAATTAAGTTTTAAAAGTAAGCGCTGCTATTTCTTCTCTATCTTCCCCTATTTCACCTTTGTGTGCTGTATTTGAAAACAAAATAAATGCAGCATCTAGTATTTCGTGGAAATTCGATAGACCAGAGTGCAGGTACAGGGGAAAGTTTGTGAGAAAACTGAACTGAACTGACTTGGAGAGCTCTGATTTCACAACTTGCTCCTTGGCCATCCTTTCCGAGTGCTGAACAGAACCAGAACCTCTTGAGTGGCGAATGCATTAGCATATGCTCGGTATTTAAAGATAAACATCGCATTTTCTGGGAATGGTGGTCGAGTTTCAATAGAGATTGATTCTGTTTGAGCCGAGTTCTGGTTCAAGTTACTTTCGTAATTCACTTAATTTGATTTGTGTTTTTATTTGGTTTTGGTGTTCCAAGAAAAATAAGTTTGATGCCTTGTTTAGTTTTGTGGGTTAGCTATTTAAGCTTACTAAACTACAATATTTCCCTTAATTTAACCAATTTAATTTAAGAAAACCTCATGAGTAAAGACAGCACTCTATAAAATTTAAATCCAGCCCATCAAAGAGTTCATTAAAATGCAGATGGTGCTTAAAAGTAAGCACTATATTAAAGCAGTTTTAGCTGAATTAAGGACCGGGTGACTGGTTTTCTATGCGAGACCAGCATTCATTAACCGAGCTTTCTTTTATCGATGCGAGTGACAATTAAATCCGAGTTTGCTTTCCAATTAAACCACTTGATTAGCTTTTGTGAACTGCGAAGGGATGGAATTCTCCCCCTCACCCCTTTTGGCCTGCCACTCCCCCTTTTTCGTTGAGTGTGGATGAATTTAGGTCCCTGAGCGTGGGCGTTGACGTTGCAGTGTGACCAGCATTATGCGTGAAGCATGTTAATTGCGCCTAATCAGCGACACGAGCATTAGCACCAGAATTCGCCATATGGGCGTGGCCTCGCAGCGCTTAATTACCTAAGTGAAGTGATGGGAAGTAAAGGCTTCACCCCCTGAACATCCTGCACTTTTCTGCTGATGCCTGACTTTCCAAAATCGCCGCATTTATCCAAGATGGCAAAAAGTGTCGGCGACAATTTGCTAGTTCACCGCATTCACTTTTGGTTAACAGATTTCTTTTTCGTTCAGCTAACTCAATAAACCCGACGTTGTCTTGCATGACAAAAGCAATGACGACAGACACTCAACGGGTTATTAGCGAGGGGTTGTCAAAGGACCGTGGGCGTTGGCGAAAGGGGTCCAGGGGTCGAGGGGTCACGTCGATGAGCTCCTGCTCTCGCTGTTGTTGTTGTCGTTGGTGATTTCACTGCAGTGGAGCTCGACGCTAAATGGATTTTTAATGTCGTTGGCAATGCAGGAAAAGTTTCCCAAAAGGTTGTTGTCATCGCTGGAGCGAGTTTCCTGTATGTACTTGTGTGCGTAATAACACTTAAACGCTTAAATTCGGTAATAGATTGGCACACGACAGGCGGATAGAGGTGCCCTGAAATGCAGATTAAAAAGCAATAAAAAACGGGCATATATCTTAAATTTAAGTTCTTTATGGGGACTACAAATGTGGTAAAGAAATATATAAATCTTACATTTAAGATCGGTTAGGATCGTTAAGGATTATAATTATCTTCAAAATGTAGTGAAAAAATTAAAACAAGTACATAAAAGTTTATTTGTTTTATTTTCTATAGCTTTTTATTAATTTTATTAGCCTTTTTTTTATTTATTTATTTTAAGTCATTTCCAGTGTTGAATGGATTACCCTTAATCGATGGTTTTATACAAGAAATCCGTAAGAGAGTCAACTTGCTAAAATAAAAACTGATTTTGATGGTAATAATATATATTTTCCAACAATTTCCTAACCTTTTCACGCTGCCATCTCTGGTTATAGATCGCCAGCACTTTCGCGGGGCAAGTTGGTGGTGCTGCCTCAGCTTCTTTGGAAGGTACGTGCAACAATCAAGTGTCAGCGTAATGAGCTATCAAGCTGCAAAATATGCAATTTGAGCGCGAGTGAATAGTGCGACTAAGAGTACACACCCACATACCCGTACACACACCCACATGCGACACTCACACTCGTGCACTCGTGGCACAAAGACAGGCGCACAAATGCGGGTTGAGTCGAGAACAACGACAACTACAACACCTCGCTATCGCAGGAGCTTTTGCTAAATTTTGCGTGTAAGTGACAAGTCCCGCATAAAAGGGCATAACAACTGCAAAACGCTGATGACAATATGTGTGTGTGTGTCATGCGGTTGTAAGTGTGAGTGTGTGTGCGAGTGAGTGAGGGCTAGTAGGGGATGGAAGATGGCGACGCGTTTTTGTTGCACTTATTAATGAACAAACAACAGAGCGGCTACGTAATCATCGTTGTCAGCCAAGCGCCATCATAATCAAGCACTCAAGCGCATAATTATGGCATGGGTGTGCGGTAAGGGGGTAGGTGCTGAAGTAAGGGGCGTGGCGAGGGATTGAGGAGTGAGGTGGCGTGCTGCTCTGACGTTCGTTCGTTGGCTTGGTTTCGGATTTTGGGTTCTGCGGTCTGACTGTTGTCCTGTGGTTGCTAACTAACGCGAAGCAGAGGCGTCCTCGAAAGGGGTTGACTATTTTGATTAAAAGACTAAATTAATTAATAAAATTAGTTTTTTAAAAAATAGGGTTATATTTTTGCTATATTTTACAAAATATTATTCCAAGGTTTTGTAGGTTAATCCACCAAAAATGGTTTTTTTTATAACGGCAATGGTTTATTTTAAAAACTTTTTTATATCAATTGCATGATATCATAAAATATTAAAAATATTTGAACTTTGTATGTATTTATTTTAAATTGTTATTAAAAGCCAAACCTTTAAATAGCCGCCTCTGTTTTCGCCATTCGTGAAGTGGACACTGACCAATGCTTTGCACAGGACAGTGTGTGGCTTTGGTCTCCTGGTATCATTGCTCCAGCTATGTAGCTCCTCCACTTCGCCATCCTCGCTTTATGTTATTTTTGTGTTGGTCCATAATTTACAATTAAAAATCATGACACTTAAACATAATTAAAATATGAAAACGGTTCTGGATGCTACGCAGCAATAAACTGTAATAAAAGTTAATTAGAAGACGAAAGAGGAAGATAGAGAGTCCTTAAAGCTCTGCTCTGCATTGCATGGCGAATCCACTAAATTCCCCACTTGGAAATCCAAGTGCAGCGCGCCAAACTAAAAAGTATTGAGTACTAATGAGTTTTTAATCACCAATGCAAAAAGGGGGGATTGTTAGGGAGATGCATTTGCAGCTCGTTGTTTATTATCCCTCCGACTGTTGGCTTTAAATATTAAATCCTGCAACATTGCCAACGGCCTGATGACCGACCGCAAAGTGAGAAGCCAGAACAATGCAGCCATCGGGGTGTTAAATGGTTTTGTCTGCATGTCAAATTACAGGAAGCATAATTTCAAGCCTGGTTGCCTGCTCCTGTTCCCAATCCGCAAACCGACCAACCATCGACCTAGCTCTCGGCCCAAAGTAAACAAAACGAGGCACATTCCAACCGAAACCTAAACAAAACAAGACAAAAGGTGCAAACTCTTTGAAATTATGCATTGAATTTTTGGGTCTGCCGAGAGGGGGGAGGCTGGAAGGGATGTGTTTTCTGGGTTCCGGGAAGGAATGGAATTGGAATTTATTGTTGGTCATTAGGCAAATCTAGTTAGTAGTTGGGCGCCATTAATGGCAGCATTAAAGGATAAATCGAGAGATCGCTTATTGATTTCAAAACACAGCTCGCATTAATGTACTAAGAGTTAATTAAGTCAGATTCCTTTTAAATTGGTACTAGATTAATTAATTTGGACTTTCTTCAACAGGTGTTTGAGCAAATAGGGCAATCTAATATGTGTTTCTCATTAACACCTTTTATATGTGTGTTTCTATTTAATAACTATTCAAAACATTATTCACTATTCAAAACTTGTGACCAAATAATGCTTATCCGCTAGGTGGCGCCACTCTAGGCGGCAGCAAGGCATATATTCATATTTAACCTAATATTTAACCACTCAATTCATTAATTTCAATAAGTAACAAGAAAGGAAGCTAGCTTCGGCCAGCCGAAGCTTATATACCCTTGCAGATCATTCCTATTAATTAACAAATCGCAAAAATGTTCAATTTTCTAATATTTCTCATTAATTTTCCGATCGTTCCTATGGCAGCTATATGATATAGTCGTCCGAATTTGGTAAAATTAAAATTGAAATTCGGAAATATTTAAAAAGAGTCATATCCTAGAGTAGAAGATAATACAATAAAAACCAAAGAAGCTAGAATTTATTTCCTATTACTTTTCCATTAATTTTCCGATCGTTCCTATGGCAGCTATATGATATAGTCGTCCGATTTTGATTAAATTTAAATTGAAATTCGGAAATATTTAAAAAGAGTCATATCCTAGAGTAGAAGATAATACAATAAAAACCAAAGAAGCTAGAATTTATTTCCTATTACTTTTCCATTAATTTTCCGATCGTTCCTATGGCAGCTATATGATATAGTAGTCCGATTTTTTTAATAATTAATTCGAAATTCAGAAATATTTAAAAAATAACATCCCCAAAAGTAGAAGGTAATATTTCAAAAAACACCGAAGCTAGAATTTTTTAAAGTTTTTTTTTTTCCGATTGTTCCTATGGGAGCTATAAGATATAGTTGTCCGATCCGGTCGGCTCCGACATATATACTACCTGCAATAGAAAGAAGACTTTTGCGAAAGTTTTGTCCCGATAGCTCAAAAACTGAGAGACTAGTTTGCGTAGAAACAGACAGACGGACAGACGGACAGACGGACAGACGGACAGACGGACGGACAGACGGACATGGCTAGATCGACTCGTCTTGTGATGCTGATCAAGAATATATATACTTTATGAGGTCGGAAACGTCTCCTTCACTGCGTTGCAAACTTCTGACTGAAATCATAATTCCCTCTGCAAGGGTATAAAGATAACATTTTTAAATTTAAAATCTTAAAGCTTTAGTAAAAATTGGATTATAAAAATAAGTTTACTTTCGGAAAATTGGCAAAGTGTCCTTTTGAATGTGTACCCTCAAGAACGCCACTTCATTTCACATAATGGAGTTTCGAGTGCATTATGCGAAATATCCTTTGTGCGATGTGCTATTAATTAGGCTTATTAAAATCGACGCTGACAGCTCTGCGGTTTGGCGGTTCGAGGTTTTGGGGCTGCACACAGCCGTTGAATCCTGGCCCGGACTTAGCCGTCAAGGATATTTTAATCAGGGCAATTGTTTGAGGACCTGCATTATGCATCGGGGCAGCGGCAGAGGCAGCTGAGTTTGGGGCTCTCTCATTACAAATGAAAATTACCGCTTAATAATGTTTGAGGCCGGCTGGCAAGTTCTCTCGTTACTCTTTCTCCTTAAAACTCTTTGAATATTACTCAAGGATTTATATACTCCGGCACATTCGAGTACATTTCCCTTTCTTTCAGCTATCCGTTTTTATTTCTTTATTTTTTTTTTGTGGGTCACAAGCCATTAGCCAGGCCAAACGGAAAACACGCTAAGCCGGCGCGCGGACACCGAGTCGAGTCCTTTATGCATGCTGGATGAGCCTGATTCGCATTCGTTTTTGGTTTTGGATTCGGATTCGTATTCTGATGCGGCTGAGGCTGCGGTTGTGGCTGCAAGTGGAGGAGGAGGAGGAGGTCCTTTCGCCCCCGCCACTGAGGGCCAAAAAGTTAATTGTAAACATGACCCAGTTTGCCGGGCAGCAACGTTATCCCTTCTCCTTTCCCCCTTACCCACTGCACTTGCTCCTGATCCTGGTTGTTTGCAAGTCACTCATTCAGCCGCTAGGATGCTCTTTGTCTGGAGCGGGAACAGGAGACAGGGAGGCACCCTGCACCTCCGCCTCTGAATGAAGAATGCCCCTCGCTTTATTATGCGACATTGGCCTCAGCAGCCGGCAGCTGCCTCAAAAGGATATTTGTAATGCTCCATTGTGCCGCTCGCTCTTGTTGTTGCTCTGCGCTGTCACCTAAGTCATTTTGGCTTCACTTGAGTAATGGCAGCAACGCCTTAAAATATGCAAAAGCTCGAAAAATGTTTATAATATCTGCAGTGCAAACAAGAGACGAAGACAACGGTGTCGAGGCAGAAGAGTGCACTGTTAAAAAATAGAAGTGAGAAGGGACTTGACTTTTAAAAATGATATTTGTTTTTATATATTTTAAAATTTAGAGGATGGAAAAAAGGGAACCGAAAAAAAGGGAACCTAGAAAAAGGATAGTTTATAATAAATACCTACATAAAAAGTTAAGTGCTTTAAATTCGGATTTTTAATTTGGGAAAGTTTAATAATTTTTTACAAAGAAGAATGGACGTGTGCCCAATGCAAGATAAGCGTGTGACCGCAGTCATGCCTTGTGACTTTACAAAATCAAATGTGACTCGTGTGTTAATGGGCTTAGCACCACTGGATTAATACTACAACATTCTGAAGTTGTACAATACCAAATATTGTAATCATCTAAATTCCCAAAACTACCTTTAAGGATTTTATAGATAGTGATAATAACACAAGTCATAAGTTCTGAATTATACCAATGATAATATTAGTGTTTATAGGTAATGTTGGAATTTATTTCTCACAGTGTGGCCAGTGCAAAGGGGATTTCCCTGGGTGCTGGCCCGATCCGTAGCCGTTGTTGCAGTTGCTTAGCTATCCCGACAAATGCCCGCCGGGCTTCGCTGCAGCACTTTCTATGGGTCGAGGATGTGGGTGGGATTTTAGGGGGGTGTGTGGATCTGGATGTGGGTGTTGGGGTGTAGGTGTGGGTGTGCGTGTGCTGGCTGCAGTTCAAGTTAATTGGATTTGGGCAAAGTGCTGCCACTGGCGGCTTTCGAAGGTTGTTTGCCGTGCAGTGTGCGAGTGTATGTGTGAGTGTGGGTGAGTGGATTGGGGGTAAATGCAAGTCTAATGGCTGCAAGTGCCTTTTTAATGACACCTGAAGTCATTCGGTAAGCTTAAGCATTTGTGCCGCCAGTGAAAGTTGGCAGCTTGCAACTGGCAGACTAGGAAGTTCATTGAAAAAAGGAAAACCCCTTCTCTGACCACAGTTTTTGGTGTTTTTAAACCAGTTTAAACATCATTAACCCAATCGGAAAGTGTACACGTAACTAAAAGGGAATTTAAAAAGGTAAAAGGAACATTGATAACAATGCACTATCCCCTAACTTAATTTCATAATCAAGTCGGTATAGTACATTCCTTTTGGACCATGGCTCTGCACCAGATAAGCAGATATTTTCACACAAGTAGAGTCAAACCGCTTAGGTTTTTGGGACTATGGCTAGCCAGGGGTAAAAATGTGAAGTAAAATTTGCCTGAGAGCAAGTCACGGAACCGAGTGAACACCCTCCCTCCCCCAAAGACTCCCCCATGGACATTTACATGCACGCCAAGGGCCGCCCACATGAAGTTATGCCCATAACAAAGACGTTGCACATAGGACTACTTGGATATGCATAAAACTATGCTACATTGGCACTAAAACAAACAGCAAATGGGGATAGGGATGGTACGGTATGGTATGGGATGAAATGGGATGTGGGTGTGTGTATTTAGTAATGTAAAAGATGCTGTGTGACAAGATGATGACGATGCCGATGAAACATACCGAGGCAAAGGTAAAGCCAACTGGGATGGAACTCACAGGGATGGAAAACTAAAAGAGAATCTGGGATATGAACTACAAAATGGGATTATAAAAAATATAGATTTAAAATTAAAAGTAATCGCATCAAAAACGGATTGTAAAAAGTATTAAAAAAATATTTTAGATGTTTACTATCTCAAGGAAATAATATTTATTTAATAATACATACCAACATTAAACTAAAATCTTTATAAAGAAGTAGTTCCTTTTCAACTCTAATCTAACCGAAACATCGCTGCAATATTTAGTGCACTCTTAAATAATAAATAGTCGCAAATAAAGCAATTGAAAGTTACGCTTGGCAACGAAAGTAGTCATCTAAAGATGAAAGTTGATAAAGTGAATCAATTTGCGAATGGAACTAGATCAAAGGGTCATTCAGCTCAGCTCAGGACCCCCGGTTGAACTGGCTTTTCTATCTCCCTGCACCTGCCAGCCGAGAGGAGAGCTTTTATGTTGGCTAAGTAAATGTTTAAAATATTTGGGTTGCCTGCTGCTGGTCCTGTTCGTCCTGCGAGTCCTGCCGCTCCTGCTGCTCGTCCTGATGCTGCTACACGTTCTCGTAGTTGAAGTTATGCGCCCAAAATTATTAAGATGAGTGGCATAAATTATGAGCAGACCAGCAGAAGGCCCTGCACACAGGACTACGGGACTACAGGACTCGTAAAAGCCGCTGGCACATAATCCTTGGGGAGTGGGTGGGTGGATTGTTTGATGAGTGAATGACTAACTGCATGACAGTTTAGCCACCCTGTGTGTTTGGCTGTGTGTGTGTGTGTGTGGGCTGATCACTTTAAGTATTGACAACGTTGGACTGCATGGCGTATACGTTATGTGGGTTGTGGGCTGTGTGAGGCAGTTAGTTTAATATTTATTTAATTTAATATGCTAATTGGATGTGATCTGAGTGTGTGTGTGTACTGCAACTTTACGAGCGAACAATTCATAAATAAATGAAAGCGTCGAAAGTTTTCACATGTCAACGAATTGAGTTTGTGCTTGACTTTGAGTTGCTGCCTGCCAACTACTGCGCCAATGACTTTTATAAATCGTTTATAAAATTTGCCACCAAAGACGTGGCAACTTCTGCCGCAAGTCGACAGCCACAGGCGACGACAAATTGTTTTTGCGATAAAATAAGACAAGTGACACGCGGCCCTAATCGTTCAGAGGGGCGACCAAAGTGGGCGTGGCCCAGTTGCAACCTAAAAGGCTGCCACTCCGTTAACGTTAATTATATCAGAGTGACTGAGCCGGAACGACATGAAGATAGAGATAGAGAAAGAGAGGGAAGAAGGTGCGGAAACGGAAACAGAAACCGAGGGAATATTGTGCACAAAAAACTTTGGGTCGCCTGACCGTTTCAGAAATTGCATTTAAAGTGTGGAAATTGTGGAAAACAGCAAATGCATTTGCTGTTCCCTCCGACGACCTCAATGTTTTGCATTCAGCAATCAAATTGAATTTGTCAGACGACATAAATAAATGGTAAATCAAACGAATTGCAAACTCTGCTGTCAGCGGGAAATGAAATTGCATGCCAAAAAGTATGCAATGAATTATACGTGAGCAAGCCGAAAATAAAAAAATAACACAAACTGTAACAACTCAAAAATGGTAAGCAAAAACACGAGTCGGGAATAAAAATAAATTCTTAAAATATATATAGGTATGTTTGTATGATTGTGTGCTATTGAAAATACACAACAAAATTCTGCAGCATTGGGAAATATTTTGCACCCCAACTGCAGAATACACAGAATGAAAATGGATTGCCGAAAAGTGATGAGGAATTCTTAGTTTAGCTGCAGGATCTGACATGCCAATCAACTTTTTGGCCAAACTTATAAAAACTCAATCTTGCTAACGATTTTCTCAAGCGGAAACCTTGATGGAGTTTGGGAATTAAAAGTGCTCTGAAAAATATCACTATGGACGGCAGTCCATGTAGTGACGAAGCGCACCAGGAGAGTGTGCGAAGGCGACTACTATATATACACGAAGAAATGAAAATCTACTGTGATGGTCCGATCATAATGAATAATACACCTATCGAAAGGTATTGCGAAAACTAACAGGATTGCATACCAAGACTTTAAAAAAATCAATTGGCTTGGGAGAGAGAGCGGTGAAAGTGAAAAAGTGAAAATTTCGAAATTTGGAGCTGTTGGGGCCGGTGGGGATAAAGGCCCCCTCTCAATATTTTAGTTGTATTCCTTTTGAAAATACCCGTCGAATGAGGGGTCATTTGTCAAAATCCGACTCTCCGTTCAAAAGTTATAGCCAAAATAAGATTTTCTTCTTCTTCCCAAAATGAAAATTTAATTCTGTTTGTCCACTTGTCCACTTGTCCAAAACATGTTTTTTAAGTTCTGAAAATTTGATATGACGTTCATCACATCGATATAAAAAACTTTTGTTCTACCACTTTTGGAAAAACTCGCTAGTTTAGCGGGAAAACAGCTATAAATAGCTAAAATTCGGAAAGCCGTAACTTCTATACTACTAAAGCTACAGACTTGTGCTGCATCTCGTTTGAAAGGTATTTTGAAATGCTATAAACGCCTTCTATATGCAATTTGTGTAAATGTAATAGTTAAAAAAATATGAACAAAAGACAATTTTTTAAAACTTTTTTTTAGCTTTTTTTTATTTTTCTCAAAAACGGCTCTAACGATTTTCTTTAAAACCTTAAACTGTATAGCCCTTGAGATTCCTTAAATTTTGGTATATAACACATTACTGTAAAAAGTCACGTTTAAAAGTTATTTTTATACGAAAATAGCCACTTTTGCCAGCTTGAACTACTAACGCTCCCTGAGTATTTAATTTTGTGTGAGGGTATCCAAACTGTATTTTAGGGTCGTGGAATCAGTAAATTTGCACTTAAGAGTTCCATATAGCAAACTTTTGTTCTACGACTTTTGGAAAAAGCCGCTACTTTAGCGGGAAAAAGCTAAAAATAGCTAAATTTCGTTAGTTTGTAAGTTCTACACTACTAAAGGTACAGACATGTGCTATACCTCGTTTAAAAGGTATTTTGAAATGCTTCAACGCCTTTTTAACTTAATTTGTTAAAATACAATAGTTTAAAAATTATGATTGACCAATTTAAATTTAAATGTATATATTAGCTCCTATGAGAGCAAATGTAAACAAACAAAAACTTCTGATATCAAATAAAAACACCTCTTAACGAGGTAAAAAACTAGTGACGACCGCACCTTCAACATACAAAAGTTCTGATATCAACATTTGTGACGAAAAATTATTACACTCGTCATCAAATAGACTTTCTAATCTTTTCTCATTCGTCACGCTGCAATAGAAAATGCCTGTAAGGGGAAAAAGGCTGGAATAGTTTGCTAGGGCGGGCCGAATGAGAAAAGATTAGAAAGTCTATTTGATGACGAGTGTAATAATTTTTCGTCACAAATGTTGATATCAGAACTTTTGTATGTTGAAGGTGCGGTCGTCACTAGTTTTTTACCTCGTTAAGAGGTGTTTTTATTTGATACAGTTAGAGGAGGCTTTATTGACTTTATTGGCATTTGATAAAAGTTAAATCTTTAGTTGCTAAAGGCTACCAATTCGACAATTAATGAATACTTTAAATATTTACAAGATTTCTTGTGAATATTGATTATTTAAAATAACAAGTCGTTTTCCTGCATGAATTCATATCACTTTTGGGTTACAAATATATTGTGGCATACTTTTGGATACCCCCAACTAAATCATTTTAAGAAATATGCTAGTTATTATATACTTTTTAATTTGTAAAGTAATTTAAGTAAATGCTAAATATTTGTATGTAACTATTCTGATATAATAATAGTATATCGAGGCCTTTCCCCCAGCTAGATAAAGTAAATTTTGCCCCATTTTTGAATCACCGATAAAAACCGCTGCTCCTCTTTGCATATAGTAATGCTTCCTATGGCCAGATGTTGGCCTTTTGTCGGGCCTTGCTCCACTTGGCTGCAGAGCATCCGACTGCCTCATAAATCCGACCTTCCCTTTGTTTATCGCTGCAGCAGCATCTCCTCTGCTCTGCTGTATTTTCACATATGAAGCACAAATAATATGAATTTAAATTGGAGCCGTGAAACAAAAAGGGGGGAAATATAAGAGAGCAGCTCGCTGAACTGTGAAAAGTAGACGGGAAGTAGCGAAAATGATGCACACGCACACACGAAATGCGAAAAGCGACAAGCTGGCAAAGTCACTCAGTCAGTGGGTGGTTTCGAGTGGGTGGTATGTAGCATATTGAACTTGTCAACATGACAGCGGAGCGGAACCGAAGCCAAGCAAAATGAATGAATGAATGAATGGGTGAGTGAGTGAGTGAGTGAGTGAAGCAAGTGTGTGCGTAAAGTGATTCCCGATAGTGGGGAATGTATGCAAAATATATGCACACACACCGAAATCCAGCGAACACACATCCTGCGGGGCAAGGATCCTTTTGGAGGAACAGGACTTGTTGAGCTGAGCCAGCGTTACTCACGCTGCTCATCATGATGATGCTGCTGCTGCCGGCTCCTTCGCCATTCCTTTTGTTGCAGTCAGTAAGAAATTGCAATTGCTTGGCGCAAACTGACATTGACAGCCCCCCCTTACTCCCACTTTTCCGAAAAGCAGGGGGCGTGGCACTGCGGCTGGCCTGCCACTCTGTTGCCCATCAATTTGAATGACATTCACAAACAGCCAGCTTGCTAGAATGGAGGGAAAGGAAATTCTGTATGCACAACGACGAGCACAAGAAATTGTGACATTTGTATAGAAATAGTTTTGCAGTTGTAGCAAATAGTTTTGCAGACATTTTTTGATTGCCGCATACTTTAAGCCAGCGAGCCAGTCAGTCAACCAGAATGGATGCCTCCAGCTCACAGCTCACAACTGGCACAACTAGCAGAGCTGGCTGAGAAATTGTTTTGGCTGGATCTGGAATTTTTTCTGTGCATAGATCCTTGGGGCTCGTTTACTCCTTTCGCTTTGATGCGGCTTTATCAAGCCGCCAGTAATAAATCTCTTTTCATACGCCAGTCTCATCTGTGGCTTTAATATTAATTTCAGTAATTTGTTATATGTGGAAGAGGGTTTTATATAAAGTAACTATCCTTGGGGTGTGTTTTATTTTAAGTTGAGTATAAAACAAATATAGTTTAGGTATTTATTTTTTTCCATAATTTACATTTTAGATTTATTTACCACTTTTATTTAACTTTTAATTTAAGTTTTATCTAGCCTTTAGTAATAAATCCTTTTTCATACGCCAGTCTAATCTTTGGCTTTAATTTTAATTTAATTTTGTAGTTTAATTTTCAGTTAAGAGTAAAAGAAATATAATTTAAGAACATATTTATTTTCGATATCTTGTACTTCGCATTTCTTAAATAATATTTACTTACATTCGTTTAAATCTGTAAATCTTTTTCTTAAGCAGAACTGCTGGAATATTCGTAGAATTATCGCAGTTGGCTGGCTCCTCGAACCGAGTCTTTCGGTTGCTCGCTTTTTAATAACCCAACGATTATAGTGGATTACATGCACATACCCTTCATTATCAACTTATATTTGCACAAGCTCGACGTCGTCTTCCCCATGAGTTGGCATCCGTTGCCTGCGCATTTGCCGCATTTTCAAAAGGTTAATTTTCCAGTTATCAAATAAAAGGCCAGGCATACTCCCTCGACTCGACTCGAATCCCTGGGAAAAGGAGGAAAAGCAAAAGGAGCAAGGGGGGGGGGGGGTATTGCAGCAGCTGGCTGTTGGATACACATGCTTGGCAAATAGTTTTGACAGCCACAGGGGGAAAAAAGGGGCGGCTAAAGCCGTTGGCATCCTCTTACGTACGAGTATTTTCCATAGCATTTTTCTTGTAATAATTTTTGCTTTAACCTTCCTGGCATGCAGTTCTCAGCGAACTGTAGGCTAAATAAGGGGGGCGGGGAAAAGCAGGCAGGCAGGGAAAAGAGCGCTTTGCATTTCAGCATTTTGCTTGGCTGCTTTCGGGCCAACGTTTTTATTATACCGTATTTTAATTTTAATTTTCATTTTCATCGCATCAATTTTGCTGAAACACTGCATTAAACTAGGAAATTGTCTTAAGCTAAAAGTTCTCTATATTTTGAATTTAATTCTTCTTCTCGGTTAGATTGTAGATTTGCTTGGCAACATCGGATAGCTGAACATCAATGGCCTTGGTGTCGTCGTACAGAGACGGAGCCTCGCCCAGGATCACAAAGGTTCCCACCAAGGAGGCGATCATAAAGAGCCAGAGGAACAGGCGATCCATGACCATGGCCACGAAGCCCCAATCTTGGTCTTCCTGTTGGGAATATTAAAAGAAAATGGTTTTACTAAAGGAAGAGATATATTTATCTACATATATCTATTTTATTTTGACTTGTGTTGATTTTTAAAGTCTTATAACTTAATAAATGTTAGTAAAATAATTAAAGCCTAAATTAAATTTTATTAATTAAGTTTTCCTTCAAAAAGTATTACAGTTTCATAACTAAATGAATTATGGTATAATAAACTGCAGACTTAATTAAAATAATATAAAAGTAATTAAAGAAAACCGAAAAGTACAATCCAAAGTCAATCATTCATCAAGCTTTACAAATATGTACGGGAAGTATTAAGAATTTTTGTATGGATGAATTGAAATAAGTTGTGAATATTTTCCTTTATTTTGGCTGCCATCCAATTCGAAGCCGCCCGCATGCAGGACGGTTAATTGCGCTTTAAGCCCACACTTTGAGCGATTGGCTTTCATTAGGCACTTCGCTTAATCTACTTATGCCCGGCATCGGTTCGGTTATCAATCAAAGAGCGGAATCGCAGCGGCAACAAAGCAAAGCCCGAAAAAATAAATGGCTGCAAAGGGCGGCGAAACTCAAAGGGACTGGGAAAAGCTGGGAAAAAATCGGCGAAACCAGACGCGCCGCAATCACACAACAAAGAACATTTGGGGCTTTGATTGAAACGTTTTGGCCAAAACGAAACGAAACGAAACCCGCTGATGAAGAGATGAGAAGCTGAGGGAAATGCCAATTGCCAGTCAATTGAACAAAAGCAATTAAAAGTGGATTTGCGGGGTTGTCTTAAAGTGCAAATATGGCAAAAGCTTAAATAAGTCGGCAAAAGAAAGCCAAAGATCAGACAGTGAGTAGCCGACGGTCGATGGCCGGATGAATGTGAACCCAACCGGGGGAAGGACACTGCCGGGAAAAGCGATTTTTGCGGTTTCCTTACTGTCCAACTGCGCCCGTGGACAAACGGAATTTCCAATTAAAAATTCAATCAGCTACCGGACTCACCGCATTGAACTCGTCCTGCCGCTGCATGTGGTGCTGTATGAACATGACGTTGTGGATGGCCTTTTCCAGCTCGAAAGGATACTTTTTGCGTGCGGCCACATCGCTCAAAGAGTCGTCCAGTCCGGACAGCACGGATGGCAGTCCGTTGTAGCCGCTCAGGGTGCTCAATCCGCCGCCCAAAGCCCCCACCAGGCCGCTGAATCTGTAAGTACGAGATGACAGGTCATCACAGGGGTTCTTTTGATAGGGATGTGTAAAGGTATGCGGGTGTAGAAATGTATTGACCCCTTTTAAAAGTGGAAATAACACTTTATTTTGGGATTTTTGATCTAAATTATATGATTAAAACTAGTTATCACACATTTGGATTAGGTTAAGTAAACAATTTTAAACAAAGTTGAAGAGGAAAAAAAATGTAAAAATGCAGAACTTGTGTGTACTGCATTTAAACAAAAATTGATTCTTTGATTTTTATTTTTTCTTTTGCCTATAATAAAAAATAGTTGATTTCTTGATTTCTTCATTCTAAAAAGATTTTAAATAATTATTTTTAAAAACTCCTAGATTCCCTCAAAGTAACTAAACTAATATTTTATTAGCATTAAAAAGCATTGCTAGAAAAATGTAATTTTTAAATAGTTTAAGACTTTTTTCTCTGAAAATTCCTTTAAAATAAATTTAAATTTTAACTTCGCTGTCCAGTATTTTGTAGTGCCAACTGCCTCAAGAATTTATTTACCCCTGAAAATCGCCCGCATATCTCACCTGTTTGTGGCCGTGGTCACGTGCATGCCATTGCATCCGCCCGCCCCCACGCGACCTTGCATGCGCCGCAGGGAGTCCGGACTGGAGCCGCCGGAGTTCATTTGCATCTCGTCCATCAGCGCCTGTCCGAACTTGGTCTTGCTGAACTTGAGGCCGTAGTTGATCTTGTTGGCCGCCAGGTCACGCAGCAGGTCCTTGGGCACTCGCATCAGCAGCAGCTTGGGCAGTCGCTTGATGAAGAACGACCTTATCCAGGGCCGCATCTTGTGGGTGCTCGGCTTGCGGTAGTGGATGTTCAGTATGATAATCGTGATGACAACGCTCAGCCCCACCAGCAACATGGTGAACAGCAGGTATTTGCCCAGCAGCGGCAGTGCCAGCGATGTCGAGGGTATAATCTCGGATATGAGCAGGAAGAACATGGTCTGCGACAGCAGGATGCTGATGCACAGGGCAATCTTCTCGCCGGAATCGGCGGGCAGGTAGAAGACCAGCACCGAAAGATACGAGATGCCCACGCAAGGAATAATCAGGTTAACCGTGTAGAAGAGCGTCTTCCGCCGCAGGGTAATATTGAAGAAGATATCTGAGCAGGCCAGTTGGCCAAAATCAGTCACAAGTCCAGGAAGTTGCGTATGATATTGCATATGATAAATAAATATTTTTTTTGGGGTTGAGAGAGAAAGAGGGAGGGAAACATTTTTTCGGGGGATGAGTTTGGGTAGAGCTTTCGCGTAATTGCCGGCGATGGGAAGCTTTAAACTCCACTAAACTCACCCGGATACGGTTCGGCACAGCAGGGATAGTACTTCTCGTGCCGCTCCGCTGGAACTCCCAGGATATCCCACTCCACACTGGGATAGTACTCGCGCAGGTCGATGCCAATCTCCACCTTGTTGTCCTTGTCGTTCTTCTGGCTGATGTGCTTCAAATCGATCTGCGAATCGAGAAAAGCCCCGTTGATGGAGCCGTTAAAGTGAGGCTCCCCTTTGTCACCCCTTAACCACCTGGCGCAATCCCTGCTTTTTTTTGCCAGCCGCTCAAGTGCAGTCGTTAAAAAGAGTAGCGAAATTTAAATGCGTTGACAAGCGCCCGGTAAAAAAGAGCTCTGTTCTGTTCCGTTCCCTGTCCAAAACCCATTCGCTACAGTCTAAGAAAATGTTTTTATTTCCTTAATTTCCGTCGTGAATGGCCAAGGAAATATTTTTGTAAAAATTTTTCTAATTTTATAACAGTTAAAAATTTAAAGATATTGAAAGATGTAAGTTTTCAATACAAAGAAGGCAGTTAAATTAAACTTCTCAACTTGTATTTATTTTTAGAGTTTTTTAAATTTAATGCAAGTGAATTTTTTAGTTCTAATAAGTATATTGACATTTTTTCGATTTTTTAATACACTCAGTAAATTTTGTATTGCTGATTGTAATAAGTGCCATACAATATGATTGTTAAATATATTCCTTTTCCCAGTGCACTTCTAACCTGTCCCTCCACTTGCAGGCGGCTGGCAGAGAGGACAAAGGACACCAGACAGTGGGGCCATCACTCACCTGATCACCATCGTAGGTCCAGGAACCGAACTTCATGAAGCAGGTCTGCTGATCGAAGGGAAAGTAGCGCACATCAATCTCGCAGCTTGATTTGAAAATGGCCGGCGGAGTCCAAACCACTTTGCCGGTGTAGTGGAGGATGGCTTTCGTCATAGTGGTGACCACATACTCGCCATCGGCACTTTAAGAGATAAATTGTATGTGAATCTCTTGGGATTTGAAATACATTTTAAATGTGTCTAAAAGTATGCAACAATATATTTTTATTGCATACTTTTAGACACCTTTCAAAGTGATTTAAAATCCTAATTTGTTAACAATTGTTAAAATAAAAATACACAAAAATGTATAGCAACCCTATTATTTTGAATTACTTTCTTAAAAATGTAGAATAATATTTTTCTGATTAATATTAAAATAAACCTTTTCTTTTAAGTACTTTAGCACAACTTACTTGTTGTAGAGCACAATGTCGGGCAGCCAGATGTGCTCGGAGGGCACATAAAGCTCCGTAACGCCGCCGTACTCCGAGGGATCCCACTTGAATTTATGATCCTGCCACTCGTGCTCCAGCCACACGTTGGTCGTTAGAATTTGATCTTTGAGATTCTGCAAAATTAAGCTCGCATATACAAAAAAGAAGCTCGACAAGCCGCACAAAAAAGTGTATAGGGAAGTGGAGCTGGGAGACTAAGGCCCAGCCATGCATCAAGGAGGATTTGCATTTTATTCATTTTTCCCTTTTTTTTCCCCGCCGCTTCCTTATATCATTTGCACTCCGCGTCCCCGCGCCCCTCGGCTAATGTGCTTTTTGCTGTCAGCTTACGGCGTCTTTCCCTTTTCGGCTTGTTTTATTACCTTTTAAGCCTTCTGGTGGCGGCGGTGGTGAAACCACCCAAAGTGGCGGCCCTGCAGCCGGAATTGCAGTCTCTCTCTCGGCCGGCTGACAAATGACTTGGCCGGGGAACTTTAAGCAAGCGCAGACAACGATCCCCTCCTTGTAATGAAATGTTGGAGTGAAATGTTATAAAAATCTAGTGCTCCCCGTTCGCCCGAAGTTTTGAGAAATGCCAGCGATTTATCTGGCGGTGCAAAGCAACCAGTGCTGACAGGAATAAAGTTGATGTTGCGAATTGAAATATGCCACTTTAATGCCGCGGACCCATGCACAGGGAGAAATATTTCAAGGTACTTATAGATGAAAAGAAAATTGATTTATATTTACTTAATTTTTAATAGTCGAAATATTATTTATAAACTATTTTGAATATTTATTATTTAATTTTATTTTAGGAACTTTTAGTCACATTTTAAAAGTATGCAACAAAATATTTTGCATCTATTTTCCACATACTTTTAGGCACCATTAAATGTGATTTTAAAACCCTAATATATACAAACAATTTCATATAAAGAGTGATTTAAATTGATACATTTGGTAAATGCAGATGGTTCAAAAACAGTAAAATACATTTAATCTTTAGGCATTTAAAATATTTTTAACATTATTCTAAAACTATACCCAAAATACAATTATTTATACATATTTTATTTAAATATTTTCTATATCTCTTCCCAATTAAAAATATATTGCCATATAATTTCAATATTTTGCTATGTGTACTAACAGAATTCATCCCTGTTTACTTTACTTGGGGGTCTGTCATTATGGTTTCATAGATTTCTCTGTTGGCAGCTCACTCGATTCGCCCCATTTGTTGCTGTTTATTGTTTAGCATTTTTTATTTACGAGCCGCCGAAAGTTGCTGGAAACTTTTACGCCACTTTTTGTTCATTTTTTGTTATTTTGCAGCCAAATGTAGCGAAACGCGGGCTTAATTAAAAATTTCCCCCATACTTTCCTTTATAGGTAATTAAATTTGTACTTACCAAATCGATGAGTTGGGACAACCGGAGGCCCAACTTGACCAGCACCGTGTCGGTGTTATTGCTAACGGGGCGGATGAGGCGGTTGTAGTTGCTCAGCAGATCGTCGTAGAGGCGCTTGGCATCGGGATTCGCCTGAACGGTTTCGCAGAGGAGCAGGAGGACGAGGAGGAGGCAGAGCGGCTTGCAGTGACGCCAGATGTGGGCGAGGAGGCCGAGTGGGCGTGTAATGCAGCAGCCAGCAGCCATGATGACGTCACTGCGGCGGACAAAAGACCTTGACGTTGCTCGGTGGCTCGGGCGGCCGGTGTTTTATTGATGCAAACACGCGCACAGGTTTTTGTTTACCTTTCTGCCTTTGCTGCCTGGCTCTTGGCTCAATCTCTGACGCAGTTGGCGGGGCAGAGCGAGTGGCTCTGGCTTTTAGCACATGGCCTAAAAGTGTTTACAAGTCTCCAAGTCTCGCTGCTGCTAACTGATTTCTCGATTCGGCGCAGTCGTTGAGCAGCTGAAGCCGCTGCGCCCAGGCAGCTGATTTTGTTTTTCAGGCCGCCCAAAATAAATTTATTAACTAATTTAAATATTTTCACTTAATACATTTCGTGACTAAAAAATCCTAAAAATTCTTTAGCTTGTTAACTGATTTTTTGTATATTTTTCTGTATTTTTTTAAAGGACTTTCACTTGATTTTTAGCGAGCCTTTGGGCCCCGCTCCGTGCTGTCCTGCATAGATATTCACAGGAATCGTACTGACGCGCGTTTTGTTTTTGTAGCCTTTGCCAGGACCTCTGGGCAGCCTCCGTTTTGTAGCTTTGTCGCCGGCGGGATTTCAACGGAATGTGGCCGCAGATGCTGCGCAGCGCCTGCGCCTTATGGTTCACCCTGTTATCCTGCGAGAGTTGGATATCATCATACTGTTACACACTGTATGGGTAGAGCAGAGCCAAGCCCTAGAAGGATGCTCTCTTCCGAAACGACTCTCTGAGGAGCGCTCTTCGATGGATTAATCCCACACAGACTCGGATCCCAGTACTCCATTACAAACTTCTCAACCAAGTTTGGTGCTCTTTTGGCCGTAGATATTTTTTGGGCTCTCTCCCGCGATTCCGGCGAGCCACAGCCCAAAAAAATTCCCCACAAATACTCCCAGCACTAGCACTTATGCAAAAAAAAAAGAAAGAAATATAAGTCGAGAGGAAAGGAAAACTTCACCCATCTACATGTGTACACATACCGCTGCACATTTGGCAAACACTCATACGCCCCGTTGGGCCCACATTTCGTTTAACCAGAAACCAAATTTTTCGTAATTGTCAACATTCGTTAAAATCTACGTTAACATGCCGTCTGCCCAGGACCCTCACACACACACACAAATACACTTACACACACATAGCTATCAGCACTTGTGCACTTTTGCATGTTTAACGCTGCAATGCTGGCTACACTTTTTGCCTGGCTGTTTGGCTCGGCTCTCGGTTTTTGGTATTTTGCTACGTCTGTTCACATATGTGTCATATTGCGATTTTGAGTTGTTTCTGTGGCTTTCGGTTTTGCAGCACCAACCCACCCACATTTGTATTTCATTTTCTGCCGCCCTGAAATTCCCTCTTGCAATGCCAGTAATGCAATGCGTTCGCTGTGCTTGTGCTGACAACCCAGCGAGGCATCCCATATCACAGCACAGTCCGGTTCCAGTTCCGGTGCCCAACCACCTTTGCCGGGCGCAATTTAATTACTGCATATTGAAAATGATTGAATTTACCAGCGTTTTCGGATGGTTAATTGAAATTAACAAGTTTCCATCGCCGTTGATTTAAGGGAATTAAGATTTAATTTGTACTCTGACATGGATTTTTAAAACAGGTTTTTCTGTCATTATTTATTACTATAGTTATTTAATTATTTTACTAACATTTTAACTGTAGTAAAATATTTTGGTGTATTTTGGTGGTATAAGAAAATAAGTGAAGAATATTAAAGAATATGCTTATAGATTAATCCCTTTACTTAAGTTCTTGATGGAAACCTAGTATAGCTAATATAAAAATGTGTAGACAAAAAAACGGGAAATAGCAAAATTCACACAGAACGGATTGTTATAAAAATTTATAAAAAAACCCAAATTCGGAAATAATAATATATAAGATAAGGTTTATTTTTTATATTTAAGAAAAATATATTTTTATAGTAATCGGTTTGTTTTTGTATTTCCTGTTTACCAAATATTCACATCCAAAATGAGCGGGTTGAACTAAAGATGCTGTTTTATTTTATATATTGTATTTGGTAGACAGCCCAAAGTCTGGGCCTAATCTTTTGCTTGAGAAGCTCCAAGCTGCGAAACCCATTTGTTTTGGTGTTCCGTGTCCTGTTGGTCAGTGTTTTGGTCCTAAGTTCCGGCGAAGCCATAATGATACATGAACTCTGTCATTTGGCCGTGCCGCCATTGAGCCGCGTGTGTTTTATGGCTTACGGTCATTGAAGGCATTTTTAGCTGCTCGCTTTTTTCGGTACAAATTGGTGGCATCAGCGTTTTTACTTTTGCCAAAAGCCGAAAGCAAAAAGCCAAAACATTCAATGAGCAATTTATGCGCCGGCTGGCGGGACAACTTTAATCTAGTCTATTAGCTGCTTTATTGCTGTTCTCTCGTGGCCACCCTTTTCTTCTTTTTATTTATTTCCTTTGTTTGAGCCTCATTTGAATGAGCTGCTGATACGACTCCTCCGACAGTTGTTATTGCTTTCATTAGCCAACCTATTTCGTCGAGTTACACATGTTTGAATGTTTGCAGGTCTGCTGGAATGTGGAATCTAAAATGGAGCGGAATGGGGAGAAGGATCCTCACGTTTTATTGCCACCCACACTCGGCACTCACTCTTCTGCACATAACAAAGCAATCAAAATTACAACAACCATCGTTTGCCACAATGGCAAACAACAATTTTTAGCTTGTTTGCAACTCAAAGTTTTATTTTTATTTTCCTTTTTTTTTACTATTTGAGTTTATGTTTTTTTCTCTTTTTTTTTGCTTTTGGTATTGCGGTATTTTAGCAACAACAGCGAGAAAAGTTTTGTTTTGTGCACTTTTGCCTGGTAAATCAACAACAACAAAAATGGCCAGGCAGTGGATTGACTTTGATATACCCTATAGGTCCTATACACAATATAGGTGCCATCAATCTGGGCTACTTCTGTCAATCTCCCCTTAAATCTTAAAATCTTTGATGTTTTAACTTGTAGTTTTAAACGGCTTATAGATGTATCAGGGTGCCCCGCCATTTTCAATGAATAAGTTAACAAAACATTTTCGATAACAAAGCTCACCCCGTTCAAGGGGCCAAGGCAAAGTTGGGCCCAACACCTGACTTTTCGACTCGCAACTAGCTTTTTGACCCAAGGACCCCAGTTTTTGCCATCCTCCTCGCCGCCGAGAGCTCCAAGCTCCGAGCTCCACTTCCTGATTGCAAGAAAACTCAATTAAAATTTAAATTTTCGAACGTAAATGACAAAAGTTTCTCAACTATAAATAATCGGCAGTCGCTCCACTTGGCTTGCTCTTGGTTTTTGGCTTGCCACTTCAAAATCTGACAAAGCCGCGACCAGAGAGCCCCCCTTTTGACCCCCTTTCGACGCCCCTTGATCCGGTTCTGGATCCACCCCAACCATAAAGTGCGTGCGTGGCTGCGTGATCGAAAGTTTTTGTCTATATTCGTACCATTTATCTAACTTTTATGGCAGCCACAGCAGCGGCAACAACAAACGTTTTCCTGCTTTTGGCCAGAAATTAATTGCAAAACTGTTTGGTGTCTCTCTATATATATTTCCCCCAACTGAACAGGGAGAGATATGTACATGCACGGAGATAAATGAAAGTATTGAAGAGGTTTTGGAAAATATAATAATTAAAAATATTAAGTAGAAAAAATGTGCTTAATATTATAAAATATTATTTTCATTTACATATAAAAAGAAATCTTTTCGAATCGAATAAAGAAAATGAAATTATTTTTTTATAATTTTTTATTTTAATATTAACTTATTCATATGTTAAATATTCTTATTAATCAATGAATGAATGGTGAAAAAATATAATAGCTAATCAGTTTAGATTTATTTGCATGCAATTTCTTGCAGTGTTCATACTATATGTGTGAAATTGGTGGCTTGTTTTTTGGCCATGGCAGGCCAATCACAATGAGCGCTTGCCTGCCACTTGAACAACATAAAACTGATTGCGAAAATCTGTCCCGCGCAACCCTCTCCAATGGATGGGGCGAAAAAATTTGTCAACGTGGGGGGTTTTTCGTGGCAAGAGGAGGCGTTTTTGGAGCCGGCACAGTCCTTTGTTCATCAATTCGAGGCTGCTGCTGCGCTTGTCGTGCCCATTGTTGACACGTTTAAGTGCCGTTTGCTTTTATCAGCACTGTCCATATCGACAGGCGACAAGCGACGAAAGGACGAACGGACAGACGGACAAGCAAACGGACAAACGGACAGCCCACCAACCTGCATATAACATTTTTATAACATTTTTAATTGTTTCTGTCGACTGTCGAATCGTGCAAACTCCGGCGTCCCATCAATTTAATGGCATTTTCGCGTGAGGCGCGCTAAAAATAAAAAAAAGTAAAAAAAGACAAAGGAAATCAGAGCCAGAGAGGCGAGAACACTCGTGGGTCTTTTGGTTCTAGGGTCTTGGTCAATTAATGGAGATACCGGTTTTATGATGAGCAGCGACAAGTCGTGTTGAAAATGAGAGGAGATGAAGGGCATTACACGCCCATTGGTGGCGTGTTTATGGCGCCGTAAAATTGCCGCTCGACATAAAAATGTTGCATAGTTTTTCGCCCGCTAAGCGGATGTCATTAATTGCGCATTAGTTTTGTTTTCCACGGTGGCCGTGCGAATTTCGCGTTCGCAAATCAAAGGGAATTCGAGTGCAAACGAGGCGTATGCGCAATCTAATTTGCCATTAGCGTTGCTATCCAAGTGTGGGTGTGCGGATATAAGTGTAAATATGAGCCTGTGTGTGTGTGTGTTAGCCTCGAGGTGATGACTTGGCGGTTCGTACTTGAATCGCTGCTTTTGGCTGGCTTAACTTGATTCTTTGGCTGCGTATGTGATTAGGATTTAAGTTGAACCGCCCGTCGAGCATCCGACAAAGTTTTTGGCCAACCGACGACTCAGCCAGCAGCAGCAAATAATATAATATTATTATTATTATAATATTTTCCAGCAGGACTAGCAGTACCAGCAGCTGCCACGCCCAGCAGCTCAAGCTCATGTACACGCCCACCCAGTTTTACGAAAAAAGGAAGAAGGAGCGAGTTGTCTGCAGGGAGAAAAAATAAGGAGCTAAAATCGAAAATCATTTCAAATATGTAATTTTAAATCGAATGTTACATTTTAAAAAATAATTAAATAAATCTGGGCACATTTTTAAATATTAAGACCAATGTTTGGGAAAACCATAAAAACAAACAAAAAACAAGCATTTAAAAATGATTTATAAATTGAATATCTTACAAATGATTTAAAATATTGTACAAATAATTTAGAGATATATATTTTAAAACTTTTTAAATTTTTTTTTGGTTCTAGGACGTAATTTGTTTGCAATGGTTTTACGGCAATTTTCAATAGAAAGTCTTGCTTTTTTGGTTTTCCATTACAAAATAAAAATGTATTATGTATGCCTATTTTTCTGACAGTGTCGAGGAGTGTGAGTGGCACAGAGTCATCAGGCTTCTGACTTAGCAACTTTGCAGTGACAAGTTTCACTGTCTCGCTTTGAGAGCGCGTTTTACTATGAATACTTTGTCAAGTTTTTGCTCCAGGACCCAGCTCATTGTCGTTGTCATCATCAGCACTTCCACTTCCACTGCCACACAGTCTGTATAAGGAATCTTCTGCTTGCGATTTGCCAAAGTCGGTGCAAAACATGCAAACTAAATTAACTGGTACAACTGTGGGTGGCAGAGGCAGTGGGTCTAATGATTTTATGGCTGTGAATCTAGAATGGACTAGGAAGGACTTGAATAGATTTTATAGCCAAGGCGAGAGTATCTATCTTTGTCTAAGTCAATTTTGACAGAAAATCAACAATTTGTCACACTTGCTTCATTATCCGGCGAATATTTTGAGGCTAAAGTCTTGGTAAATGTTTTGCCAACTTCTTTTAAGGACTCAATTTACCCAGCTATCCTCTCTCTCTCTCTCTTTCGTTCTCCATCTTGGCACTGCCGCTTGGCATTTCCTGTTTCCGGTTCCTTGTTAGCAGCGCCACGTTGTCGTCTTTATGACCGAAGTCCCCTCCAAAAAATCTCCCAGTCTCGCAATGTATATAGTACATTATCTTATGCCATTCGCCTTTTGTCGTTTGCTCTTGAAATATTTGCGCTTCATTATCATAAAAAATTTATACAAATTGACAGAAATCCAAGTAAATGCATAAATCCGGCCCAGATCTCAAAGTTTTAATTGCGCCGTCTTGGATTTTATGGATGTCAATATACACGCCGCATTGGCATTTGAGATCCCTTTGCAAATTCACTGTCATCGTCATCAATATGCTGTGGGAGGGAGGCGTTGGAGGGGGCGTGGCGTGGGACATTATTGCGGCCACTCACTTTTATTGTTATTTTGCCAGAAGATTTTCGGGGATTTTTCGGAGGGGGAACAGTGGGTGACTTGATTGAATGCCATTCGTTTCGTGGCAGGTGACGCTGCTCAGGTTCTGCTTCCTGTTCCGCTGTCCTCCTGTCTTCCGCACCTCATCCTTCGTCCTGTTGGCCGGGTGATTTATGTGCGAGCGCGTCTTGACGTCAATTCCGCTTATGAAATTGTCTGTAAATTGGCCTGACATTGATTTTGGCTGGCTGCCATCCATTAGTCATCAGCGTATTGATTGACATATGATAACCGCAAGCGGTTGCCATTCACATTCACCGAAAAGCTTTTATCCTTGCACCAAAGCGCAAAACACCGAAAACAAAGACCACAAAAAGCCCCGCATGCACCACGAAATATGCTCCAAATTGCATTCAAGCGTTGACACCCATTAGTCGGCGGCAACAAAAGGGGGAAAAACTCAGAAAAGCAAATGGAAAATGCAGAATGCAAAATGGAAATGTGTAAGGCGGCGGCCCAGCAAGGCCTGCTGCACTTGGCATCAATTTTTATATTTTAAGCCACGGGCTGCCTACCACTTGAGCCGTGAGAACAATGCGAAGCCAATGCAGAATGCCAGATTGCCAGCACACACCAAGCTGTAGTAAAGCGAAAAAAAAAAACAAAAACCGAAGAGACTCTAGCCGAAAAACGCAAAATGCAAAGCGAAAAACTCGAGGATATCCAGTTTGATGCAGATGGGCTACAGAATCCCACAGACAAAGTCGCACTCTAACTGCGAACCTGCCTGCTGCCAGTGTAACCGAATGAAAATCACTGCGAATCGTTTTCGAAATTTTAGCAGCCAGTCTCTGTTTCAGTTTCTGTTTCAGTTTCCTTTTGCGATTTTCCTACCAACTGCTTGGCATCTGTGCATTGCACTGGCTTTGTCCCGTGGCACTCGAAACTGGCAATTCCTGGCTCCTCTATCACTTTGTCGCAAAGCCCCCACTGCGGATTTATCAGCTAAGCAATGGAATTGGTTACTAATTTCGAGAAAGAGTTCGAAGAAGAGGGTTCCCCTGAAATAAAATCAATTTTTGTAATAATTTTTTTCAAAAATATTAGGGTTTTAAGGTAGATTGAGTTGGGTTTTGGCTTTTGGTTTGTAACTTAAATTTATAAATTACCTTTAACACTTTTAATTTAAATAAAAACTTTAAAACTAGGAAAAATATCTTTAAACAATTCATTATAAAAATGTAAATGAATGAAATGTAAATAGAATGTGTAAATGAAATATATCTTAAAAATCTTTTAAAAATTTCCATAAGCCCAAAAATATTTATAAATTTAAATTCTAATTATCTTAAAAATCTTTTTAAAATTTACATAGGCCCAATGAATATTTTTAAATTGAATTCAAATTTATCTTAAAAATGTTATAAAAATTTCCAAAGGCCCCAAAAGTTTTTTAAATTTAAATCAAAATTATCTTAAAAATGTTATACAAATTTTCAAAGGCCCAACAAGTTTTTTTAAATTAAAATCAAAATTAGTTAGGATCAAGTTTAGGACCACAGTTTTGATAGTTCCAAAAGCACCCCCACAAAGAGTGTTCAGGACTCGTTTTGAGGACCAGATCTGGTTTTTGATTTTGATTTTGTTTGCTTTTGCTTGGGTGTCGGAGTGCGTGCTTTTGGCGTTTATGTCAAATGCAGAATTTCCGTTTCATACTTTCTGCACTTGCTGTTTATTGTTTGCCCTCGGTGTGCAGCGGCTATATAGCCATAGAGCCATCGAGTTATATAGCCGTGTGTCTGTATTTGTGCACTGCCTGCCTTTGTGTATGTGAGTATTTTTGTGCGATGTGCATATCTGTGCACTTGCATCTGTATGCTGGCTTGTTCGAGTATTTTATAACTTGTTGGCTTAACTTCCACAGAATTTTGTCTGTTTTGTTTGGTTATGTGCTATTTCATACCCCGTTTTCCTCTTTTCCCCCCGAAAACCCAGCCAAAGTGCCAAAGTGTTTGTGTCTGTGGTTGCGCTTAGTTCGGCAATTGTTTTCCAGAAATTCCTTAAGCTGCAAAATGTTTGTTATCAAACAATTTTTTGTGGCTTTTCCCCGCTGTCTCCTTTCCCATTTTTGCCGCCCTCTTTCCACTAATTATAACGAAGCCGAGCTGCCGGAGCTGCACTTCTAATTAGTTTGATTTTAATAGGCGGAGTTGTCGAGCGGTTGCCCTGGGCTCCTCGACAATAATTGAAACCATTGTAGTGCCGGCACTCGGATGGCTTCAGTCTGGCTTCATTTGCATGTGGGTATATGGTATATGAGCACATTTCCTGGTGCTTTGAATTTATGGCCCTTGCAGTTTAAATATTAAATTAAATGTCTTGCAAAAATAATTGAAAATCTCAATGCCCTTCAGTCGTTCAGAATGCCCGAGGAAGTTTTATATATGAGCGATTAGTGCAAATATTGCTGTCTCAGATTTCAGCACACAATGACTGTGTGGGAATTTCGATTATCAAGTTTTTGGTCATATCAATATTTGGACAAGCGTTTGCAATTGATAATTGAAAAGTGTGCGGCCAACGGTACGTATGAGTAATGTACAAAGGCGGTCCATTGTTTGAGTTGCAGTGGTTGAGTGTGTCTGTGTGTGTGTGTGTGCTGGTGTGAGCGGATTTCCGTAGCCGTATCTGAAATGAAAATCAAATAGCAAGTGGAAAACGTGGCTGCTGGGGGAAAAGTGCAGCTGAAAGAAATTAATTTGTGTGCAAATATTTTAGCTAGTTTTTTCCTTGCTTCTCACGAGCTTTTCTCAGTGTGCGAGTGTGTGTGTGTGTGTGTGTGTGGCGTTGGCAATTTCAATTTCTTTGCCAAAGTAATGCTTCAACAATTCGCCACGCCAGAGGGCGCTCACGTGCACGGGCGGTCTGCTGATTAAGGAGAACTGCCAGCTGGCAACTTGTCTTGCAATTGCATTTGCCCCAGCCATACAGCCATCCAGCCACCACGGCGTGTCCTTGCCGAGAATCCTGTGGATCCTTGGCACAAAAACATTAAATTGTATTAGCCTAAAACATTTCATTAACTTCAGCATCTCCGACCAGGGCAATCAGCTTGAAAAAGCATTTGAAGATTTAAGGGAAAGCCCCAGGAAAAGCGGATGAAGCGAAGGTGTACTTTTCAGAGCTACTCGCCGCCCTTCGGCGTACAGCTAATAAAAAGGAAAATATTATGCAACAAGTAAGCAGGAGTATACACAGCTCTCAATAGCTCCCAGGCAGACTGCACCGAGTGGCGCTCTATTAGCTGACCCATCTTCATCTGCCACGCCCCCTGCTGGCCCTTCCCGCACCCCCACTCATAATCCCGTGTAAAATTGTTTTCAAGCAGCTGAGTGCATTTCATGTTGTACTTGTGCAGCTCTAGGGCAGGCCTTCTGCCGATCCTTCGCCCTCCTCATTTGTTGGCCCGGTTCCCAAACATACAAAAAACGGAGAAACAGAAAAAAAAGAAACAGAAATACAAAATAAGAATGCAGGATGTGTGCGCGACGGCAGTACACAGAAATAATTTCAATCATGGCACTGCAAATCCCCAGTACACTTGCCGGGACCCTTGGACCCTCGAAGGTTCCGCCGAAGAAAACCACTTGCACTGCGCCCCATTTAATTGCCGGAGTGCAGGTGCTCGAGCAGATGAGCACCGGAATATATTTGTATATTCGGGAGTGCCCTCGGTTAAGTAGCCCTGCAGCTGCTATATAGCGTGGCTAAAAAATATATTCAAGGGTACTAGTAAAATATAAGCATAAAAATTCTTTAATATGTGGAAGGTAAAGTCACTTAGAAAGTGGAATAATAATAATATATCACAATTCCCTTTGAAATATGGGTAAAAGTTAAATTATATTATTTGTAATAAAATAATATGTAATACCTACAATTATTTTTTTAGAATTCAATTATTTATTTTTAAGCATATAAATGTCTGGGAAACTTACAGATTAAATGTATTTCAAAGTTGATTCAAAGATTTAATTGAAAATGCAGAAAATTTATGATAAAATAAAAATATTTTAAAGCCCTTTTCGCACCACTATAAGCTGTAAAATAGTTAAGCAGTAGAAGAAACTCCCAGTCACTGGGAAGTAGTGTAATTTGCTATATTGAGTGCCCGCAAACATATTTCCGCTAAATAAATTTTAATTTGCTTTAAGAAGGCAGTGCGCCGTTCATGCATGCTCAAATTTACCGAGAACCGCACAAAAAGGACGCGGGATGCGGGAAAACTGGGGGAAACGGGTAGCAGGATGTGCCAACACTCGCTATTTATGAGTTAATCAACCATGAACTTTAAAGCCCCGCTCTGAAATGCAAAAAGGACAGCAAAGCCACGAACACTAACCGCACTCCAGACCCAATAATGAATTTGCATTTTCTACAGCTTCCAGAGGCATTTTCCGGCTTGCTTTTTCACTGTTTGCAGTACATAGAGCGTATTTTGTTTGGCAAACGACCACACCAGAAACCAGCCCAAAACAAGGAAAAACAAATGAAAACCAATTAAAATTTAATGATTATGCAGTTTGCATAGTAGGAGAATTTTGCACGCTTCAATGGCGCCGCAAGAGCAGCGTTTTTAGCCAGCTTTTGTGTGTTTGATTGTAATGAATTCTCGCCTCTTTATGAAAAGTGTCCACAGTGAATATTGAATTGTGCGCTTAATTCTCCATGAAATGAGTTATTTATGTGGCCAATGGTCATCTCTCGCCATCTGAATGATTTAAGCAATTCAGCGAGGGTCCTTCGACAGGAGTAAATACCTTACCGTCCGCCGAAAGGAGGAAGCGACTCGGAGGCAAACAGGAAATCAAACGCAAACCGCAGCTGAAAGCCAATACCGATCCGCGGAAATGCCCAAGAAACACCAGGATACCAAGGGATACCAAGATACCGAGATAAAGTCGGGGAAAATAAGAATAAGGGGACAACCAGTAACAACTGGTGGGTTGGGATGACAGGCAGATTACGTTTCCGTTGCCGCTGACAACCGATGCCGAAACCGGAAGCCAATGAGCAGCGCGTATAAATGTATTTACAATGCCAAAGTGGAAAAGTGAAAATAAAGTCCTGCCTCGTCTCGCCCACTGACTTGTAAAGCGGGCTACTTACACAAACACTTCGTCACACACTTGGCCGAATGGAGAATTGCAAATTAGCAATTGCCCATGTGAAAGTGAAATGAACGGAAACGTGGCCCAAATAGCCCCCGAAAAAAAAGGGACACCGCCAGCGGTTGGCTAAGTAAACACTCTGAGGCACTGCAAAAAGTTGAAAGAGCAAAAGGATGAAGGTCGAGTCGAGTCGAGTATAAATGCGGCCATCAATTAGGGGGCGGGGCAGATCGATGCCCCTGGCTGGATGGGCTATTTATATACATCAAAGTGTGGTGCTCCACTTAACCCGATAGAGGGAGATTTCCAGCGAAAACTACTGAAGGGTATCTGCTGTTCGCCAGCCATTTACCCTGACTTACTGGCAATTTAAAGTGCAGGCCTAGAGTGGCCAGGCCACAGTTGAGGAGGTCCTGCCATATGTGTGTGACCGGAAGCAGCGGCCAACAAGCGGAGCTTAGACCTCCGAGAACTCAAGTTGATATTGACAGCACACAGCCGCCTACATTAACCCTGAATCACACTAACAATGGGGTGGATCAAATAGTGGTAACAAAATTTGGGAATAATTTTAAAGAATATTCTGATTTATTCATTCAGTTAACTTTTAGTCACATTTATAAATTGTTTCAAAATATTAAAATGCATTAAAATTCAGAAATCAGGGATTTGAAACCACTTTTAAATACTTCTAAAAGTATGCAGTAAAAGTATATTGTAGTATTTTGTTGCATACTTTTAGTCACCTTTATATTCTTTATCACATTTAAATAAGGATTTAATGTCGCCTAGTTTTTATTTGCCAAATTTAGAATTCGAGCCACCCTAACACACTGAAAACAGCGCACCTACCCACGCATAGTTGTGTGCATGTCAATGCGGCCGAGGGTAGGAAATGAGTTTCAAAGTGCTTAAAAGTGGCTGCTGCTGGTGTTTGGCTTTCAGTCCGCTGGCCTGGAGTGTCAGCGTTGCGCTACATTAGATTAAACAGCTTAAGAAGTCAGCCAGTAATGCCAAGACACGCGCACACACGCATTCATGGGCTAAGCTGTCAACGTGGCGTATGAGCAATGTAGCCGTTCTCCTTTGGCTCCGAGGATGCGGATGGTGCGGATGCGGATGCGGATGATGCGGTCTTCTTGTGCGATGTGGCAGAAAAATTAGTGACCCTGAATTAAATTGCCATTATTTTGAACTCACTCGAAAAGATGCGCAAAATACACATACTCGCTGGCTTCGAGAGTATTTGAGCGGCTGTTGAAAAGCGGATTTAATATGAAAATTCCGCATTACGAGTTGTTTGTCGTTTCACTTTGTGTACTGCCAATACATATGCACAAGCAATTGCCTGTCTGTGTGTGCGAGTGTGTGTGTGTGCGGGGTTTGCGATTGAAATTCAATTACTTGTGTCCCTTTTTGCTGCCGCACAAAAAAGCAGAAAAAAAAGAGAAGCGAATCGGGCTGCGAAACTTTTTCGCCCACAAAAAAACCTCGTCATATTCAGCAAGTGTACAAGAGTCTGTCTGTGTGTGTTAGCCTTATATCTGGTGAATGTCATCTGGATATACATACAACTACAGCGGCAGCATAACTTTGAACAACTGTGGGCCGAGCTCAGAGAGATGGGGCCCACGAACATACGAACATGCCCTTTGAGGTTGGTTAACTGTCTCCTGCGTGGTCCGAGTTTTTATCGCCAGCACTGTGTGTCAGTCTGTTTGTGTGGGCCAGGATTTCGTTTCAGTTTAGGCAGTCGAAAAATACAAAACACTATCAGCAGGCCAACACGACACCAAGAGGCCGAAAAGAAATCGAGAGACATTCTAGTCATGAGACACACGCATAAATCAAACCTTTTTCGTCTTGCAGGTGGCAAAGAGGATTTTTTTGGAGGAACCTGCATCCAATGAGTTTATTATGCCACATCAAAGGCCATTTAATTTACATTTTATGGCCGCTTGATTTAAATATTTTCTAGATTTGTGGCATATAAATTTGGTGCTTAAGCAAATTACGAAAAGAGATCTTTGGCAATTAATGGAATTCAATTAGCAAAGAGCTCTCTGGGTATTTTGATTTATTATATATTACAATATGATTGATGCCAATTTGAGCCACATCTTTTGATTATCCCTATTTTTACTCAGCAAGGCGAGCAAATAAAATTAATGAGCCGCAAATGCAAATTGCGGAAATAAATCCACCAAATCATATTTAAAACACGTGGCTTTATCCTTCGTGCCGCGAATTTCTCTTTGTTTTTATTATTTTTTATGGCCGTTGTTGTACCTTTCACGTCAATTGGAATGCCATACATTTCAATGATTACGATGCGCAAATATTCAATCAACTGTACGCCTCCTCGATGGTCTATCTCCACCCATCTCCTCCTTTTGAATATCCCATCCTTTATACCTTACACCCCTATATCGTGTCTGTTTGTTATGGGTTTGTTTGTGGGCTTCACGGGCCTGATTGCTTCATGTGCGAACAATTTCCGCGTTTTTCACGTTTATTATTTTAAATAATCGATTTTCGTCCAAACATATAAAGGCGTTTATGTACGTGAGAGGGCCAGGGGGATATATAACATAACATGTATATTTTATGGCCGCAAGCTAAGGACACTCATTATGCGGTTCGTCCTGGAATAATACAGTGAGTAAGAAACCAGAGCTAAGCCGCCTTTTAAATACCCTTAGTTTTTAAATATACCTACTAGATATTTATGTGAAATATATCTGCCCGAGTTCAGAGTATCTTTCATAATAGTTTCCAATTAGCCAGCGGATGCAGTGAGCCCACTTTGTAGGGCACACAAATCTAGAGCAATTTGTTTGTGGCCACTAAATTGGCCGAAACCCCGCCTCCTGCCCCTGCCCCTCCCCTTCCCCCTATCTCCTTGTGTGTGAGGCGTCACAGCTGCGGTTCATAAATAAAAATAAATACATCGCTTGATTTATATGGCCCTAATGAGCTCAGCGCCCAGTTCAAGCGACTTTCGGGCCCTACAAAGACCGAAAAACCGAAGGAAAGCAGGCGAGGCGAGCCACCAAAATAAATAAATAAAATCCGCAAGCACATCATGTAAATGCTGTGCAAATAAAAAGATACATTCGTTCTGAGGGATGGGGGATAAAAGATGGGGCTATGCAGTTGGGAAAGTCGCAATGTTGCCTACTTTTCGGCCATTTATTCGTTACGTGCGACACACACACACACACTCCACTATATTCCCTCAATTTGGTTTATCGAGCTCTACGTTTGATTTGCTTTCAGTGCGTGCCCATCATCATCAGCATTAGGCATGATTGTTGTTGTTATTAGACAAACATATACGATATATCTATCTGCAGAGAGTGGGATTGAAGCTGGAAGGCGTGCAACTGTTTCTGGCATAATGACGCTAATTTTGTACGGTCCGGTAGCGTTAGCATTGGTCCCTTAGTCCTTCCTTCCTTGCCAATAACTTATGAGGCGCATTTTTCAGAACCTCCGGTGTCCTGTCCTAATGTCAGGTGATTTGACAATGGCATTTATTAATTAAAACATGTGTCGCACGCACGGGCGCTCACAGACAGCGGATCAGCCAGCCAGCCAGACGCTATTGATTCGTCCTCGCCCAACTGGGATGTCGCTGGGTAGGCGCAAAGGAAAGGTTAACTGGGTGAATTGGCAGAGGGCCAAGGGACCAGAATAGAAGCAGACAGGACATGGCAAAATCATATTCCTGCATGAGGTGGGGGGCTACTGGGAAACAAGTCGATTGGATGACTCCTAAAGTTCATGTCAATCTTAATTTGCAGCCATCGATAAAAAAAGGTGTATTCAAAACAAAATGTAAGCTATGCCGAAAAAAAGTATTAGGTAAAGTATCCCTAAGAAGAGTCCAAATACTCCGAAAGAAAATCCGATATTCCAAAAAAGCGAGTCGGAATAACCGAAAGGCAGTCCAAAATCAAGCCCAAAACAAGAGCCCGAAGAAAAATACGCTGGTCCTAAAAAATTGCAATAATCCAAATAAAATCAAAATGTTGGTTAATTGCCAATTAAAATGTTTTGTTAAGCTAAAATTAATATTGTTTCTCTTAAGCTTCATGGATCCATTGAGTGGGTATTAAAGCTTAAAATAAGTTATTTATTTTTAATCACATAACAATTAAACAAACTGATAAAGTAGTTGTGAAGCCGATTAAAAGTACCAATTCTGACGCATTTAATCGGTAGTCGAAGCTCTTAAAAGCCTTTATAATTGCAAATTAGTGACAAATAATTCCCGGACATCCCGCGGCCTGACAATCCTGTTCGGCAGGACTAACGATCGATGGCAACTCTGGCCAAAAAAAAGGAGGCGCAGTGGGAAGAGGACAGCAGAGGCCAGAGGCATTGGGACAGAGGATAGAGGATAGAGGACAGAGCAGAGCAAATGAAGTCACGTACGTGCGATTTTTCTTCTGCTTTGGGGCACATATTAAAATACGTGCGTCTCGCTTTTACTATAACTTTTACACACACACACTTAAACAGAGAGAGAGATACGCACACCCACACACATGCACATTAATGGCGGCATGATGAGGCAGCTAAGTTTGCGTGTTTGTGTGCCTCACTCACAAAAGGGCTACAAATGGCTTAGGCTTTTCTTTGTGTGTGTGTGTGTGTGCTCTGGTTTTTTGTTCGTTTTTGGGCTCTTATTTTTTGGTTTTATGTGCTGGCGTGCCTGTATATATATTTGTTTCAATTTCAATGACTGCAAACAACATTTGCACTTAGTAAATAAAATATAACAAACGCAGTGGGTCGGGATATGCTGTCGGCACTCGGTTTTCAGTTTTCAGCTTTCCGTTTTCGGTTCGTTTAAAGTTGGCCACACTCCGCTTAATGCTTTTTGTTCGGCCTGTTCTCTTTCTCGGCCCCTTTCTCTTTTGGCCACTGGCCAGAGTCCAGCCTTTAGCGTCCAGTGTCCAGATCCCGAGAATCCGAATCAGAATCACAACCAGATCCAGAGCTGCTCATTTGCATTTTGGCTGCTGCAGCTGCTGGCCAACATAAAAGTGGGAAATGGGCCAATGAACTGGCAGACAAAGGAGACGGGGTCCATAGTGGGACTTTGACTCGAAACGGGAACGCTTGCTCCACTTTTGCCCATCTCCAGCTCCATTCGTGTATATATTTACCACCCCATGGAATTGGAACCAGAAACAGAACAATGACGCCTCCAGTTGATCACTGTTTTGGGATCACTGCTAACAATAAAGCAGGTTGGAGGTGAACCAATATCGTAGTATTATGATTATTATTAGTATAATTATATTTCGAAGTAAACAAATTTATTTACATTTTTTTTTTTTTGCTAAAGAATTCTCTTGCAACAAAATTCCACCAATCTTATGATTTCCGAAATATGAAAGTGTGTTTTAGAACGGTTGGAATTTGGTTGCAAGAGATTTCTGTAGGGTCCCATAATTACAATTTATTTATACACATTTCACGTGAGATTTTCTGGAAATCGACTTTAGAGGCCTCTTATCTTATAGTAGTTTTTCTTATCCTAAGTTTCGTCAAAAAATACCATGTTTTCCTTACGAATATCGCACAACACTGGTACTTGTTGGGCCAAACAAACAGAAACAATATCGCATTCCCTCGCCTTCCTTTTCGGTTTTCGAATCGTGTGTAGCGTGTCGTCGTTTGGGGACATTGGCGAAGCTATTGTTGACTTGATTTGTATGCGCCTCGGCTTAGTGCAATGGCCACTTTGTTTTTCGGTCTGTGACCGGGCACTCGAAATTCCCCAATGCAGGCACAAGTTTATTGAATTTCCTCGGTGATATGCAAAGCAGTCGAGGCTCGAGTCTCAAGACTGTAGAGGATGTGACCTCAACAGAAGCAGGACCAGAATGCCCAGCGCTGTCCACCAGCTGCTCATGGGTGAGAATTTAACCATTCCACTTTCGGTATTCTCATCGCAGAAACAGGAAGTCAGACATATATCGCAGGTCTTTTCCCAGTCCGTCTGATTTTGGTAGTGGGTTCCGGCCAATTGCTGGCAGCCAATCTTCGGCGACCACAGGCAACACCAATCCTCAATCGGATCTTTTGAGAGGCATTAAGTTGAATAAAAACTGAATATTGGGATTTAATTGTAATCTACTTACCCGATAAAGTGTACTTCTCTGGTATACAATCCTTTAGATCGTAGGCATCATCCGTATATCCCTTTGAAAACTGAATTTTCTGCTTATCCAATTTGTTAGGGCAAAACATGCCAGACTTTGAGATGGAACATTTCGACTGTATGCTTTTGCAGTCTGTGCACCTTGGTTCCTCTGGATCTTGATCCACCAGGTGAACCGCCAGTCCCGGGCATCTCAAAGAAAACAAAATTAGAAAGGTTACCGCCCATTTTACGGTGGGCATCTCTAATTTCGATGTGTTTCAGTGTATAAGGTGTATTTTTGAAAGTTGATTCTGTGTTAGTGCTGTCAAAAAAAAGTAAGGAAATTACATTCTCATATTTTCGATCTCATTATTATAACAGTTAATTTTACTTTTTAGTACCAAAAACCATTTGTATAAAATTCTTTTATCTGAAATTCCTGTTAAAATTGATTTTAGACTTAAGATCCCCGTTGATTTCCGTACTAGTCGAAATAAATTTCAACTTTATTTGGGTTTAACAAGGTTAAGCAATAGATTTAATATAAATGAAAAGCAGCTGAAGATAAAACTGTAATTGCTAGGCAATTCCGTTTCGTCTAAAAATTAAATTTACCTCAGGAAGTTAGGAGGCAGCACTCCCATTTTCTTTTTTCATTCGTTTGTGTGAAAATATATCAGCCGCAATTTATCTGCCCCGTCACCTGTCCTACGTGCGTGTTCATGTGTGCAGGAGTGCAGGAGGGATCCGGATCCGGATCCGGAGAAGGGGGCGAACGACCCCTCCAAACCTGATGAGGGTTAATTTGCCAACGGCTCAACAATTCATCAGCCAGTCCAATTAACTAAGCGCGACCCATTTCCCCAGCGAGGCGGCTGGCGGCGCGACTTGCCGACTTGTCGGGTGTTATAAATTTAAATTTAAAGGCCAAACAAGGCGCGATGCCAAGTGCTTTATCGCTGCTGGCCCAGCAGATTCGGCGAAATGAAGAAAAACTGCCTGGCCAGGCCAAATCCGTAAGTCGAGGACCCAGACTCAGACTCAGACAGGATCTCTAAGGATGTCCGTGTGTCCAGGTGGCCAACTACTTGTTTTTGGCCCGACTCTCAGTCTTTCAGTCTCCCAGTCTCTCAGTCTCCCGATGACAGCGTTTGCACTTTATCCTTGTCAGCTGTTATCGTTTGTTGCTTCTCCGGCGAACGACGCGTTCGGTTTGAGAAATTGCCGCACAAAAGTCAACGTGTAACGAGAAAATAATAAATGCCATTAATACAGCAGGCGGGAGGGGGGAGACGGGGGACGAGCGGACGGACAGACAGCTGGGCGGCCAGAAAGGGAAAGCGTGCCAGATGAAAACGAATGGAGTATGAAATTGAAAAGCCGAAGAGCATAGTTTAAACATCCTGTGGGGAAGACTATACGAAGGTAGGTGTACCCTTCAAAAACTATTCATATTATTTTTTATTTCATGCACGTTATTTCTTATTTCCCATTCCGTTAAAAAACGTGAATAAATAACAAGTAAAATTTGATAGTCCAAAATAATAAGAAATATCAACCAGTCAATATTTTTTTAAGTTCTACATTCAAACCTGGAAACTTACACTTTCGACTTTATTTATATCGAATAAATCAATGAACCGCAGGGTTCTTATAACAAAAACAGTTCAAAGGAAATACTGATGAATAAGCTTAAAGCTTATTGGCTTTATCAAAAAGATATTTGTATTGCCCCTTAATAAGCAATTTAAAATAAAACAGAATGATTTCTGTTTGATATGCTTGGAATTATTATATGTTATGATCAATTATTGGGGGGCTTACTTTCTTTCTTTTAAACCCTTGTGTTCGAGACCAGGTGGCGATTGTCACGCAATGGCAGCTGGCCTAAAGGCTGGAAGGTTCTTTACTTTTATTGACAAACTCGACGAGAATTTGTGCGAAATGTGCGTGCGCGACTTGTGCCCAGGATATACCTTATCCTTTGAGTGTTCCTCCTGTTTTTTTTTTGTTGGTTTTTTTGGAGGACACAAAAAGGGAGCCTGCATGAGTGTGAGTGCGGTTTTGGTTTGGGCGTGGCTCAGGACACGGCAGTTCTTTTTTTTTCGTAGTTGTTGCTCGTGTCTTTTGTTTCCACCTCGTGCCACTTGACATTGCTTGCGGTTTGTTAGCGGTCCCGGCGAATTCCAGTGTGCAACAATCTCGTACGGGAAATTTTGTTATTCAAAACACGACGGATTACCGTTCATTCCGCTTACTCACACACACACACATGCGATTCGGAAAGGACGAGGCTGGAAGACACTGGGAAAAAATTTTAGGAACTTCTGAAAAGGAGTGCACAATATTGATGTCGTATTGATATTTTTTTATGGTAAAGCAATTTACTAACTTTATAAAAAAATTTAAGAAATTTTTAAATATTTGAGTTTATGATTTAAATTCTTTTATCAAATTAATTGGTAAAAAATTACATTTTACCAGAAATTACATAATATTATGTACTCAGCTTTAGACATTGACATATTTTAATAAAATTTCAACACTTTATTTACATTAAAAAAGTTATTGTTAATATCTTAAAAATTAGAAGAGTAATTTAAGTTATTAGAAAAAGTGCGTAAAAAATCGATTTAAATTCTGTTAATATTTGTAAAGTAAATTGACTTAAATTCTATTAAAGCTTTAAAGGTTATAAGGTTTGTGTAAATATTTTTGTGATGTATAAATTCTAGTTTCTAAATTATTTTGTTCAGTGTATATACACGCATGCCTATGTGCAAACCGCAGGCGGCACCTTGCCCTGCGACTCATGTCGCTGGCGTTGTCACACGGCGCACATTTGTTAGACACTAAGCCCGTGTATGCCTCTCCGGTCGGGATAAAAATGTTTATTATGTTTATCACACACACACTTGCATTGGCAACGCACACACAGTCAGACTGAGAGCGGTTACAACTACAAGCCAAACCGCAAAGCAACCGCACGTACAGAACTTAAAGGGGCTGACGGCAAATGACAGACAACAAAACAGCAAAATGAAGCCGCCGCTTCCGTTTCCGCTTCTGCTTCTTCTTCTGCTTCCCTTCCGCAGCGACGGCCATTGTCTTGTGTAACTAACTTCAAAATGGCGATGCGTCGTGGTCACGCAATTATGACCACGCCTACGACTTTTGGCATTTTCCAGCGCCTTTTCATTTTTATTTCGCCTTATTAAATGCTTCAGGTAGCTACTTAAACACGTTTTCGATTAGAGCAGCTGCTGTCATTACTCAAAGTCGCGGGGGAAGTATAACAATAATGATGAGGGATTCAGAAAATCGTAACCTACGATGTTTCCTTTTCAGGCGAGATGTTGATTTGGGAGGGGTGCCGCACGCAATATATGAAAAATTCTCCGACTCTCGCTCGCCAGCAATTAGGGTGGTATTCTTGCCACGCCCCCCCAAGGTGCCTATGCTCATTATTTCCATAAAAACTTGCGTGCAAATGACAAGCTAATCTTGGTTAGAGGATCACATACTCATTAATAGTCTATAGGAAGCTGTTTAAGGGATAGCTGAAAAAAAAGGTAGAAATTTATTTGCAAAACAAGGCTTTGTGGCACCTCCGAACATCCAAACCCTTTGATGTTTTTAGGCCTGGTTTGCCCACCCAACCTACGGCTACTATAATCCTGGTTGTTGAGTCCATTTTGTCCATAGTAGCCCCTTGTTCGGGGTTCTCAGACGGTCATGTTAGTCAGGGTCAACACTGGGTCTTTTAAAACATTATAATGATTTATTTACTCTCTAAACAAAATATAAAATTTGACCTAAGCTGACAACATACATGTTAAAAAAACTATATTATAATAAAATAGAAGAATATATAAAAAGGAAAATAAAGTATAAATAAATATAATCAAAATAAGTGGCAATTCTTATAAAATATTGTGGAAATTAAAATGAATAAACAAATATAATTGGTTTCTTTAATTTAAGCTTAAACATGGGACTGAGCAAGACCATCGAACATGCACACATACCATCAAACATATAAACGAACATATGTCCGAACTTGAGTGAATTTAGTGAGAAAAAGGGGTTCGATCGACTTTTTCCTTTTTTTTTTGATTAGATTTTAATTTTAATTTCAAACTTTAGATTAGGTCCCGCATTTTCTTTTAAACATTGTTTTCTTTTTTTTTTAAAGCTCAGCCGATTATTTCTGTAATTTTCTTTCTTTACCGCTTTGCCAAATTCGTGTTATGTAATATGGGTAAATTTTCACTCACCGCCATAAATGTAGATCCACCGAAGAAAGCGCTTTCCTGGATGACCTGTGGCTAGAAATTTAAACTTAAAAAAAAAAGGAAAATCACAAAAAAAATCAATTGTAACTCTTTTCTGGGGGACACGACATTTTTTTTTTTTCTCTCTTTTCTTTCTTTCTTGAGAGGTTAGAAATTTGGGACTACCACTTCGAACCACTTTTCGCCACGCTTATTCCTCTTTAATTTTCTATTTTCTTTCTTTTACTTTTCATAGGAACTCGCTCTGGCCCACACAAAAAAAAACTAACACCATAAAAACTTATTCACTAATAAAAATAAAATTATTCTTTTTTTTCTCTTAATCGAACCGCATTTCTTTTTTTTCGTTTCCTCTTTTTGCTGCCGCTTCTGGACCGACCTTCCGTGGCCGATCTCTCCCGGGAAAACTAAGCACAGCGCGCGAAGATTGCCCACTTCGAAAATGCTCTCCTTTTAGCCACTTTTCCGCCGGCAACTGAATTTTCTTTGGCTTCGGCCAAACTCACACTACGCAGAAAAACTGAGCGCTTTCGATCGCGGATGCTCTGTGACTGCCTGTTCGATGCCCCGGCTCGACGTTGGGCCTATGAGTGGAACTCAAGCCCTATATTGAGCTTTCTGCTTATACTTGTGCTATTTCAAACGCAAAGCCAATAACACCCAAAACAATTATCTTTAGCGAACGCTACTCTTGTTGATTGCTGCCGTAGGCTTCAAATCTCTGTCGGATCCGTTTCCACCAATTTGGCTGTCGGACTTCTCCAGCGATACAGTATAATTTGTATAAGCGCCAAGCCTATTAAATGGGAAAACTTTGGTCGAGAACTTATTTTAGAACCTACACTCTTGCTTACCTCCCTGGACTCTGCGCTGGTAACAAATTCTTTTCAAGGTAGTCGCACACTTCTGACTATTTAACTTTGCTGCACCAAGGAATTTATACTGAGCACCACTGATCTTTAGGAGGTGTGCTTAGGGAATGAGCGCTACGGACGCCAGACTTTTGGCGCTAACCCTTCTGAGGCCTTAGTCCAGAGAGACAATGCCCCATAATAAGGATGACATTTCCCCCTGTTGCTCTCCTCCGAGTCTTTCTATGCCCCTTATAGTTCCATTCTTGTCTCTTAGATGGCGCCCCTATTCCAAACATCTCTACTCTTCAGATACAAGCGTTACAAAGCCCCCCACCAAGACTCTGGCTTCGGGTTTGACACCCTAAGACAGATCACACCAAGAGCTTGTATCTGCCTTGCTTACTGTCTCATATCTTTAGCATGGTACTTTCCCAGGAGATGGCCCTGCAGGTCCTCTAACTCATAGCATGAGTTTCCAACTCTTTTGCGAACTCTCGCTTTTACGAATGCTGGGCCTAATTTGGCACTATATCCTGCCGCAAAATTACTTTGCTTAAAATTTTTGTAGAATACTTCCTGCCCTTCTTGATAGCTTATTTCCCTAGACCGCAAATTATACTGACGCTCATTTTTCTCATTCTGTTTCCTCAACACCTCACACGCCTTTTTCCGGACTATTTCCAATGAGTCATCTTTAGAGAACGCTAATGACCTGTCCTCAAGAATACCTAAATCTCTTAGCAGTTTATACGATGATCCTGAGGAGACGAAGTTTTGGCCAAATGCCATATAATAAGGGCTGGTACCAAGTGCCGAATGGACTGCTGTACGGAGAGCGCAGCAAATACTGCTGAGCTGCTCGTCCCAATTTTTCTGATCAGGTCTAACATAAGACCTAATTGCCGCAATGACCGACCGATTAACCCTCTCCGATGCGTTTGACTGGGGCGAATAAGCAGCGGTCAAAGTGTGTGAAATAGAATATTCTCTCAGCAATTTCTGAAAAGTCTCAGCCCGGAACTGCGATCCATTATCGGATACAATGGTTTCTGGTACGCCGAAAGTGTGAAAAAGATCTTGCTGCAGATATTTAATGACTACATCTGCCGTAAACTTCTTAACCGCCTTTAAAAATACGAACTTGGAGTAATGGTCCAACACTATAAATATTCCAATATTACCACTTCGCGACCGTGGGTATGGACCGAGAAAATCTATATAAAGACGCTGGAAAAATCGCTCTGATACAGGCGCCACACCCATTGGTGGTCGTTGTGTTCTGTTTGGCGCTTTGGTGGATTTACAAACTTCACAAGATTGCGTATACGACTTCACGTCGTTGACTAACCCAGGCCAATAATAGTATCGGCGAACCCTTTCCAAAGTCTTATGGACACCTCCATGAGAAGCAAGAGGTTCATCATGATTCTTTTTTAAAACCTCGGCAACTAATTCCTCTGGAACCCATAACTTCCAATTAAAAATATCATGCAGCTGGTCTCCTGTTGCGTGATCGGATCTCCGATAAACAAGTCCGTCAACGACTTTTAAATCTGGCAATTGATTCTGATTGGCTTTGACTTTGTCTACAATTTCCAAATACTTGGCTGACTTAAATTCTGGTGCTTGAAGATCTATTAAAAGACCGTGTCTCGCCTCTACTGCAGCTACTTCTGCCTCGTTGACCCTGGACAAAGCATCCGGTACAACATTCATTTTTCCACTTCTATGTTCAATCTTGAAATTAAATCCTTGCAACTTTAATGCCCAACGAGCTAGGCGAGAGTGGAGGTCCGTCTGACTCATGAGCCATTTGAGTGAAGCATGGTCAGTAATCACCGTAAACTCATGACCTTCTATGTATGGCCGAAAACGCTTGATACAAACAATGGCCGCGAGACACTCCTGTTCGGTTACCGAATAATTCCTTTGAGCCTTGTTTAATTTCTTCGATACGAACGCAATGGGATACTCGTCACCCTGATCTGTCTTCTGTACTAATACACCACCCACTCCAGACTTACTTGCATCGCATTGCACGTAAAAAGGTTTTGTAAAATCCGCGCTGCGTAGCACTGGAGCGGAACATAACATATCCTTTAGCTGGACAAACGCCTTCTCGCCTTCAGGAGTCATTTCAAACTTTTTTCTTGGCTTCAACAAATCTGTAAGTGGAGAAGATACTGACGCAAAATTGTTAATGAATTTGCGATACCACCCCACCATGCCAAGAAAACTGCGAAGGGATCTCAAATTTTTAGGGAGTGGAAAGTCTGCCATGGCCGAGATTTTCTCTGGATCGGTACGAATAATCCCTTCTCCTACGATATGCCCGAGATATTTTACCGATCGCATACAGAATTTGCTTTTCTCCACATTTAGTGTGAGTCCAGCTATTTTAATTTGTTCGGCCACCGCACTCAGAACCTTCATGTGGGTTTCAAATGTGTCTGAGACGACCAAAAGATCGTCTAGATAGACAAAAACTTCATTCCTGAGATCAGGCGGAATAACTTTATCCATCAAGCGAGTCATTGTTTGAGACGCGTTGGTCAATCCGAATGGCATCACCTTATATTGATACAAGGGCTTTCCTGGAATGGTAAATGCTGTTTTATCCCGAGAACTTGGTTCTAATGGGATCTGCCAATAGGCATCTTTCAGATCGAGGCTAGAAATGTACATTGCCTTTGGAAGTCGGGATAAAATCCCATCGATTTGGGGCAAAGGATAAGCATCCTTTTTGGTAGCTGCGTTGACCTTACGACTGTCCAAACATAAACGTACTTTTCCGGGTTTTTGTACTAGAACAACTGGCGAAGACCACGCACTCTGAGACTCCTCAATAACCCCCATTTCCAACATTCGGTCGATCTCTTTATAAAGAAGCTTTTCAACCGCAGGTGAAACCGGAAAATGGCGTTGCTTAATTGGCTTAGCTTCGCCAACATCGATTTCGTGAGAAATAAGAGTGGTTTTTCCCAATCCCGAAGAGGCAAACGAAGGAAATTTCCCAATCACTTCACTGAGACTGCGCTGCTGACCTTCAGTCAGGTTATGTGAATCAGAAACAATTTCAGAAACTTGCATGGAAGGTGGCAACAAATTAAAGACTGCCCAAAACGTAATGCCTAAGTATAGATCCTGATTTAACGAAGGTACAATATGAAACTCCAGATCCTTGGTTTCATCCTTATATTTTACAGCCGTTTGAAGTTTTCCTACTACATCTTGCTTCTGGCCATCTGCCGTGGTAGCAACGGTTGCAACTCTTTTAAACGGAATTCTACTTCGTATTAGTTGTTCTGCCAATTTCCCACCGATCACGTTAATGGCAGCCCCAGTATCCAACAATCCAACCACTATCCTATCTAGGAGCATGACTTCGGCATACGGACGATTATCATTGTTTTTAAATCTAATAGTATTTATCGTTTTCACATTATTCCAATAGGACCTTATTCTATTAGTATTTCTAGACACCACTTTTTCATTCAAATTTGGCCTTAAATCTACTACTTGTTGAACCAAAAGATCTGGCCAACATTCCTTGACATGATCAGATGCAGATGCTTTCACTGGGTCTTTCAACGTCTGAACTGGACATACTAATTCTGATCCCCCTTTGTCGACTTGTCCTTTGGAACACTTGACTGCTGTCGACCGCTGAAAGTGTTCGCTTTCCCGTTTTTTAAACAATTCGGACAAGTATGGCTGTAATTATTTGGAGCGCCACATCCAAAACAAAACACTTTGCGCTTCATTTGACATTGCTTGTATCGATGGCCTTCCTTGCGACAATTCCAGCATATGAGCGCCACCGCACAGACTTCGTTATTCGCTTCGCCCTCAGAGAACTCCTCAGCATCTTTCATCCCCTCAACCAACTCAGAGACTTGCTTGCGGAAAGGCACTACCTTCTGATATCCCTGGGATTTTCGGACATCTTCTAAAAAGCTTTCCCTGCGTCGGCATATTGCCCTTAATCCTTCTACTGATTGTACTGGAATGTTTAGGATTTCATGTCTTATTTCTGGCCTTAGATTTCTTTTTAAAATTTCTACCACTTCCATATTGGTCAGAGGCATATCCAGGTGGTCCATTAATTCCTGTATTGCATCATAAAACGTATCGAATCCTTCCCTTTCCCGCTGCTTCCTATCTCGAATCGCTTCTCGGATATCTAAGTCCGTCCGTTCCTCTCTGAATTGCCTTCTAAGTGCAGTGCAAAGATAATCCCAACGCAGTTCGTGGGTATTTTTATGATACCTCCAGTAAAATTCCCTCGCTTTTCCTTCAAACAGAAGGCTAGCATTGCTGCTTAGGATCGAAAAATTTCCTTCTAGCGTCTGTCTGGTGAGAGCCTCTACTCGATAAATAAAATTGTCGACACTGAGACCTTCAGGATTTCCACTAAACCGCAATTTCCAACTGTTTAAAATATGGCCTACTTTGTCGGGCCTCTGGCTTAGGTCTGAATGATTACTCCCGGGTGTTTCGCGACCGGAGCCTGATGGTTCATCCATGTTGAGTAGTGGACTTTGACCAAGGGACTCCCTTCCAAGTAATGCCCCCGGGTTAGCAACTTCTTCAGCTGGAAGTCGTGTTGGAACATTGGCTTGAATCAACCTAGTCATCTGTTCTGATAATTGGGTCATCAAATCATTTTGCATGGACTTTACCGCGTCTAAAATGGTGCTCTGGATCAGTTCTTTCTGAGCCAGTCCCAAAACTGCTGCCCCTGATGAACCACTGGGTGTAGTTTCTAATATCTGCCCTTTATTTCCCCGAGTGTTTTGAGATGGAGTACCAGATTTTTCGAAGCACACTGTGTTACAAGTGGGACACGTTGTTTTCTTTTTGGAATAGGCTGCGATGCAGGACGTATGAAAAACATGACCGCATTTGGTTTTAAAAGTCTTTCCAACATCTAAGGAAGCTTCGCACAAAGGACACTTTTGTGCCACATTCTCCTCGGTATCTGACATGGCGGATTTCTTTAAAAATTTAGAATGGACAAAAAACTAAAAATAACAAAAATTTAAAACTCCCTGAGGAACACAAAAACGAAACAAAAAAAATTCTAAGACTTATAACAAAAATAAACTAAATAAATTTACGATTAAATCTTAAAGTTCTTACTAAATTTGAAATTAGCTATGTTTTTTTTTTGTAATTCAACCAACCGAAAAGGTCGATGAACTTTCGATGGATCAGCTGTTTCGCTTACTTCCAACAGAAATTGGCCTACTTTCGTTTTTGGTTTGATCGAACCGATACGGAACTGACCTACGCCAATATAAAACTGACCTAGTTTTCTCACTGGTTTGATCGAACCAATGCGGGAGTTGACCTAGATTCGAATCGAACCAACTGGTGTGATCGTATGATTTAAAATTTTGATCCAAAATTATAATGAAAGGATATATTTATTTAATACAAAAGTGTACGGCAAAACCGAAAATATCGCAAACGACAAATAAATCATAAAATAATTGACCCTGAGCATAACTAAACCCCCTGAGACAAAACCTGTATGCAAAGAAGAAAAGAGAATAGGATAGAAAGAATAGATAAGAATGCACGTGAGTGGCGCCTGACACCTGTTGTTTGAGCAAACACAACAACAACAAATGTGGCTTGCCGACAGCGGTTAGGCGCTCGCGATCACCCGCTTTTGCCTATCATCCAAGCTTCGTGCACTGCAATAAAAACAATTTAGTTTCCCATTTTTTTCCGTGGTCAGCAAAAATTTCAACATGAACTAATTGCTGCATTTCCAAAGCGATTTTATTGTTTGGGAAAGCTAACGCTGCTATTTTATTTCATAAATTTGAATATTTCTCTGAGTTTTAACATCATCCGTGGTCAGGCAATACGGTTGTAATTAAACTATTAATGCCTGCAATTCCTATGCGTATGATGATAAAACGTATGCACTCGGACTCGATGTGGATAGAGGGTATGCTAATAGGGTTTTTCTCCCTCGTTGAAGCTTAGATCAAGCCGTGGCCGGACGACCCTACTTCCCAGTATTTAGTCTCTCCGTGTCCTATGCGACTGATCGAACTTCGAACGAGGTTGAACGTGGTTTGAGCTACAAAACGAGATCAAACTCCGTTTGTGGCTAAATCAACCAATAAATTAATTGATTTTTCCCCAAAGTAAGATCTGTTTTGCAAACTCTGGCTAAAATGAGTAATTGTGATGGTGAGCTACGTTACTTAACGTGGCCCCACGTTGGGCGCCATTTATAACAATAATGATGAGGGATTCAGAAAATCGTAACCTACGATGTTTCCTTTTCAGGCGAGATGTTGATTTGGGAGGGGTGCCGCACGCAATATATGAAAAATTCTCCGACTCTCGCTCGCCAGCAATTAGGGTGGTATTCTTGCCACGCCCCCCCAAGGTGCCTATGCTCATTATTTCCATAAAAACTTGCGTGCAAATGACAAGCTAATCTTGGTTAGAGGATCACATACTCATTAATAGTCTATAGGAAGCTGTTTAAGGGATAGCTGAAAAAAAAGGTAGAAATTTATTTGCAAAACAAGGCTTTGTGGCACCTCCGAACATCCAAACCCTTTGATGTTTTTAGGCCTGGTTTGCCCACCCAACCTACGGCTACTATAATCCTGGTTGTTGAGTCCATTTTGTCCATAGTAGCCCCTTGTTCGGGGTTCTCAGACGGTCATGTTAGTCAGGGTCAACACTGGGTCTTTTAAAACATTATAATGATTTATTTACTCTCTAAACAAAATATAAAATTTGACCTAAGCTGACAACATACATGTTAAAAAAACTATATTATAATAAAATAGAAGAATATATAAAAAGGAAAATAAAGTATAAATAAATATAATCAAAATAAGTGGCAATTCTTATAAAATATTGTGGAAATTAAAATGAATAAACAAATATAATTGGTTTCTTTAATTTAAGCTTAAACATGGGACTGAGCAAGACCATCGAACATGCACACATACCATCAAACATATAAACGAACATATGTCCGAACTTGAGTGAATTTAGTGAGAAAAAGGGGTTCGATCGACTTTTTCCTTTTTTTTTTGATTAGATTTTAATTTTAATTTCAAACTTTAGATTAGGTCCCGCATTTTCTTTTAAACATTGTTTTCTTTTTTTTTTAAAGCTCAGCCGATTATTTCTGTAATTTTCTTTCTTTACCGCTTTGCCAAATTCGTGTTATGTAATATGGGTAAATTTTCACTCACCGCCATAAATGTAGATCCACCGAAGAAAGCGCTTTCCTGGATGACCTGTGGCTAGAAATTTAAACTTAAAAAAAAAAGGAAAATCACAAAAAAAATCAATTGTAACTCTTTTCTGGGGGACACGACATTTTTTTTTTTTCTCTCTTTTCTTTCTTTCTTGAGAGGTTAGAAATTTGGGACTACCACTTCGAACCACTTTTCGCCACGCTTATTCCTCTTTAATTTTCTATTTTCTTTCTTTTACTTTTCATAGGAACTCGCTCTGGCCCACACAAAAAAAAACTAACACCATAAAAACTTATTCACTAATAAAAATAAAATTATTCTTTTTTTTCTCTTAATCGAACCGCATTTCTCTTTTTTCGTTTCCTCTTTTTGCTGCCGCTTCTGGACCGACCTTCCGTGGCCGATCTCTCCCGGGAAAACTAAGCACAGCGCGCGAAGATTGCCCACTTCGAAAATGCTCTCCTTTTAGCCACTTTTCCGCCGGCAACTGAATTTTCTTTGGCTTCGGCCAAACTCACACTACGCAGAAAAACTGAGCGCTTTCGATCGCGGATGCTCTGTGACTGCCTGTTCGATGCCCCGGCTCGACGTTGGGCCTATGAGTGGAACTCAAGCCCTATATTGAGCTTTCTGCTTATACTTGTGCTATTTCAAACGCAAAGCCAATAACACCCAAAACAATTATCTTTAGCGAACGCTACTCTTGTTGATTGCTGCCGTAGGCTTCAAATCTCTGTCGGATCCGTTTCCACCAATTTGGCTGTCGGACTTCTCCAGCGATACAGTATAATTTGTATAAGCGCCAAGCCTATTAAATGGGAAAACTTTGGTCGAGAACTTATTTTAGAACCTACACTCTTGCTTACCTCCCTGGACTCTGCGCTGGTAACAAATTCTTTTCAAGGTAGTCGCACACTTCTGACTATTTAACTTTGCTGCACCAAGGAATTTATACTGAGCACCACTGATCTTTAGGAGGTGTGCTTAGGGAATGAGCGCTACGGACGCCAGACTTTTGGCGCTAACCCTTCTGAGGCCTTAGTCCAGAGAGACAATGCCCCATAATAAGGATGACATTTCCCCCTGTTGCTCTCCTCCGAGTCTTTCTATGCCCCTTATAGTTCCATTCTTGTCTCTTAGATGGCGCCCCTATTCCAAACATCTCTACTCTTCAGATACAAGCGTTACAGAAGAGCGGGAAATCGGGAAACGCTAGTCCGCCGTCTCGTCTGTCTTTTGCCAGTTTTTACGGTGAACGGGAGTGGGGATTTTCCTTTTTCTGTTGGCCCTACCTGCGATTTTCTTTCTTTTCCGCAGCTCCCTTTTTTTTGTGTTGTATTGTGTACATCTTCAATATTTTATAATAAAGTGAAATTCCAGGAAGAGGAATACAAAAATGTGCAGCTAAAGTTGAGCCAGGGAACGGGGGAGGCGGCTTCCAGGGGGAAAGTTGGGTTCGCTGCTTACTGGAGTGTGCTGATAAGGCTTGGGATCAGCTTAAAAGAAAGGGAAATGTGCAGTATTAAAACAGAAGGAGGGCCAGGAGCGGAGAATATTATTTTTGTAATCACTAGACTACTTCGTTTCCTCTCTGATAAGCCAGACTTAAATTTATATTGTTGCAGTTGTGGAGAGTAGATGCTAACGGTTCGCCGTCTGCCTTTGTACAATGAAAAACGAGAAAACTGTAAACTTATAAAAGTAAAAAAACCTAGAAAGTACAATAAGTAAACATATATATATCTTATTTATCTAGAAATATATTATAACTATTTGGAGTTCTAAAGTATATTTAAGTTCCTTGAAATATATTATATGTATTTCTTATGATTAGGTACTTCAGTTGTCTTTGTTAAATCAAATATTTTAGCAAGTAAAAACGGAAATTAAATGTTTACCCTCATAGTATCCTAGGATTGAGAAATGAACAACCCTAGTGGCCACTCCCCCATTTTAGAGTATTTAAACATCTTTATGGCGCCATGCCAACCAAGTCGAAAAGCTGGGCGAATCCATCATGGAACGCATGGTACGACCTACATAGAATACCTTGAAAACAGCCACAACCTGTCATAATTTGATGTCTTAAGCTGCTGGACGGAGGGTGGGGCCGAAAACGAAGTGGGTTCTCTTTAAAAGTAAATCTGACGGTGCTTTAATGTTGTATCCTGTTATCGCTGGCGACGTGCAGCTGTCGCTATTAGCGTGCGACTGCCGTGGCCTCCACACCCACATCCATTTCCAGTGCCCATTCCATTTCGTCCTGCCAAATGGCTGCTCTGTTGGGCTCCTCCTTCCCTTATTGCTCGATGCGGCGTGTTGACAGGATATTTACAGGATTTCTATCAATATGCCGGCATTAGCACGTACGCCTGCAATGAACGTGAACGTGAGTAATGCCAGCCAAAAGCAGAAATATGGCAAATTCGACGCCCAGAAAGACAATGAAAGCAGCTGAACGGAAGTCGCCATGATTAACTCGGCTTCTAATTTAATCATATTTCAACAGACCATCTGATATTGTTAATTTTATATATTTATGGCTTAAACTGAATTAATCGCTCGTTAATTTAATGGGCACTAAAAAATATTGCTTTGATTTATGAAATATTTTTACTTTTTTTTCTAAAACCAAAATAGATAATACAAATTTAAATTTCTGTAATAAACATTAATAAAACAGTCGACAATTTATTCCGGTAATAAATGTTTGTATTTTATTTATTTTATTATTTTTGATTTCCTGATTTCAAAGCAAACATTTCATTTGTATTCATTGCTCTGATTGCTTCAACTTCTCGCCATTTCTTTGGCAAATTGAAAGATCAACAGGGCTCAGGCGATGGCCGTTAAACTTATTCCTGTTAAATTATTTACATTTCATTTGTGCCTGCAGTCCGTTGCTGACTCAATGGGTTAAGGGGTGTTAAGGGGAAGCCCCGTCAATTGTTGCCGGTCAAACAAAAACTGGCACAACAACAATAGCTAAAACAACAACAACAACAGAAAGTAGCACAAGTATTTGTGCTATTTAAAATTTGCTTTACCAAACGTCAAGTGGCTGGCAACGGCAGCCAGGCCAAAGTGCCACTCGGTTCAACTTAACCCCTGGCCACACCCCCTTCTCCCCCTCTTCCAGGGGCGGCTTAAGTGTATGTGTGTGTGAGCGACAGAGAGCGGGCAGAGTCGAGGCCTATTGGCCATAAATTATTAATGATTACTAGCCCGAAATTACAGTTAACTCACTTATTTGCTCATTCGCAAATGAAGGCCAATTGCAACTGTGGGTGGCGGCGGCCCTAGTCTAATTTATTTTTACCACAAAAACGGACGAAAAGTTGGCAGAAGCCAGGAACGCAAAAGGGTAAAGTCTCTGGCTAATTGTGGGTCCGATTATGTTTAAATATTTATTTTGATTGTCGAAATTGCGACGAGCGTAGTAGTAGCATCATCAATCCAAAAACAAACTTCTCTCATTTATGCGCCGACGGAACGGAGTCATTTGATATTCATAACAACTTTTTGTTATTTATATTTCATATAATTTTATGCCTGCTGCGCATAAGCAAAACGTATCCATCCCATTCGCATTCTAAAGTGCTGTTGTTTTTCCTTTCTCCGTGGACTTCCGCTTAAAATGGCATGCGCCCCCAAATTGATTTTCATTATTAGCTAACATCCAACAGCCAAATCAAAATTCAATTTTTTGTATACTTTCGCTGATTGTGTTTGATTGTTGTCTTGGTCCCGTAATTCGCCGACTTTATTATGCCGTCTTTGGATTCGCAATGGGCTGCGGATGCCATTGATTATTCCGAGTTGTTTGCTTCATGTTCGGTAGTCTATGTACCATCAAATTAGCAGGCTGGTAATCCAATTCATGGACTTCATGGAGAACTGCAGTTCCTGGAAACGATATAAAAAGTTTTGTATCTAATTTTATAAATTTGTGAACATCTTTATATGATTCAATTGCTTGTAAGAAACTTCTGGTTATTTTATGAGTTTTTCTAGTATTTTAAATAATATTATTTAAAGGCAGTTATGCTATTAAACATTTTTTTCAAAAGTTGAAATAGATTTATTGAATAGAAACATCTCTTTATTTTAAAAATTTCTCTGGTATTTAATCTAATATTATTTAAAGGCAGGCTAATTTTCTTCTATAAAATCTATATTAAAAGATTTTTGTTTAGTTTATCTTATAGAAAATTGTAAAATGATTCAATTGCTTGTAAGAACAATCTCTTTGTTTTACAAGTTTCTCTGCACTTTTAATGTAATATTATTTTAAAAAATTTTCTATAAAATCTATATTGCAAGTGCTTTTCCTCAGTTTAGGTTGTAGAAAATTGTAATATGATTCAATTGCTTGTAAGAAAAATCAATTTATTATACCACTTTCTCTGGATTTGAAGAGAAGATCGATATAATCTGTAAGCCTTTCCATCTGCTTACCTTGATACCCCTGTCAACCTGTCCTAAATCAATTAAGTTCGCCCATAACCCAAATATGGATTATTCTGAATTCACAACTACTTGTGCTCTGTGCTCCGAAAGAGCCGAGGTATCTTTTCAGAGGTCCAAACAAAGCGAATAGGGGGAGAAATCCTCATCCAAGAGGATGGTGTAAAGTGCATGGCGAAGGTGCAGATTGAAAGAGTGTTGACGGCAAACTATTGAAGAACTATTGAAAAGTATTCAAGCGCAGGAAAGGCCTGAGCCTGGGCGTTGGACTAAGTGGGCGTTGGTCTGGGTGGGCCACGTGGGCGTGGCATGCAGCCTACACAAAAATACGAAGCGCACAAGAATGTGGACAAAAACAAAAATTCTTTCTAAAGCACTCAAGAGCCCAAAAAGCGTGGATATATGTATATACACTACCACACACACATTCCCAGTTAGTTGCACTGAAAAGAGGATAAACTGCATTTTTATCTTTAAACACACTTCAAGTGCCATGGGGGCGGAGGAGGAGGGAGTGGCAGTGGGAGTGGCAGCCTAACAGGCACGAAACACAAACACAAGAGCACGTGTCCGTGTGTCTGTGTGGGTGAGTGTAGTGTACGTAAGTGTGGGTGGGCGGCAGGTGTGCTTTTGTCACAGCTCGTCCTTGTTATTATTATGATTATTATTCAAGTCATCAACGACGGCCATAAAGCAAGTTTTTGAAGGAGCTGCTGCCATCAGTGCAGTGCAGTCGCTGCACTTGCACTTCAAAAACGCAATGGTAGAGAGGAATGAGGAGGCTGAGGCCCAGCGAACGGTTATGAAGGATCGTTGAGGCTGCCTTCGTCACCCATTAAATCTATCTGCTCGGATTGCCGGCTTCGTCTCCATTTTCTTTTTTAAGCATTAATCACCGACCTAGCGGAATCACCCCAAAACGGTCGATCGAAATGGGCAAACTATTTATGAAATTTGGCTTTTCGGCTCTTTGGGATTTCTGGATTTTTGGCTTAAGCGAGCTGCGATAAACGCTTGGCAGTCGGTTGCCATTTGCCATTTGCCAGCCACGCCCATGAAGACATTACGCGATAAGCCCCAAGGTAACGACATTGCAGCAGGTTTCACCTCTTCCTTTTCTTCCTTCCCTTCCCTCTGCTTAACCCTTTTTTTCGGCAATTTATTGCCAACCTTCAAAAGGCGAACTATGCCAATTTCTGCCAGCGAGTTGGCAGCGGAAAGGAAAGGGAGTGCAAGCTAAAAGTGGTTTGCATAACGGCAAAAATTAATTTTTTAACACGCACACTGCCAGAATAAGATAAAAAGAGGTGCACAGGAGAAAAAGTATTGGGCTTAATAATTATAAATTTAAAAATGTATTTCGAATATTTTAAATTTAATTTTTAGCCTTAAAAAAGTATAGTTTAAATGTTTATCACTTTAAAAGAATTCTTGAAAATAGTTTAAGCATTGTTTCAGAAAAGGGAAAAGGTATTTGATATTACTTTTTTAAAAATTGTTCTTCTTGTTAAGTTCTTTAAAATAAATATTCAGTCCTTTGAAAGAAAACCTAAAAACAATTTAGTAAATATTCCATATAAGGAAACCCGAATACGTTGATTTCCTAAAGAAAAAAATTAATATTAAGAAAAGATAGTAAGAATTCAAAATTTTTAGACGCCTGTTTTTAGAAGTATATAGATCGAGACTTAGTAAAAATTTATAAAACTAAATACTATAATTATTTCTCCCAGTGCAGGAAGAGATACAGCAAAGGAGAAGCCCGCTGCGCGTTGACACTGATTTTGACGCATTGCTCCCAAAGGATGTGACCCAAAAAGTCAGTGCGGCAAATGAGCAAATGTAGGCGGCGGCAGTCAGGAAAGCGGCCACAGAAACGAAACCGGTTAAGTGTTCGCCTGTTCGTCTGGAGTGCTAGTGCTGGAAATCTGAGCACGGAATATGAGAGATGTTTTTTAGGGGAGTGATGTGTGCGGAAAGTGGGAAGGCGGGAAGCCGGGGATCTAGGATAAGGGGGTGCCTGCTCACCTAGTCGTTAGCCGTGGTTTTTAATTTGCGACCGACTTCTGGGAGGTGAGACTGCGAGGCAACTGACAAAGTGAAAGGCAGACGTTCACGGGCCCTGTGCAGTGGCAATCAGACAGAAGCAGAAGGGAGCCCGTCCCGGCATTTTAATATGCAGATTGCAGGGCCTCGCCTCAAAACGAAAGTTATGTCAGGGGCGGCAAAGCAAAAGTCTCTTTGAGCTGGTTCGCCTTATCCCTTCATACAAATCCCAGAACACAGAACACAGAACACAGAACCCAGAACCACCAATTGATAGAGGCGAACTGGTTCAATGCCAAATGCTGAGCGAAAAGAAAAAGATACAGAAGATACAACACATAGCCCGTTGAAACTGAAAGTCGCAGCCAAGAAGATTCGCTGCGAGCGTCGCACAAGTGCTACACGGGGAAAATGCAAAAGAAAACTGCTCGGGCAAAAAGGAAAATGCAGTGGGGAGAGGGGGAAAATGCGAGAACGCTAAAAACCATGTCAGTTTCATGCTCGCGGCCGCACTTAACATTATTTCTGCTGCACCAGCTACAAGAATCCACTTCTTTTGTGGAGAAACAACAGCAGCAGCAGCCACGGCAACTGCAACAACAAAAACAACAGCGAGAACAGCGTGCTCGTTCATATAACGCATACGCAGCGTGGTACGTGCGCCGGCAGGTCAAACTTAAATATTTAATGAAGCGCTTAATGTGCAACTTCCCGTCCTCTCCACAGCGTTAACCCTTAAGCAGCCCTAATTGCCGAGACCCCGGTGCTTACAACACCCCCACAGCTTTTTTGTTGGTCAAGCCGAAGCAAAAACCTGCAAATATTTTCAACAAATTTTTGCCTAATGCAAAAAATATTTTATTGTGCGGCCTCTGAAAGGAGGGACAGGTGGGGCCCTTGCTCAGTACCATAAATTTGAGCAGGGAAAAAAGTGGTGGTAGAAAGTAGAAAAAGGGCTTTCTGTGGGCAAGCAGCCCCGAAATATTTGCGGCGGTCCTCTAAGCCTGGCATGCGGTTGGCCAGGCATGTGCAGCATTTCAAGCAGCGCACTTCACACAGAGCCAAAACAATAATACACACACATACACAGAAACACACACACACACCCACACTCGGGCAAACAAAGGATGTGAAGGCAGCAGCCAAAGCCATACAATTTTTCGGACGCCCCAACGAAGGTAACTAGATGCAGGTGCTGGCTTAGTGATGTCATGATCTGGGACTATGAATCGGGATATAAATAATTGGGCTTGAAAAGCTCATGGAGGGTGAAGGGGAAGATAAGGAATTGATAAAGAATTGAGAGCAGTTAAAGGGGTGTTCATGAATCGATTGAACGGGATCCCTTTCTGTTATACATTTGTTCTTAATTTTAAGCCCCAAATAAGTAAATGTATAACTCTGGTTTTTAGAAAAAATAGCTATGAGTTTTATATATATTTAATTGAAATTAAAAATAAATATTTTTTAAGATAAAATATTATTTTCTGGCCTTAAAGAAGGGCAGATTTATTCTTACTTTTAAGCCCTACAGTATAAAGCTAAAATAAGTAAAACCAAAATATTAAAAAAGTTTGATTCTTATATATAAATGAGCATAAAATTGATTTTATTGGAATTAAAAATAAATATTTGCTTAGATATAATGCATTATTTTCTGGCCTTCTTTATTTATTCTTACTTTTCGGCCCTACAATATTAAGAATAAATAAATAAAACCTATATAATGATAGGTCTGATTTTAAGATACAATTAAATATGAGCTATGATTTAATTCGAATTACAAATATATATCAAGTATTTTTTTTCTGCCCTTAGCTTGCTCAGCACTGCATGGCTTTGGTGACAAAGCATTAAAATACACTTGCTCGAACCTGCTGGCAAACGGTATTTGGCTGAAAGGCAAGAACAATGCCTTGGCTGGGCCAGTTTAACATTTAAAGTGAACAATGAAATATGCCCAGCAGACTGGCTCCGATTCAGACCCAGTCTGGCGCCCTTACTCCTCCCCCTCTCTCCGGCACGTTACGCATACGCCCCCCTGGTCGGACGATTTACTTATTTACATGAAAGCCCGAGTCAAGGTGTTCTTTGCCGTGCTGTGTGCTGTGTACTCGTCCGACGATGCGTTGTGGCACTCACAGGCGATGCAACCTGCCTACCAATTACCCACTAAACCTCTGAATGCTGTTCCACCCCTAATTCACCACCATACACGCACTTCAGGGGGATGCGAGAGAGTGAGGCAGGAGATCCTTGCGGCAGCAGTGGGCGCGATAAACTTGCAAACGTAACAAAATTCGGTCAACACGTTGGCCAAGGCGACGAAGCTTTGCCTTTGCTTTAGCTTTGGCCCTACTGCCCACATGTGGCCATAATTTTTAAGCGCCAAATGAGCGGCCATCCATTGG